>NC_134252.1:1817500-2120000 GCF_965152275.1 Natator depressus
CTTAGGGAAGGGCCCTTGTCTTCACACTTGTCTGGTAAAGTGCCATACACAGCAATGGTGCAATGAACGCAAATATTGATCATAAAGAAGGCAGTAAAGTTCTGCCATGTTTGGGATCTTGCTCTAGTGACTCCTGTATTTATAGGACTACTAATGCCCATCACTTAGGGTAGAGCGCTAGAAGGGTCTGCTATGGGACTAAAAAGAGATGTCTAGGGGTGTGTGACAATCATAAAGGCTGAAATTCACCCCTTGCAGAAAGCCAGCACAAAACCCTCTGCATCATGAGCCAGCAGGAGTTTCATAGAAGTTTGGTTCTGCATAGCCCTTTTAGGGATGAAGTGGGAATTACATGTGGCCTGCATCTCCTGCTGACACTCCGCTCTGGGATGGATTTCAGATTGGGCTGGCTGAATCATATTAATGAATTGTTTATTCAATTAATTTTGTCTAGCAACTAAGAGAAAAATTCATTTGTAGATCTATTTTTCCACTGTCCATCAATAGAGATGTATGAATCAAAGAACATTTGTCAAATAAATTATTCATGTTGTTTTTTTCTTTCATGTGTAAATAATTCATTCACAAATAACTGTATCCAATACCTGAGCAGTTAGTACCATGCCTTCTGCTCAACTTTGGGGCTGCTTTTGCTGTAATTTCATGCCTCCACATTTTTCGCTTGCCACAGATGTTTTCCAGAATTGCCCTTGCCATATAGAAAGCATGTGAACAATGTTTTTTGTTGTTGTTTTTTTGTGGGGGGGAGGGAAGGGAAGGCTTGGCATACTTTCCACTGCAAATTCACTTCAATTGAAAATGGGCCGTTTTTCACTGGAAATATTCCCAAGCATGGCTGTTTGCTGTTTGAAGGCTGGTAATGCTCACATTCAGGGGGCGGGGGGGGAGGGGGAAAGAAAGTCACATCTCAGTGAGCTTTGACATGTAGTATGGCTATTTGTATGTGTCCACACCACGACACCGACATTGTTCAGTCACTGCTTTATTATAACATTTGTTTTGGAGAAAAGAAAGCCCATTCTTAGAGGGTGGCCTCAATAACGTCGTTGCTTTCTGACCCTGATTATAGTTATGGTGACCCCTCCAGGCCCCAGCTGAGATCAGAGCCCCATTGGCCTGGGTGCAGTACAGACGGATCGCGGCAGCCCTGCCTGAAAGACCTGACAATTCTAATACACAGGACAGACAAAGTGTGCAACGAGGTATTCTCAAAAATGCAGCATGTTCCCTCACTGTTATAGTTATGGGTAGCTGCACTTTATACATACATGGTAGTTCTAATGGGTTCCAAGCACCCGATACTCATTAAATATGCAGCTTGGAGTGATAAAAGACCTTGACTATTTGAAGTGCACAAGGCTCTCCGTGGTCTGTTCTCCTTCCAACAGCCATCAGAATGACTGCTTTTTGCATGTGCATCTAAACATGCTACAAAGGTTTGCTTTACTTACACTGGTCTGACAATTTTAATAACTCAGTTTACCTGTAACATGAAAGGGCCTTAGGAGACATTAGGTTCAGAAAAACATTCCCCCCCTTACTGTTAGCAAAAATGGCTTGAGGCAAAGCCTCCAGAAGACATCTGTGAGAGGCTGCAATTTCCAACAAACCCTCTGTAGCTCACCAACAACACAGGAGCCGGGGCTGCCTGGAACTCTCTGTTTGGGACTGTTATGAGGCGAATGTCATCAGCAGCAGTTTGCAAACTGTTTACATGCAGGGCTGGGGGGAAGTTTTTAGAAAATGAATTATTCAGCAATTATATTAGTGACAAACTTTCAGGAAAGTGATGCTGGGAATGTTAACTGTTCCCAAACTGCAGAACCTCACTGGCAGGACTCCCAAGGCCCACATCAGTGCCCTAACGGCTATCTCTAGTGCCTTCTTTAATATACTGTGCCCTGTAATCACAGCACTGCCCAGCCTATACCCAGGAAATCATCGAATATCAGGGTTGGAATGGACCTTAGGAGGTCATCTAGTCTAGTCCAACCACCTGCTCAAAGCAGGACCAATCCCCAATTTTTGCCCCAGATCCCTAAATGGTCCCCTCAAGGATTGAACTCACAACCCTGGGTTTAGCAGGCCAATGCTTAAACCGCTGAGCTATCCCTCCCCCCTCAGAGCACTAGATCAACGCCTGAGTTTAGTCAAAGATATGCAGGGGCCGGAGCCTCAGCGGGTGTAAATCGGGCATAGCTCCATGGAAGTCAATATACAAACATGGCACCAAAGTCACTTGGGAACATTGATTTACAGTGGATGAGGATCTGGCCCACTGAGAGTGAAATCTGATTGATTGACATGATTCAGAGTGGAGTAGGAGGGAAGACATGAATCTAATGAGCAAAATGCATGAAAACCAGATGGATAAATTGGCCCAATTCATTCTCTTAGTCCCTCCTTCCCCCTGCATGAATGCAGAATCTTCTTTCAAATCAGTGGCTCACATTCTGTGATTCTTAATTACAGAAAATGTCCCGAGAGATTTGCTCAACAAAGGATGGCAGAGTCTGGCCCAGACTAATTGTCAGTGTGGCTCAGTGGGCAGGACTCAGGACTCTGTATATCTGGAGTAGATACTTATGTACCTCCCATTACTGGATTATCTCAGCACCTCCCATGTTTAATGTAATTATCCTCACAACACTCCTGTGAAGCAGGGAAGGGCCGTTATTCCCTGGTACAGAACAGAGGCACAGAGGCTAAGTGACTTGCCTGAGGTCACACAAAGTCTGTGGCAGAGCAGGGGACTGCACCTTGGTGTCCCAAGTCCCAGGCAAGTGCCCAAACCAGCAGGCCATCCGTCCTTTCAGGTTTCCTCGGCTCCCTGGCCATGAGATCATGTACTGAATATGGGGCTTCTTAACCCCCTAGTGTCCTTTGCTGTTCCTTGGAGGGAACCCTTCCCCTTAGAGAGGCTGGGTCACAGCTCAGGTTCTCACCTGACCCCCCTACCCAACTCTCACATCTTCACCCATTTGAAACAAACAAGGACATTAAAAAAACCTCAAACAAATCTGATTGTCACTTGAGTGGGGCCACTAGAAAAGTTCACAGTCTGCACTGAACGGCTGTCAGATGGCAAGGACTCTCCAGCGCTGACCAGTTAGGTTAATTCACACCAGGGGTGTAGGGAGCTGGGGGCTGTGATTCCCAGGTTGCATTGACGTACCCACACTAGCTGGGCTCCAGCTATCACCTAAAACAGACGCGTAGCCATGGCTGCTCAGGCTTGCTGCCCTGAGTGCTAATCCTGCCCGAATCCCTGGGAACATCTGCGGGTAGCTGGCCTGAGCCCATGCCGCTGCAGACACAGTTATTTTAAGTGCTAGGCCAAGCACAGCTGGAGTGGGAACGTCTACATGAGCTGGGAATCACACCTCCCAGCTCAAATGCAGGCATATTCTTGGAGGTGAAGTGGCCCATAGTCTACTTCTAATGGCCTGAGCCACTCAGACCTCCACAATATGAGCAACTTTTCATTTTCTCCTCTGCCCAAGGGGATCCCTGCTACATGGCTGGCGCCCTCTAACACGACAGCTTGCAAGTCCCAGCCTTTGTAAAGGAGCGAAATCCACGAAGGTTAAATGGACTGTCGCTATGCAGTGATATGCAAAGCTTCCGATGCAGCGGTTTGTAGGTAAAGCTGTCGTCTAATAGATTACGGAGAGGTTGGCGAGGACAGACTAATGAAGTAATTTACAATGATCACTTGACAGACACTGAAGTGTTTCAGTAATATAGACGGAAAGTCTCCTGACCCAAGACCTTTCTTGTTGTCGCTAAAAGAAGAAAGGGGAAAAAAATGTATATAACAGTGGAATAAATATCTCAAGACAGCAATACATTAAGATGTTCATTGCTTAAGTGGCTACTTGAATCTTCCTAAATGTTCATACTTCTTAAACAAATAAATGACCATGAAAGCCTCTGACATTATATAGATATATGGGGCAGATCCTCATCCGGTGTAAATAAGCATAGCTCTATTAACCTTAGTGAAGCCACACCAATTCACACCCACTGCATACATGAATGGATTATTTTTTATCAGGACCCCATTATGCTGGGTGTTATACAACTACCTCGTGAGAGACAGTCCCTGCCCCTAAGAGTTAATAATCTACATAATCGAAACAGATTTATTGTCCCCAGTTTACAGATGGGGGGAGTGAGACACAGAGAGATTCAGGCTCAAAGCCAAAGAGGGAGCCTGTGACAGGGGTAGGAATTAGACCCCAGTTTCCCAAATCCCAGTCAAATAACAGGGGGTAGCCGTGTTAGTCTGTTTCCACAAAAACAACAAGGAGTCTGGTGGCACCTTAAAGACTAACAGATTTATTTGAGCACAAGCTTTCGTGGGTAAAACCCCCACTTTTTCAGATGCATGGAGTGAAAGTTACAGATGCAGACATAAATATACTATACAAATCCCAGTCAGGTGCTTTCACCACATGGAGATCCTTCCTTTTGCGCGTATAGCCAAAGTTAAATTTATCCCTAGATAAAAATCTCATGTCTCTGTGTGGGCAGAAGAATCCTGGACAAAAGTTTCCATTCCTCTGTGACCTTTAGACTGCATGGAAGGAGCGAGCTTGGGTGTTGGCTTTTCAATGCAATGGCCATTCCGAATGAAAGAGCCAGACGAATATTATACTAAATGGGAGCATTTTGCAGAATGGCTTTTTTTCCGCCTCCTCCTGGGGAATTATTGACAAACACTGTATGGCCGCTATTGTTCTGCGACAGTGCAGTGAGTGGCAGTGACTTATATTCCTGAATTCTCTCTCTGACGACCAAGCTGGGTGCTCCGAGCGGTGCAATATGCAGGCAGAAAACAACGTTGACCTGAGACCCAATTCTACAGGGCACTGGGATGTTGTGTCAGCTGAGCTATGCCCCTGTCCTCCGGTGGAAAAGGCATCAGTCTGCAGAGACCGAGCACCGCAAGGAAAGCAAGCGCTGAAAAGGGAACAACAAATGCAAAATACATTAAAGAGGCTGCCGTTGGCTGAACTCATCAGTTCAATTCCCTGTGCTGGCAGAATGGCCTGATTCATTTTACAGCAGGAATTATGTTAACGTGCCAGCAATTTTTTGCCGTTAGCTTCATTCTGTAAATGTCATTTCAACTGCCCATCATCCTTATTATTCTGAGAATCCACCAGCGCCGACCTGCCGCATGGAGTGCACAAATTGTAATGATGTTCATCGTTCTATACCTACTTCTACGCAGCTCGATAAAGGTGTGGTGCTACAAGAGCCCAAGGGTTAAGAAGAAACTTCCTTGCCACAAGGCCATCCCACAATTGCTTTCCATGGGGTTTCTTGCACCAGCCTGGAAAGCACTTGCCTTTAGTCACTGTCAGAAACCAGAGCCTGTGCTGGATGGAGCTCTGGTTTGACCACCCTGGCAGTAACCATATTCTGAGGCATCTGATGCTCATCCAAACTTGGGTGTTCCCTAATCTTTTCCCTCTGTTCCTCTCCAGTATTCCCCTCTAGTCAGCTCCCATGTAACACTCCAAGAGGCCCCGACTCCCCACCAGCGGGTCCTAGGGAGTGAAAAGGTATGGATGGATGCCTACTGGAAGGAGCAGGAGAAGGGTGGATGGATGCCTTCTGGGAGGAGCAGGAGAAGGGTGTTTGTAGCTGAGCTAGTGAAAGGGTTTGAGGAACTGGAGAAGTTCATTTCAGCTTTTCTTTTTTTCAGAATTAATCACATGCCATCGCCTATTTTCTACCTTGTCTAATTAGTTGGGCGTAGGAACCTCCCCACCGTCTGGATTCAAAGGAAAAGGAACCTTTCCTAACACTTGCATGCACCCTACTTCTGAATCCCAGCCCAAGATGGAATGAACTCAATGCAAGGCAGAAAGAACAGACCAAAGGGGCTGTAACACCTGATTAATCTCTTAGAGGGTTTACCTGCTTCCCAGTTTCAGTCAATTTGGCCAGGTGCATGTGCTGGGCTGGGCTACTCCCCTCCCTTAATCACAGGGGACATCTTTCCTTCCTCAGGTATTTTTCCACTCGGAAAAGTGGGCTATTATTCCTACTGCAGGTACCTTATAACACACTCCTCCCCATCCCCTGAATCATGTCCAGTCAGCATGGGTGCCATGTGGCATCCTAGCACATTTCTAGTGAAGCCAAAATCTCAGATATAGTCCGTTGGTTTCCCTTTCTTTTAACACCTCAAGGCAGGCTGCACTTCACCTGCTCCTAAAAAGCTGCACCTGCCAATGACTCAGTGGTTAGTTGCACCAGTAACAGCTGCAGCCTTCTTATCTGGGCTGCTGGGGTCACTCCATTCCTCCAGGCAATGGAATGTGAGCACATTGGCCTACATGCTGGGTCTTCCAGGGCCAACAGAGGAACAACTGAAATTCCCAGAAGCTGGTGACTTCTGCTAGTTGGTGTCAGTCGATGCCATTAGTTGCCCTACAGCAATGGAGTTAGACGAAGCAAAAGGCCCAGATGGGCTAGCCTGTGAGTTTTATACCGCACGTTTCATTCTCCGTGTCTCCCAAAGTGCTTTGCACAGCAATGAGTCCGATCTCTGGACGGAAAAGACTATGCAGGTAAACGGAGCAGCTGTTTTGTGCTCAGCAATATACACAGCCTTGTACGTTAGCAAACGGTCTTACTGGGAGAGACACCACACTTTCCTCACCCTTTTCTGAAGAGTGCTGTGAGATTCTTCATTACCTGGAGAGTCCTACAGGTCAGACAGAAGGGACCTCAGTTTGGAATCTCAACCTAAGGCCTGCATTGACTTGGCACTGATCCCAACATCACCACTGGGGACGCTGAAAGCCAAAATTATAGGATTACGGTACTGTCAAGCGGCCCCAGCCAAAATCAGTGCCCATCGCGCTGGGGGCTGCACAGACACATAGTAAGAGACAGGCCCTGACTCAGAATCGAAATAGCCAGACCAGGGAAGGATCGTTATTTCCTTTTTACAGATAGAAAACAGAGGCACTGGGACATTGATTGATTTGCCCACTGTCACACGGGAAGCCTGTGGAGGAGCTGGAAATAGATCCCAGCCCTTTTGGATCGCAGTGCCGTGTCTTACCCACCACAGCAGCTTCCCTCTCAGCTCAAGCCCCGTTGCCTTCTGACAGAGAGAGACCCCTCGAATCCTGTATTCTGCACTCTGGATCCTGCTGTATTAGCAGGGGCCTGGGAGGAAGGTCACTCACCGCTGCATGATATGGTTCCATGCTGGGAAAGGAGGACCGCCAGGAAATGGGAGGAGAAACGCTGCTGCTGTTTTAATTTGTCATATTGCACCTGGCCACCACAGCCAGGGGAGCATTACAAACAAATGTACAGACGGCATCGAGAGAACCAATACTTGCCTTTCCAGAGGGCGGACATTTTGTACTATTCGCAGCCATTTTACAGGTAACTGGAGAAATGTATTGAACATTTTTGTCAATGACGTGGGAAAAGAGAGAAAATCATCCCTGATAAAGTTTGAAGATGACACAAAGCCGGGGGGGGGGGGGGAGTGGTAAATAATGAAGAGAACAGGTCACAGATAAAGAACAGCGTGGATCGTTTGGCAAGCAGCGTGCAGGAAAACAGTATGAGTTTCAGTACAGCCAAATAGAAGATTATACGTCTAGGAACAAAGCGTATAGGCCAGGATGGGGGACTCTTAATCCTGGACAGCAGTGACTCTGAAAAAGACTTGGGGGTTGTGGTGGATAATCAGCTGAACATGAGCGCCCCACGGAGCAGGAGTTAATTCAGGGAAGGTCTCTGGCCTGGACTATGCAGGAGGGCAGATGAGATGATCCCCGTGGACCTGTTGGCCTTAAAATCTATAAGTCTATGAAAAATCAGTGTTGCACAATATAGAGAAGCCTTGGTAGTGAGAAATTGCTCCGGGCCCTCTCTCTGCTTAATGTCTGGGGCTGGAGTGCAGCTCACGGGCGGGTGGTCTGAGGCCTTGTAATGCTCACACTTGTGCTCCCCTACTCTTGCTGTTCTCAGGGGCTAGTCCTTTCAGAAAACAGAGTAACATTTAATTCTGTGTTATGTTACTGGCTCGTGTGTGCAGCCAACTCGTGGAAGTGCATGACTTACCAAGTGGCTTATTAGATTTTCCAGGAACTGCTGCCAAAATAGATGCTGCGAATTATCTGCAGACATAGCTGCCATGTGAAATAAACATCGGCAAAAGGGCCTATGGAGAAAAAAAATCCTCATCTCCTTGAAATAATTCAGTCCCAAGAGTTTCCAAAAAGAGCAATGAATCCAGTGAGGGGCTGCAGAGGAGCAGAACGAAGGCTGGTGGTCAGAGCTGGCTGGACCACTTTAAGAGCAGGCTGTAATTCGTAGGCTGCTCCCACAAATTTTGCCTCTACGCAGCAATCCCACCTGGTGAGAATTGGCAGGGGGAAATTATGGCAAACAAAGGGTGTCTTTGCTATTATGCTCTTGAATGCAAAACGGCTTCATCTTTCCACTCACCCCTCTTGACCCAGAAGCCCTTTCGTTCAGGATTCAAACGCACTTCTCAAAATAAGTGGGTCATGGTTCTGACCTACTGCACAGAGAAGAATTCACCCCATAACCTCCCAGTTTACCAACCCACATTCCTTAATTCACCTTAGCGCCCACAATTATGGGCTCTGAAGCATTAAGCCCAAGAGAGAAGGATTTATAACCCCCCCCCACCCCGCCCCCAGAACATACTGAACTGGATTGTGCTTTCTAGACCTGATTCTTCCTCGGGAGTGGCAGATAGCTCCCTCAGCGGGTGTCTGCCCTCTGCTTTGTCATGCAGATGCATAGTCTGCTCCTTCCATGTGTCCCCTGTGGCTGACTATCACCCCAAAGGTGACACAGCCACTTTCCCCACCTTGTCACCTTGATGCTGACCCATGGGAGGGGCATTTCGGTGGGCTGAAAGATGCATCCTTCCTTCCCCAGTCCTTGGAGGGGCTGCAACTCTCTGCTGCCCGGGCCTCACTGGCATGTCCTAGGCCTATATAGATATAGATCCACTGGAAAAAATCCCTGGGTGCAAGAGCTGGGAGTGTAAGAAAAGAGGTAAAGAAACTGCTTTTCTCACTGTAATGGTTAGTTTCTTGCTTATGTAAAGGTGTTCAAATTCCTCCTCCCAAAAATTATTGCCTGGCTCTTCTCATCTTGTTGAAGGTGTCGTACCCTGTCTTCTTCTGCTCCTTGCAATATCTCTCCTCCAGAATACACCAGCTGAACATTTTTGCCTTAGGTCTTTAATAAGAGGAATTTTGCCATAGCTTATTATCGCTAAAATTAAATGTCACCTTGGGTTTTCCTCGCTCACTTTAGCACACTCTGCTGCTGTCTTCCACAGCTATAAAAGGGAACTTTATGACTCTCTGCTCTCCATTTCTTAACTATTGCATGCAAAGGGGAAATACTCTTTACTTTATTTTTTTAAGCTGAGCAGGAATGTAGGTGTGCTAAATGCTCGGTGCACAGGGACCCTCTGGGAAAACTGCACTAGCCTTTACGATTGATCCAGACTAGGTCTCTGAAATTCCAAAAAAGGGGGGGAAATATAGATGCCTTGTTGGTTTGCAAATCTCTGGGATTTTTCTCCACTTGTTCATAAATGAAGAAACTATTAACCTACAAAGCATTTCAAGCTGTCCTGCTTTTACTGCCTAAATCCTAAAACCGAGGAGTGTTTTATTCATGGAAATAAGGCAATAGTGGGTAGTTATTGACTTTGAAAGAAGCTGGTTGGTGGGAGAGAGAGTAATTTCATAGCTACCCTGATGTCTAGGATAATGGACATCACGTGGGCAAGTATCCCAGAGTCCAGAAACTTCATCCAACGTTATTTAAACTCTTTGCACCAGAACTCCAATGAGAACAGGGCTCTTCCATGAGAGTTTTCCTGGGATTAGCCTCGTTGAAAATAATTTTCATTGGGCTGGCCTTCCTCGGAAGAGGAGCCCCACTCAAGTCCATGAGCCCTGCTGAAGTCAAAGGCTCTCCCCCTTAGATGGGCTGGTGCTTCAGGACATTGCTATTTTGACTTGGAAAGATGCAGAGAATGAAAATAAATAAATAAATGCTGAAATTACCTGCTATTTTCAAGCCCCTCAAGAGTTCTGGGTCTGGACAGCATGACATGGGCTTCGCCTACTCAGGGCCACCAGGATTCACCTCCTACGTTACAGCCAGTTTGTCTAACTCCCTTCTGCAACAAAGCCAGCCCACATCCTCCACTCCCAGTGCAGAGCCTTGACATGGCAACCCCTTAGTCAGACGGAGAAGATTACTGCTTAGTGCCACGGACTCTCTCTCTCTTCTGTCTCATAAGTGTAGGCATGCTGCCGACGCAGCAGTGCCAGCTCCTGATAGCCCAGGGAATGAGACACACACATTGCAGTGAAACACACAATGCTGGAATCGCTGGGTGAAATTCCATGGCCTGTGTTGCACAGGAGGTCGGACTAGATAATCTCTCAGTCCATGATTGGGAGGCTAACTTGGGTTTCTGAGCGACACTGCAGACTGGGCCTGCCTCGTATTATTTCACAAGATTCTCTCTTGCTGGAAGGCACAATGGTGTATATTACAACTCCTGTTCTTTCCTTTTTGCTGATAGCTGTTCACGCTCTTTGCTTTGGGCCATGTGAGTTTTGGTGCTGCACTTATGGGTTATTTGCAGGTTTTTGGAAAATCCTAACTCAGATCTCTTTTGATGTTTCATTTTGCTGAGGATTCTTCAAGCCTCATTCCCTCCCTGAGAGAACATGGCTCCTTCCCCCAAAAACAAATGATTTGGATTCTTTTGAAGTTGCTTTGTCAGCATCAAGATCAAGCTGGGTTCATTTTTAATGGCATATTTATGTTCCCTGTTACACAGCTGCATATGGAGTGTTTTGATACTTCAAGAAGACCTGACTTACTAAGTCAAAATAAGGCACTGGAAATTAAATAAAAACTACCTTGACTAAAGAAGTGATTTTATGTTCTCATTAATATGTTCTGTAGGATTAGATCTGGATTGACTTCCCAATTAGCTATGATATGTCTTCAGCCGGAGCCAAGTTACTGTACACGCCACTATAGTTTTTAATTAACCAGAAGAGTTGTTTCTTCAGCTGATGTCAGCTGCTAAGTGGTTTTCTTTACAAAAGCTATTGGGTGTTTGCATGAAGCTAAGGGGAGCGGAGGCAAAGGCATATCAGTGTTATCACGGAGCGTGAAAAGAGTTCACCAGGGTCCATCACCATTTCTCACAAAGGCAATGGCTACCCTTGGAGCTGGGGGTATGATTCCCGGCTCACCTCGGCATACTCTTCCTAGCTCTCTAAAGATAGCCGTGCAGCTGTGGTAGCCTGGGCAGTGGGAAGTAGCGGCCGGGGCGAGCTGCCCTGATTAGGTCCCCACAGGGTCCAGACAGGCATGTACTTGGGGAGCCACCTGTTGCTGCCCGCTCTACCCCAGCTCACTGCCATGTTCAGCACGCTATCTCGATGAGTGCTTGTGCGAGGATGTGAGAGTGTGAGCTGGGAATCACACCCTCAGCTCCAAGCATAGCTGTAGCCTTACAGGCAATTCCCCCACAGATCGCTTAATGGCACAAGGGCTAGGCAGCATGAAAGTCCCACTTACCCCTTATTTTGAGCATGGAAGTGGTGCCCAGTTCTTGTGCTGGCTCCCTGTGCAGGGGGGAATTTGATCCTGAAGGTTTCTGTGTGTTTATTGCTGTCTAATAGGAAAACAAACCATCATTGCTAGGATTTACCCTGGCATTCTGAGCTGATAAGATTTACCCCATAAGGTGCTGGGGTTCTCATACAAACACGTGTGTCTCATCCTACGCCACTGGGGGCCAGGTCTGTCTGCAAGGAGAGCACACGAATCTGGACTGGAACCTGAGAGAGCTGGGTTCAATTCCTGACTCCACTACAGACTCCCAACAAATCTCCCGGGATTAAGGATGGCCCCAGCATTAAGGCACCAGATGGGGACTTGAGAGACCTGGGTTGAATGCCCGGTTCTGCGCAGACCCTCTCCCCTAATCTCTGTCTCTCTCAGCTCCCCCTGCTATAAAATAAGGCTAATATCTCCTTTCCCCATACTGTCTGCCTTGCCTATTGGGACTGTAAACTCTTCGGGGCAGGGACTGTCTCTTACAGTGTGTCTGCAAAGCATGTACCACATTGGAGTCTCTGGGAGCTCTTGTAACATGCAGCAATTATAATAATAAAGAGGAACGGGGAACTAGAGCCAGTCAGATGCTAGTAGATGACCACGATATTCAGCAAATAGACGTTTTGCACTGAATAATTTATTTAATGAATATTTCAGCAGCTCTCTGCTTTACAGATAGAACCTTATTTGAGGAGGGGTGGCTAACGTTCTGCTGGTGTGCAGTATTGGAGAATGCAGCACATAATTTAATTCCCCTCTTGCCATCTCATTCATCGAGAACACAGTTTCATCTCCAAGCAGGGAATGGAATGTGTGTGCATATGCATTAATAGGTAAAGGATGGCTTAAGGACAGACAATGTAGATTATTCTAATAAAGGTTCTGAGCCTGGTTAACTGGGAGAGATATATGACAGATAGGAGATGTCTGCACAAAAGCACAGAATTGCACCGCCAAGCTTTTTTAAAGACCTCTTTCTAGATAAATGTTCTTGAATGCAGCAGATCCTTTTAAAAGGAAGTTAGCCAAATTGAAAGGAAACAGAGCGACAGCGCTGGAGAGAGATGTCCTTCATTTATCAGCGGGACAGCTACAGCACTGGGCAGCAGCCGTGTAGGATTCCCCAATTAATGTGCCTTCACACTGCCCTGAGGGGGATGAGAGAGGAGCTCAGACTCCTTGGCAAATTTAGTCTTTAGCTCCTCTACTAAAACTCCTAGTAAGGGGCCACGGATATTTATGTGGATGGCTGTCTGCTAAGAACTGAACCAAGGCCCCCAACTCATGTCACAGAGGATCACCAAATAGTCAGATACTTATGACTTTGGGTGACTCCACCTGCGACTTTAAGATGAAAATATCTGCATAGCCTTCACATCTCCGCAAAGCTAAGCCAGTCTTCCTTATGCTACTCCCCGCCTTTCCTGAAATGCATATGAATTAGTTCTCTGGGGGCTTTGCACAATTTTTATTTTACTAAACAGGATTTTCTTTTCAAGCAACCGTATTTTGATGGAAGTCTTGTAAACAGGGGACTGGTTTGTTCGAATGCTAAATCCAAAAACCCTTCCACAGAAGTGATAAAAAGTCTACAGTAGGTGTAATAAACAAGATTGCCCGACAATTCGATTAGGGAAGTCTGAGTGGATTTGTGGGGAGGGGGCATAGATCTAAGGGCTTTATTAATTGCCTGGCAGTACATGGAAGAAGAGATGCAAAGTAGTTAGGGAAGGAAAAAATAATCAAACTTCTCTTCTATTCGCCTGAATGCCCCTGTGTCAAGTGTTCATTGGAAAGGCTCAACAAATGCAGTACAACCCAGAGTCTGCAGTACAAATGCTAAGTGCCAAGGCAGATGGAAAATTTAGACCTCAAGAAGAATTGTTCAATATTTAAAGTCTTTTCTTTGCAATCAGGTGTACCCATTTTGATTCCTGTTCAATTTGCACACTGTTTCTCAAATGACTACAAGAGGATAATTACAGTGCTTTTCACAAATGAAGTATGGAGGATGCAAGAAAAGAAACCAAGCTGCCAATATCACTGCAACAATACACAGATATTGTCTTGCTTTGCCACAAAAAGCATTGATCTTCCCTTCTCTGTGAATGAGCATATGAAAGAAAAGTAATGGAGGGGGACAAGACTGTGCAAAAATAACCTGCTCGTTCTAGGGAAAGGCTGGGTTTTCAGATGCAAAGACAAGCAGCCGGGAGAAGTTTTTGAGTCTATGCTTGGTTGCTCCTGAAAGTTACTGTCTGCTTGTTTTTAACTTTGAATGTGCTGTACAAGTCATTTGATTTTATTTAGGGAAAAAGAAACAACTGCTGCACATTATTACTTGCTACCCTGATCTCTAATGTTGTACCCACTCATCATTCAGATTAACTCGTCTCATCCCATCTCAAGCCCTTGTAGTAAATGATGTTGTCCATCAGCATGATGGACGGACCTAAACGACGCCTGGTCAGTGGAAACTGATGAGATTATAGCCCTGCTCCAAAACAAAGTTACTGCCACAATTGTATCTATTGGAGATTAGCCACATTAGTCAAATGTGTTGTCACAGACCAGGCCAATGACAGCTGGATGAGAAGTGAAGTGTATGTAATATTCAAAAGCAAATTTAATCTGATTATATGGCTGCCACACCTTTGGCATCATGCTATTCTGGAGGAAAATAACAAATTGAATTTTCAAGATGACTGCAGATAAACAGCAGAACTCACAGTGGTTCTGTTAGGTTAGAGGCCAAAGGAGGTGACTGACCTGGGGAAGGACCCATTGATAACACCGTTAATAGTAGCTGCCAGATGTGTGACGAAAGGAAAGATTCCTCTAACATTCGTGGCATGGAGAAATAAAGTCTGGGAAATCCTTTAAATGAAAGAAAGAAAGAAAGAAAAAGACAGAGCCTCATATCAGGATCAAGTGGATTTTATGATGTATGGTTACCGCTTTTGGAATTTGATCAAAACAAATGCACAGATAATGACAGGCATTTGACCAAGCACAAATGGGTCTTTTAAAGACAACAAATGCAGGTTATGAATATGATTTGACAATATTTGTATGGAAAGTCCATGTATGTTAATCATGATAAAATATTTATTTTAAAAAAGAACTCTTGTGTTGGAGTGAATTTGGTTAGCTTTCATGCTTCTGAAAGTGAGAATTTTTGGCACACACACACACACACACACACACAGTTCTACAAAAGTACCTTTCTTTTTCCTTGCTGTTCCTGTCCTGATATACAATCGCCAGTCATGCCAGACTGAGTGGTGGTCCCTGATGTTAACCAGTTCATCAAATTTATTTCACTTTAACCTGTGCAGTGAGTTTTATCTTGGAATAAAGTCTCTGCTCAGAAGGGGAGTCTAATACATTAAATCCTCCATCACTTAGCCCCTGGGTGTGCTTTATTTTAATGGCAATTGGAACAGTTAAGAAGAGAAAAGGAAACAGATTCCTCTTCCTCTTTTAATTATTCCTAGCTGGGACGGGTCACAAAAGGGTATGGAATATGTCCCCAACAAAGCAGCATAAGTAAGACCCTTAGGTCCTTCGTCTGAATGTATCTGCATTATCAGAAAATAAGCAATGCTGCCTGTGGTGAATTTTGCCATTGGCTTCAATGGAACCAGGATTTGTCTCTTTAGATTCAGTATCGATTATGCTGTAATTCACAGAGAATAAAATACTGAGGTAATTCCAGTGGAAATTAAGCAGCTAAAACGCCATTCAATCCTTTTGAAAATTTAGGGGATAATGTTTTGTTTGATCTCCTTCCATTCATATTTGATGGGAAACCCCCTGAAGTCATAGTGAAGAAAGTGAGGATTTCATATTCCATTATTGCTCTTCAGATCCCCTGCCCCGGGTGTCACTAGCTGGTCTGCTTTATGCAGATGTATATCTCCAAATTCATAACCCTTTTTTACTCTGTAATCCACTTTCCAGAGGTCTTTCTTCTTAGCTTAGAGAAATGAACTGCTGTGCTACGGTGAATTGCCAAAGCCCCTTTATTGCTAAGGGTTATTCCAAATACAGTATTTATCATCAGACAAAAATGGCTCCCTCAAATTGCTGAAACAAGGACGTTATGACTGATGCAATCTGGTTTCTCTTAACTATGGCCAAACCACTCTTCAGGCAATGCCAGAGGCAGCAGAATGTCTGGTTTAACATCTTGCTTCCAGGATGCAGATAAACAATTTATAAGGCTAAAACAAAGATTTTAAAAGTGACGCTAAAATCATCGCACTCGTTAGTCTTTGTGTGGAGGGATTTGTTTTAGTGTATCTGAGTCATGGTCATTCTGCACCTCTCTTCAAACACACTGAGCAATTGCGATAGGTTTAAGGTAGGAGCCACCAGACAGACTGGGTGGGGTAGAAATGTTTGCCCTCCCAATGTCCATGCACAGTCAGAAGCGGAAGAGTTGTGGTGCGCAGTGCCCAGTACAACTAAAGATAAACTGAAATTCAGTGCAATTTTAAAGATTTAAAATGTTTTTGCAAAAAATTCTCATGAAACCGTGTTGTAGAGTCATCAATATCTTTCAGAAAATTCTAAATTTTTAAAAAGATGTTTAAAAAAGTTTCAAAATTCTTGTGCAATATATTGTGTGGCATTCTTTAACCAGAGACGGATCCTGATTTTGGGTCAAGATTTTCAAACCTGGTGCTGAATGTTAGATGTCAAAACGAGTGGCCTGTTTTTAGGAAGTGCTGAGCATGTGCGTGAGTATGAGCTCCCAGTGACTCCAGCAGGAGCTGTAGACACACTTCACCTCTGAAAAATCTTTTTTGTGTGGCCCAAATATGGATTCAGGGGTGTCAAATTGGGCAGACAAGTTTGAAAACGTTTTCCTGTGGTTTTAATTATTTACTAGGGATTCTAGAGCTAGAACTGCTAGCTTTTATGTCTTGTATGTGTTTGAACTCAAATACATAAATTCATCAGATCTTTAAGGAGAAATTCTGTTGATTGACAACAGTACAAATCCAGAATAACTGGACTGAAGACAGTGGAGTTACTCTAGATTTACACCAGTGTAAGTCAATGGGGAATTGGTCCTTAGTTTTCATCTTTGAAATGGCGATCGCCAGCTCTTTTTAGGTCAGTCAAATCTGAGTACACAGCACAATGCTGGGCAAGCTTTATCTGTGTTTGGAGATGGGGAAGGGGAGTGACAATTGGGAGATTTGGGATTCTTTGCCCGCTCAAAAATCAAAAATCATAGAGGGCCAGAGATGCAGAAGAACTGTTTTTCCTTCCTCTGTTAATTTCTCAGTTGCGCTGGAAGGCAAGAGGTAACTTCTCAAGAAAAAGCTGGTCAGTACCTGGTAACTGACTGAGTGTTCAGCAGACGTTTCCTTTACGCTCACTCCTCTTTAGCTGTTCCCATTAGTTGTTATCACACCCTGATTAGGCCATTTATTCTCCTTCTTAACTTCTCCAGGTTACATTTGGCCTCCTGGATCTGGATTCTCTTCCAGGGCCTTACTCAGAGAACATAGGCTATTTACAGCATAACACACCATCTTCTCTTCCAAATAGTAATGAGTAAGTCTCCACCTGTCAATGCCTCTGGATTTACAGTATCGCCAGATTTCATCCAGGCTCGATGCCTTCACCATCCATGTGCTCTGTGTAGCTACAAAGTCTGTATCTGGTTCCAAGTTTAGATTCTGCCATCCCTTTTTAACAGAGGCACTCGAAATTGAAAGTGAACCAGTTTAATGTAGAATAACGTGAAATGAATCCCCTCAGAATCTCTCACCCACGAAGGGTGATTATATTTCTTTCACATGTAAGAAAGACCTTAAATGATGATGGGTCTTATGGGCTTCTCATTTGGGGGTGGGGTGGGGACATAAACGTGTCCCCGTCATGGTTGAGATGTTGTATGTTTGTTATTATTGGCAGTGGAAGGAAGCAGAAACAAATAGATATGTTTAGAAGGGAGGCATGTGAAATGACTCAGATACAAATGGAAGCGATAACAGCCTTATTAGCACACCGGCATTCATCTGGATGCAAAGCGGAGGGAAATCTCCATCTAATTCAAATACTTCTGAATTTAAAGATGGGTTTAATTCTTTCAGCATGAAGTTTCTCCCTGTTCTCAGGACCAGAACAAGGATTATACACAACTTAAGTCCCACCCCACCTAAGTTCTCAAAACAGGGCTTAGAGGTGCATAAGTGCAGCATTGTGCTGCCCGCATCTGCGAAGGGGGATGTCCTCCCAGAGAACCGTACATCTTAACAATTCTTTTCAGTCCGTGAAACATGAGCTCCCAAGCACACCCGCCGTCAGGACTTTAAAACAATCCCTGAGCATAAGGATGAGCATCATTTCTGTACGTTCTAATTTTAAAGCGAATAAAGCCTCTTCCCCTCGCGCCCCCGGAATCTAACCAAAACATTTCCCCCACTGCTGTCACTGGCTCAGGTGTGTGCCTGGGGGGAGCCCGTGCGCCCACAGGTGTGCTGTCGCTGGGACTGTCTCTGCCCCCGTGTTAGCGAAACCTGCAGTCGATGAGGTCTAACAAAGAACAGAAATTACAAAACTACATAAATTTTCCTCTCCAAATCAGAGATGCCTCACACAATGGAAGGCCCAGTGCTATGAGCCTCTCACTGACCACGTGGGTACGTCTGCACCGCACGTGGGAAATGTGATTACAGCATGGGCCCTGGATATGTGCCCAGGGTTCTGGCTGGGTGGGGCTAGCCCATGCCACTG
The DNA here is from genome assembly GCF_965152275.1 of Natator depressus. NCBI lineage: Eukaryota > Metazoa > Chordata > Testudines > Cheloniidae > Natator > Natator depressus. The sequence continues at coordinate 1,835,963 of NC_134252.1, forward strand.
CCCAAGCTATGGCATCGTCGTCGCTGTTGTTACTCGTGCTAGCTTTGACCTCGTCAGATCAAAGCTAGCTTCGGTACCTCTCCAGGAGCCGCAGTCCCCCTTGGGGGCTGTGCAGACATTCCCAGTGATGCAGGGCTTGTCTGCATGGCAAAGGCTGCAGCTCTGTCAGCTTAGGTACTTCACCTCCCCGAGAGGAGGTAGCTCGGTCGAAGGGAGATTTCTCCCATCAACTTAGCGCAGCCTGCCCAAGGGGTTGGGTCGGCTTAACTGCGTCCCTCAAGGGGGTGGATTTTTCACCTAATTTCCTTGTGAAGACACGGCCTGAGCCAAACTCAGCCAATCTGAGGCAGAGCAGGGCATTGAACCTGGGTCTTCCAATGCTCTAACCACTAGACAATCCTTCTTCCTTCCTTCAGCCCGGTGGTGAAGAGTTTGCCAGTGGTGGGCTGCTGCCAGACAGGACGCCTGCGGGGCAGGAAGGCATCTTCCCAGGCTCCTTGGGGATCAGAGGGGGGAGGCAGAGCTGGGAGGGAGATGCGGGGTGGGAGGACAGGGGCAGGAGCTGTGGTTCGAAGGGATAAGGAGGTGGCGCTTTAGCACAGGATGCATTGCTTTGTTTTGAACTATCCTGTTTTGCTTGGTTCTGATGGGAGAGCTAATCCCCAAATGCTCTTCAGTCACTTATCCACCAAGGCCCCCACCCTGAGGGTTTGCCTCATGCTGCAAATGGCTCTTTCATGCAAATAAGGCTGCAGTCCAGAGACGAACAAGCCTGAGGCACTGCTTACGCGAGTCCGTAGCACCCAAGCAGAGGGAGGTATCCTCATGAATTCCGCACCCGTGGTCAGCTACAGCTCTCCGAGCATTATAAATTACGGGTTCCTGTTGGGATCCAGGAAGTGGGAGGGTGGACCGGGGAGGAGGATTTACCAGATGACAGGAGTTGCACCCTTGTGTTTCCAGGTTCTTTCAGTGAGAGAGGAAAAGAGGAATTAAGGGTCTTGGAGGAAATTGATCAGGCCCAACATTCAAACTCAGGTGCCTAAAGCCAGATTCCAAATTCCATCTTCAGGCACTGAAAGAAGCATCCTGGTTTTCAGAGATGTTGAGCGGTGACAGAGTCCACGAGGTCAGTGGGAACTGCCGATGCTCAGCGCCTCTGAAAATCAGGTCACTTTGGCGTCTAAATAAGGCCTTAGCAACCTACCCGACATCCTGCTAGAGTTAGAAATGTGGAGCTAGCCCAGCACAATGCAAAGATACCCGGATAACATGCTCATTTTAGAGGGAGGGTGGCATGGCAAGCGTGGCAGAACTCAGTCATTTCATTCGACGAGGGGTGGGAAAGCTGGTGATGGAATGTCCTGCAGCTCTGCCAAAAATATTTAAAGCTGCCCCTGTAAAATTCAAACTGTGGCTTGGATTCTCTTTTGCTCTCTAGTGTGTCTGCCAAGGAGCTCAACTTCACAGAGTATGTTCACCTCCTGGCATAAAGACTCAAGCTTTCATTTCAACTTTCATTCCTCATAACCTCCAGTGAGGCGGGAGAGAGAGGGATTGAAGAGAAAAAAAAAGCATTAATAAACCCTACCTAAATTAAAATCAGATCTCAAATTCCACAGGAAGTTGTTCAAAAGGAAACAGAATCAATTGCAGTCTGTTCCCAGTTCTATAGAGCAGCTTTATTGATTTTGTTATGTTAGAAACAATATAAGAAATGCTTCTGATTGTTCATTTTTAAGCTCAATACCAACAGTGCAATTTGACTGACAATTACGAGTGATCAGTTATCTCATCCAGCCAATCTCCTGCTACCCAGCCTGCAATCATGTATTATTGCTTGCAGGTACATTTTTAAATATTGGCTTGCTTTCCACTTTTCCACAATGATCAGTCAGAAATAAACTGAATTTGCTGATCAATTTTGTCAACTGAATGCAACAGTTATTAATGCCTTCAGTTTGAAATTCGCTTGTAAACTTTTCTGATCCATTAGCTATGAGCCCCACTGATCAAAAAATCCATCTTTGTGGTGTTGTGTATTCAAGGGAACATGCGGCACTTTTCAGAACTCCTGTCATCAGGACGGAAGACTTGACTTTTAGAACAGCAAGAGATGATAATGTAATTCCAACAGAATAACGTCCTTTTGTGGGTAATGGGGGCAAAACTGTCTTTTAAGTGCTTCTTTAAATATGATTTGATTTTTTTCAAATCATGAAATCCTCTCTTTCAGTCTTTGTTTGCATTGTGCCAGCTCTGTTCCTTCCATGCTTTAGAGAAATACAAGGCATTTCTCAACTGGCTCTGACTCTCACAAACATCCTATCAGACTCCTTCAAGTCACTGTAGAACCAAAAGCCTTTTGGCCTTGCTCCTGCCCATGGCATTGGAAAAGCATGGCTGGCATCTCACTTTGGGACCTTAGGAATGTCACTTAGGGCCTGATCCACAGTCAACAGAAAGATTTCCACGGCCTTCAATGGGCTCTGGATAATCTTCCTCTATTTTGTAATTGTTGAATGGGTATAATACTTTCTTTCTCAAAACATGCATGCTAATACAAAACCTTAACAAGTGACCTCTGCAGTGTTAAGGCAGAATAACTTCCCAAAGCCATGGGTAGCACAGATGCGTTGATATAAAAACCATATTGGGTCACTGGTAAGCTTTTGTGCTAGAGTACAAGCTTGCTGAAGTTGCGGTACGTTTGGCTTATGGGTGTGTTCAAGAGATGGAAGTGAAAGCCTTTGGAGCACTGGAGTGGGTTCTCAAGAGCACTGTAGGCAAGAGGAAGGTGAAAACAAATTCCCAAGTTTCTCCCCTTAAAGTATTTCCTTGCTTTTAATGTTTTGAGTGGATGGGACGTGTCCTGCAGCAACCGTAAAATCCCACTAAATGTAGTTTGCTTGCTAATAATAAATACTATTTCTGATGAAATACAAATCTGTTACATAACACAACGCTTAACAGGAATGACCCTAACAAAACACGCTTTTGCCTTCGCGGTGAAATGATTAAAGATGATACCGAATTAAGAGGAGCATCAACCATTTTCGAGTTTAATCACTGCTTCCTAGTGCCGCAGATCGGACCAGATAAAACTGACAACATGCATTTCTGTTCTCAAACAGATTTTATTTTTATTTTAGTTGGTAAGTATGAGGTAAGGAAAATCCTTCTCTTAGAACATGACAGACTGGATTATAACCATTCTGTCAGTATTAAACAAGGCTTTCCCTCTGAGTTTATCTTATATTTACACAGTCTTGGGTGTTTAAGGGGAAGTTAAAAACAAATGAAATGAAATGTATATAAATTTTAGGGCCACAAGCAACTATTAGGTGCAGGAATCACTGAGGGTGGTTCTCTGTCCTGTGTGATGCAGGAGGTCAGAGTAGATGACTGGAGATTTTTAAGAGCAAGTTAGACAAACACCTGTCAGGGATGGTCTAGATAATACTTAGTCCTGCCTTGAGTGCAGGGGACTGAACTAGCTGACCTCTTGAGGTCCCTTCCAGTCCTATGATTCGAAATCAGAATGATTTAATTGGGCCCTAAAATTGCTGGGAAAAATGAATCAAAGAAAATCAACCATGAAAATTACCTAATTTGAAAAATGGACTATCTGGTCTTCCTCTTCCACTTGCACGCTTTAGTCTCACTGCAATCAGTGTGAAAGTTAACCACATGCATAAAAGTGTCTTGCCAGATCAGGTCCAGTGGGCTCAACACCTTGCAGGACTGTGCCCCATAAAAGGGCTTGGTTTTGTCACAGTTACTCCCCTAGATGTTAATGGAAGTTATATGAGAATATAGTGTGGATAGTATGTCCGTGCCCACAATCCCTCTGAACACACTACACAAAGCTCACTATGGCCTAATTCAAAAACAATTTCTAAGCCTCCGAACTACAAACAGCCATTTCCAGTGCAATTTACCAATATTTAATGTGGTCATTATGTATCACCTGGTGAAAGGAGAAAAAGAAAAGAAAAAAAAACGGTGTAATTCTCATTTAGTTAAATGGCCCTAAGCATATCTAAGCACTGCAGAGAATTTCGCTTTGAGCAATCTAGCATTAGTTATTTTCCCTCTTGGGTTTGAGACATCCCTAAATATTTCTTATTGTTACCCAAATGGTGGGATCATTCATTATTCCCTGAAGGGTGAGTGAAAAGGATAAATTTGCTGATGAAAATGAAAACCTGAGTGCATGTGGTCAGAATTAAGTGATGTGTGCTCCTGCATCTCTCTCTGACCACCAGCACTTCTGAATAGGGCAGTGGTGGGCTCTCTCGGTCGCCTTAAAGGTGCACTAGTGGGCTTTGCAGCAGTACAAAGTCTGACCACTTAGGGCCACCTTTACTCACATTGAGTAGGACCTTATTGTGCAAGGAGTCCTGCTGACTTCCCCAGGATTTTCTGCAAAGCAAGGTACCACTCTTTGTTAGAATTTGGTTCCCCTGGCCCTTGAAGAGGGACTGCTGTCAGGTAAATGGCATGAGCTGATTTAACTCTGTTTATGTGGTTTGTCATTTCAAATAATTGGCTGGGTGCTCAGAGCTTGTGCAAGGCCCTTGTTGTTGTTTATAAATTGAAAGGAAATCAAATGAATAAATACTGTCCCTGAGACAGGGAGGCAGAATCTGGCCCTTCAAGCTTTGTCATCATGGGCATCCAACTCTTCTACCAACAAAACCAAGAAGGAAACACAAGAGAGACTGAGACAGAGAAACACTTTCCACTGCAATGTGCCAAATACTAAGGAGAGCAAGAAAGAGTTAGCATTGCGCTAGGAAGCAGCCTGACATCTGCCCAGGAATGGTCAGGAAGGACAAATTGTCACAAGGGATCAAACCCCAAACAGAGCGTGTAACGCCGGCCTGGCTGGGTCATAACCCCCTCCGACAGATACCCGAGGAGTCAGTCTTCTTCTGCGTCAGCATTTGCTCTGCTTGTCTGGACAATAAAATCTCATTGAGTTGAATTGACATTGAGCCCTTTTAAGGAAGCAAGATCCTTTACATTCCTCTTCAGCAGTGCCCTGTGAGCCGGTGCATCTGATGGTAAGCAGGGTAGGGACTTGAGAGTTTCCTTCAAGTCATCTATGCTCACCCTCTCGCCTGCTATTTTGAGCAGCTCTGGGGATTGACCTATCAGATGAGCCTAGGATGGAGCAGAAAGAGGATGACACATTCTCACCGAGGTTATTACAAATGCTATTTTACGAGAAATCAGTGCGTTGACCTGATGAAGTATGGCTTCAGTTTTCCCCTTAAAATTTGGATCAAACAATGCTGACAACGTGAGCTTCCTAGCCCCTGAAAGCTTGAACTTGTCCTGTGCAATCCTTAAAGGGGCTGCATCCTCTGCCGGTGGGATCTCAGCAACATGTCATTCGTCTTTGCACTGGTCAAGAGCTTTGTTCTGGGAGCACATTACAGAGATAGCTGATTTGTGTCTGCGTTTCACTCTGGACACAGTCAGTGCAGCGCTGGACTGGCGGGCACAAGAAGCCCAAGTGCCTGGTGTGAAATGGGAGAGAACAGTTAATGCAAAGTCCTAGCAGCCAGGAGAGCTGCATTCAATTCCCGGTTCTGCCTCTTATGACCATGCGCAATTCATGGGGGCCCCATGAAACCCTGAAGAAACAAGAATGTGTACCAGAGAAAGATATATACGCAAAGGAGGTTATAGCAGTAGCCTGCCAGTTGGCACGCAGAATCTCCTGTGAAACAACAGTCTAGCAGAGGTCAGTCATCCTTGACTTCACCTGGAGCAGTTAGCTCTCCCAGCCGGCAATTAATCCCAAGTATTTGCTTTGAATCTCAGTTGTTAAAAGTACACATCCACTAAAGGAAATCGGTAGCTGCTGGCATGATTTTGTCGTAGCCATTTCCTCCCTTTTAGCCTCACGAGAGACAATATGTGCTGCATTGTTAATTAATACCAGGTACGTTTCTTACACCCAGTGACATCTGTTATCCTGTGGGTAGATACATTGGGTCCAAGATCCATCCCCCACCTTACTGTGGTTTGCCCCAGAGCAGTTTATTTGAAGAGTCAATAACAGACTCAGAAACTTGAGACACAAGAACTAGGGGTCACCAAATGAAATTAATAGGCAGCAGATTTAAAACAAACAAAAGGAAGTATTTTTTCACACAACAGTCAACCTGTGGAATTCCTTGCCAGAGGATGTTGTGACGGCCAAGACTATAACAGGGTTCAAAGAAGAACTAGATAAGTTCATGGAGGACAGGTCCATCAATGGCTATTAGTCAGGTTGGGCAGGGATGGTGACCCTCGCTTCTGTTTGCCAGAAGCTGGGAATGGGTGATGGGATGGATCACTTGATGATTACCTGTTCTGTTCATTCCCTTTGGGCACCTGGCATTGGCCACTGCTGGAAGACAGGATACTGGGCTAGATGGACCTTTGGTCTGACCCAATATGGCCGATCTTATGTTCTTATTTTATTAGTGATTGGACCCAGTTCTAATCTTAGTTGTACGGTTGCAACTTGGCAGTGACTCTGAAATCAAGTGTTTTTGCTAATGGAGTTTGTGACACTGGCAGACCAGGTGCCAGCTCATGCCAAGGCCACTGGGTCTCACTGAACACTGATAAAGACATAGCTGGAAACCAGTCTGGTTTGTCTCTGTGTTAGTATTGTTAAAATAGGTATTAGAATGATCAGAATGTGTTTGGACTTTATGGAATGCTTGTAGGATGCTGCACGTATTAATCTTACTTATAATATCTGTATCCCATGTCAAAAGGTAATGTGTTTTCTCTGTAACTATACAAATGTTTGCTAAGACTGTAACCTCCCCTCCCGCCCCTGCCAGGGGAGAAGCATTACCAAGTATGAAATTCTAGTTTACCACAAGAGGTGTCATCTCCTCCCCAACAAAAGAAGGCCTACAGACTCCAGACAAGCTATTGTGGAACATCAGTGAACAAAAGGCTTTGTTGATTGCTTCCTCCCCGACCCCTGAAGAGGGGATGTGCACTGGGGGAAGGGAATAAAAGTCCCTGTTAAGGAGAAATGGTTAGCCCTGTGCTGCTTGGACTCTGAGGGGCAAAGATTTCTAAGCATAAGCAAGGGGTCCCCAGCTGTTTAGCTTGGGTTAGCCCTAAAGGATGTCAAGCTTGCCTGTTATTGCAGCTACTATCATCTTTTGGAACCCAAGACTGTGTCTCATTTGTGAGTTTGTTTACCTGCTTCAATCTTGTACATAACTCATTTCTTTTTCCTAGCTAATAAATCTTTAGTTAGTTTATTACAAGACTGGCTACAAGCGTGGTCTTTGGTTTGAGATCTGAGGTACAACTGACCTGGGACCAGTGACTGGTCCTTTGGGACTGGGAGTAACCTGAATATTGCTGTGATTTGTGGTATGAGAGACCATTCATCAGAAATGGTAGGCTTGCCAGGGTGGCGAGACAGACTGGCGTGCCCCAGGGGACTGTCCGTGACTTCATGTTAAGGCTGTTATAGTGCTGAGGGGTTCACACTCGATGCTTGTTGGTGAAATCTAGTTACAGAACACACAACCAGTTTGAGGTTTGTGCCCTGGTTAGTCTGCCCTGAGGCTGGCACCCACATTCGTGAGTCACTGCAGACAGCTTGACAGGGTTAGTAAGGATTGCACTGGTGAAATTGAGTCCAAAATCTGGCCCACTTTTAAAAGCTCTAACAGCCCTCCACTCACACACAAACACACAGAGAGTTTGCCAGAGCCCTTGTGATTTCTCCTTTCTTGCAGCTTATTCCCCATGTGCAGCCAAATCATAATCTTCTGCTTGGGACATTCTAATATTTTCTGTAGCTAGGAACAGTGATATAAACAGCGGATTCTGTTCTGACACGAGGCGACGAATAAGAGAAGCAGGAGCCAAGAAATCCTTCACAAACACGGACAAGGGTCTCCAGGGAAGTAGAAGCCTTTTGGCATAGCAGAAAGCAGAACATATATTTTATCAGCGGAATCCTTCCCCAAGTGGAATGATTCTTATAGGTATCAATGACTCGATAGTTACTTTAACCCCAAACTAGTAAATTGCAGAAAATATGATGAAAATTTGCATGATGGCCTTTTCCAAATCGGCCCAGTGCCTTCAACATATTTAGAATGAGCCTCTCCAAGAAGAAGGGGGCAACACTTTGTTCTAAGTGGCTCATCACAATGGTGAATTAATTTGGCATTCATGAGAATAGCCACACTTAACTTACATCCTCCCAGTCTAGAGTTCAGCTGTAATTTGTACTTGTAAATGGACATGAAGAACAAAGGTACAATAACCCAAGACAGATTTACCCTCTCGGTTGCACTGGGCTACACTGACTCAGCTCCAAAGGAATGGGGGAACCACCAGGAGTTTAAGACTTAAGAGGTAAATGCTCTTCCTGCTGGGTTCTTTTCTGCTTACAAACATTGACATAATTACTATGGGTGAAATCCTGCTCTCATGACTCAGGGAAAATGCAAGGAAAGGAGGTTTCCTGGTGGCAAACTCCCTACTTTCTGCACCCATGAGAGTTGAGTTCTGGGCTGGCTGCACAGACAGCATTTGTTAGTAAAGTGGTCAAGGCAGAGCGGTGAGCCAGCAGTTTCTTCATTTGCAGACCACTGGTATCACATGTGTTATTCACCATTAGTGTTTGCACTAACCGGATGGGGTTTTCAAAAGAGCTCAAGGGATTTAGGAGCACAAGTCTCCACTCACCCCTATAGTGCCTAGAGGCCCTGACCCAGCTTAAGGCTCCATTGTGCTGGGTATTCTACAAACATTTAGTGAGAGACAGTTCCTGCCCCAGGAGCTCACAAAATCTAAATGAAACAAGACAAACAAAGGTTTCAGAGTAGCAGCTGTGTTAGTCTGTATCCGTAAAAAGAAAAGGAGTACTTGTGGCACCTTAGCGACTACAAATTTATTAGAGCATAAGCTTTCGTGATCTAGAGCTCACTTCATCGGATGCATACAGCGGAAAATACAGTGGGGAGATTTTATATACACAGAGAACATGAAACAATGGGTGTTACCCTACAGACTGTAAGGAGAGTGGGGATCAGGTAAGGTGAGCTATTACCAGCAGGAGAGCGGGGGGAGGGGGAGGGACGACCTTTTGAAGCGATAATCAAGTTGGGCCATTTCCAGCACTTTACAAGAACAGTAGGAGGGGAAATAAACAAGGGGGAAATAGTTTTACTTTGTGTAATGACCCATCCACTCCCAGTCTTTATTCAAGCCTAAGTTAATTATATCCAGTTTGCAAATTAATTCCAATTCTGCAGTCTCTCGTTGGAGTCTGTTTTTGAAGTTTTTTTGTTGAAGAATTGCAACTTTTAGGTCTGTAATCGAGTGACCAAAGAGATTGAAGTGTTCTCCAACTGGTTTTTGAATGTTGTAATTCTTGACATCTGATTTGTGTCCATTTAGTCTTTTACGTAGAGACTGTCCAGTTTGACCAATGTACATGGCAGAGGGGCATTGTTGGCACATGATGGCATATATCACATTGGTGGATGTGCAGGTGAACGAGCCTCTGATAGTGTGGCTGATGTGATTAGGCCCTATGATGGTGTCCCCTGAATAGATATGTGGGCACAGTTGGCAACGGGCTTTGTTGCATGGATAGGTTCCTGGGTTAGTGGTTCTGTTGTGTGATGTGTGGTTGCTGGTGAGTATTTGCTTCAGGTTGGGGGGTGTCTGTAAGCGAGGACTGGCCTGTCTCCCAAGGTCCGTGAGAGTGATGGGTCGTCCTTCAGGATAGGTTGTAGATCCTTGATGATGTGCTGGAGAGGTTTTAGTTGGGGGCTGAAGGTGATGGCTAGCGGCGTTCTGTTATTTTCTTTGTTGGACCTGTCCTGTAGTAGGTGCCACAAGTACTCCTTTTCTTAAGACAAACACAGGGTGGCACAGAGGAAAGGCTATTATTAAGGCTATGATTTTTTCACGGAGGTCGTGGAAGTCACGGAATCCGTGGCTTCCAGTGACCTCCGTGACTTCAGCCCACAGTGGCAGGGAGCTGCAGGGTCCCCCCACTGCCCAGGGGGGCTGGGAGTTACGGGGTACCCCCCGCCGCCTGGTGAGGGTACCCGACAGCTCCCAGCCCCCACGGGTGTGGGGGTCCCCTGGAGCGCCGAGCCACCCTGGGTAGCGGGGGGGGGGACCCTGGAGCTCTGAGCCCCCACAGGGGGTGGGGACCCCGGAGCGCTGAGTGGCCCCTGCAGCTGCCTAGCTGCTCCAGGCAGTGTGGAGACCCCGCAGCTGAGCTCCACATTTTGTCATGGATATTTTTAGTAAAAGTCATGGACGGGTCACAGGCATCCGTGAATTTTTCTTTATTGCCTGTAACCTGTCCGTGACTTTTACTAAAAATATCCGTGACAAAATCTTAGCCTTAGTTATTATCCCTCTTTAGCACAAGGCACCACTAGATGAAAAGGCTTTCCAGGGACCACACAAGAAGCCTGTAGCAGACTCCAGATCTCCTGAATCCCAGTCTAATGCTTTAACCACAAGACCATCCTTCCTTTCTATTCTCCCATGGGGATTAAACTGATTAAATGGATTCAGAACTGGCTAACTGAGAGGTCTCAAAATGTAACTGTAAACATCATCATCAAGAGGGTCTGTTTCTAGTGGGGTCCCGCAAGGATAGGTTCTTGGCCCTAAGCTATTTAACATTTTTATCAATGCCCTAGAAGAAGACATAAAATCATCACAAATGAAGTTTTCAAATGACACAAGAATTGGGGAAGCAGTAAATAATGAAGCGGATAGGTCACTCATTCAGATCAATTGGGCACAAGCAAACCAAACGAGTTCTAATACAGCTGAGTGTAAATATATACATCTAGAAATAGAGAATGCAGGCCGTACTTACAGATTGGGGGACTCTCTCCTGGGAAACAGTGACTCTGAAAAAGATTTGGGGGGCATGGTGGATAATCAGCTGAACACAAGCTCCCCGTGTGATGCTGTGGCCAAAAGGGATAACCCAATACTGCAATGTGTACTAGGAGTAAAGAGGTTATTTTACATTTGTATTTGACATTGGTGTGACTGTGTAACAGCGACAGACCCTGGTTGTCGGTGGGCAGGATCAAACTTGGGACTTCTGGAGCTTAGTTCATGAGCCTCTACTGCATGAGCTAAAAGCCACATGGTTGCAAGTGCTCCTGGAATACTGTGTCCAGTCCTAGTACCCACAACTCCAGAAGGATGTTGATAAATTGAAGGGTATTCAGAGAAGAGCCACAAGAATGATGAAAGGATTAGAAAACATGTCTTGAAGCGATGGACTCCAGGAGCTCACTCTGTTCAGTTTAACAAAGAGAAGGTTATGGGGTTACTTGATTATGGGAAACAAATATTTAATAATGATCTCTTCAGTCTCGCAGAGAAAGGTATAACATGGTCCAATGGCTGGAAGTTGAAGCTAGGCAAATTCAGACTGGAAATAAGGTGTACGTTTTTAATGGTCAGAGTAATTAACCACTGGAACAATGGACCAAGGGATGTGGTGGATTCTCCATCACTGGCAATTTTTAAATCAAGATTGAACATTTTTCTAAAAGATCTGCTCTAGGAATTGTTTTGCGGAAGTTCGGTGACGTATTTTTACACGGTATGTCGGACTAGACCCTCACAATGGTCCCTTCTAGCCTTAGACTCTATGAATCGACGTGGCCCCACCATGCGTGAACAGAAGAAACCAACTGGAGACCCATCAGTTATTCTCCTCTGTTGCCTCTGGATGCTCTTCTCTCTGGCAGGGCAGGAGCAGGGACCACAACATTTCTTAGGATTGGTGAGTCACATCAGGAGTCACCAGAAATACTCTGTGGACCCTTATTCCGAAATACCTTCGCTGCCAGCACCACAGCAGCCCAGTGCTTATTTACAGAAGATATTAGCATAGGTATTGTTTGCATTGCAGTTGCACTTAGAGGGATCAAGATCTCACCCTGGTAGGTGCTGTAGATACCTAGCAAGGAAACGCAGTACCTGCCCCAAAGAACTCACAGTCTCAAATAAAGAACTTAAATCTAAAAGGTTTGGCATTGCTGCCTGAAGTGACCCAGATGCCTACAACAGCTTTGTCACACTGGTTCCAGTCCCCCCTGTTGGTTCATTGTACACACCTGCTGTCTCTTATCTTATCCTTAGAGTGCAAGCTCTGGGAGGCAAGGACTCCCTTTTTGTTATATACAGATTTAGCGCCTAGCACAGTGGGGCTCTGGTCTCTGATTGGGTCCCACAAACATGACTGCAATACAAATCATCAGCCAGGCTGGGCTCAAGAGTTTTCTCCTGACTTCTAAAGTCCTATGGCACATTCTTTCTTCATGCTGGAGACCTCAGCTTAGATACAACACATCCTGTAAGCTCCCTCCTTTCCAGCAGATATGACTGAGCCGTAGCAGACTCACAAGTGATTAGGACAAGGTTCAAACAAGACTCATCTTATTTTCAGCTCTTTGCTGTGACCATTAGACCACCCTGGCTGTGGGCTCTGACTCGCTTTTGATCAGTGTTGCAGTGTTCGTGGTTGGGCTGCGCTCTCTTCGCTTGCTCTTCATTTAGCTTCTGAATTGTAAAATGTTATTAAACTTGGCCTTAGCAGTTTCACAGTGGCAGATGAGGCTGTCACACTTTCCCAGCAGTTGATTTATTACTCAGTTCTGTATGACTTTAATCTACTTGGAGGGTTTTTTTAAAAAATACATAAATGAGTGTCTTTATGTTTAATCTCTAGTCAAACGGTTCCTTACTTGGTCTTTAAACTGTTAAACATGAGGCTACATAATTGTGTCTCCTCCATAGTCACATCATTCGGGGCTGTGCACAGACTAAATGGAACAGGTTTTGGTGAGAGAGTGATAACATTTCTCTCTCTCGCTCATGTCCATACTGTCTCTTTCTGAAACACGTGCAAGGCTCCTGCATTAGCATTGGAATAACTGTCGGGACCAAGTACAGGTCTACTTCCTATCAAAACCAAATGCCACTTGGCCTCACCACTGTTACATATACCTTGTAGCTGGAGGTTGATGGATTGATTTTATGAGCTCTTAGGTTTTTGCTAAGAAACGCAATTATACAACAGCATGTACAGCAGCAGCCCATGTCCCCACATATTGGGAACAACATAGGTGTGAACAGAGGTAGTTAAATATTATTTTTTACTGAAATACTTTGACAAAAAATGTCTTTTTAACCAAAATGAAAATTTGTCAGAAACTTTTCATTTGGGTGGAATTTTTCAGGTTTTTTTCTGAAATCAAAAAGGAGGAAACATTATTCAGTAAAAACATTCAGTGGTCCGTGGGAAAAATATCAGTTCCATGCGAAAAGGTTTGGTTTTATTTTTCAGAAACATTTACCTAGAACTGAAAGCATTTTACCAAAACCAGGTTTCTGATCTGGGGTTTCATCAAACAAAAAACCCCATTTTTTTCATGGTACATTAGAAAAAACCCAACTTTTAAAAAAAATTTCCCCTAGACAGTTTATAGCGACCTTTAAGGCACTAGCACGTTGGCTGATTGCGCAGCGCAACACACACACTAAATCCACATCAGGTACCTGGTGCTTTGACCTATTTTTAGCCAGAATTTTTGGGCCCCAGCTCAAAGCGTAAAGTGATGTGTGCAAATAGTAGAAATGGGGCCAGAACAAGAGAGTGCAGATGTAAATTTAGACCTAAACTTCCCCCCAGGAAGGCATATGAGTTCGAGCCTCTCTCTCTGTCTAATTGAAAAGGTAAATAGCTAAGGCAGAAGCTGCCTTTTTCTCTACAAGCCACCACTCGAGCAGCTGGGGTCCAGTCTGAGATGCGCAACGAGTGTCCAGGAAATCAAACACGCTGAAAATTCACAAAAGACTTCATGACCTTTTCCCCTGTTCCATTTTAATTTTTGGAGTTCTTTTAGCTCAACTAGTTAAAAAAATACATAATCACCCACAAAAATATCTAAGCAGTTTCCCAGCTGCTCTGTTGAATGGAATCCGTCCTGGGGATTCCAGTAAATAAAGCAGATGGGGTTTTGTCTGGATTTTTTTCCCCACAGGCATTAGGTATAAGAAAGGGACTTGGATCAAAAATGTAAATGTATTCAAAGGAGTCCGTTGCCCTTATGTTTGTTCACTATATGCTGTGGGTGAGGTGTGGGGAGACTCTCTCCACCTGCAAAGGAAGCAACATTTGCATGAGTTACAATTGACTGTTTGCTTTCATTCACAGAATGTTATTACTAATTATTATTATTAATAATAATAATTTCAGTGTCCTTGGTAGAGATAGGCCTGAATTATCTGAAAAACTCTGGGTGCAACCTACGCCCAGTGGTGGGTTGCATGGCCCCATCTTTTATCTGAACCCCTTCCCCCCACAAATCCAGGAACAACCCTGAAGTACCAAAAAGCAGTGAGTGGCTAGCCTCAATCCCCAGGACTGTCTATGAGCTAAGCCGCAGCATGGCCTTTTAACGCACCTGTATCCCATAACACCAGTCAGTGTTACCAGTCGAAGCGATGTGCTTAGGTAAACACGGGAGGCTATTTATATTCAGGGATATTTTCCAAGAAGGTAACAGATCAGTTTTAGCAACAGCAGAACCACTGGTTCATAACTACATTAGTCTTAACTGCAGGAGGAAAGACAAGTGAGGATAGCCAAGGCACAACCAGGTTTACAATCTCTTTTAAGGTGGAGTTGGCATTGGGGAAAGTTGGCGACTTGGAGGCCCTGGAAACTGGGAGCCCTCGTGCATGGGCAATGCAGGTAAAACATGCTGCTCTCTGTGAACTGCCTGTGTCAGCCGACCCGGATGGAACAACCTGTGGGAGCAAGAGGCAAGTTTATACCCTGTGGTCACATTCAATTCTTGGCCTCTTTCCCAAGACAGCAATGGTGCCAGCTGCTGTGATGGGATTTCCTTAGATTTTTTGCTTGTTTGTGCTGTGGATACTTTTCCACCTGGCAATTGCATGGAGACCCAACAATTAATTCGTTTCAGCAGGCCACTGAATCCATCTGCTAAGCCAGGCACTCCCCCAGTTGGTGTCACTTTATAAAATTGCATGTTGCAAAGATTGCAAAGCCTTGGCCACATCCCACGCTGCTTACACTTCAGAGCCTAACCAACCTCTATCTGAGTGGGTGGAGAATGTGCTTCCCTGTGGGCAGGTGATTCCATACCTGCCAAATTCATCATTTCTTGTACGTTTTCCTAAAACAGCTGGTCAGAGACAGGGTCTTATACTAGATGGGAGACTTGTCTGATTTGTGCATGGCAAGTCCTGTTACTAGACCCATTGGAGTATTTACAAGAATTAGGGAGACAGGCTATATGTTCAGCTTCAAAAATAATTATTTTTCTCTCTCTTAAAATTTCACTTCCTACTTTTCCTTTTAGCACCTTTGAAATATCAAATAATACCAGATTAAAAATATGTCAATTAACCAAAAAAGTGTCCCTGTCTCCCTGTGTAATGGAATTGCAATATATGCATGCAGCCTCCCACACGTCGCCTTTCAATCTATAAACACTACATGCTGTATGATTCTTTTTCAGCAGGATAAAACATCAAATTGTTTATTGCTTGCTAAGCTGAAAAACACTCAAATTAACCTTGTGCCCCGGCACTGATAGGTATGAATAACAAGTATTTAAGTGGTGAAATGCTCTGGTTAGCACCAGCTTAAAAAGGAATACTAGATCAAGTCAGAATAAAACAATTTAAAATCTTTAGCTAAGAGGCTTGGTGTAGATGAATCTCCTTGCCGCTAGACATCTAAGTTGCAAAACACATGCTATCAACAGAAACTGCCACAAGAAACGTCTCTCTCGGAGTGTATGTATATGTGTGTTCATATTTCCAGGCAGGGTGGTCAGATTTTCAGAGGGGCTGAGCACCCAATTTTGACTGAATCAAGGAGTAGCAGGATGTTCAGTACTTTTGAAAATCAGGCCAGGAGTTTTTAGAGCAGTGATATCCATGATTCCAGATAATTCCAGGCCCCACTCCCATCACCAGAGAATTTAACAGCCAGGTACCCTAGTACCCAGAAGGAGACATACCTTACGCAGAGCAGGAAAAAACAGGGAAAGCAGCTGGTTTTTCACAGTTCACGACAACAAGGGGAAGGCCGAGATAAGAACAACGTATGAATTTGTAAATTATCTTAATTTTTGTTAGGTAGGAAAAGAGTGAAAACCAGGGCTCTGCTGAAATATTTCCGCTGGGAACATTTCATTTTTCAGCCTGATTTCTCCCTGGCCTAGGGGTTTGGCAAGGAGGGTGTGTGGGTGTCTTGAGGGAGGGAAAATGTGGGAATCGGTGTGTGTAGTTCATTGGAACATCTTTTTTAATGCCGCGGAATCAGTGGTGCTGTTGTGTTGTTATTTTATTGCGGTAGCAGCCAGAAGCCCCAGTCAGGACTGGGAGCCCATTTGTGCTCCATAAATACAGAGTAAGACAGCCCCAGCCTCCAAGAACTTGTTTTCTAAAGCACAATTTTAGGCATGGGCCCTGTAAACACCGGCAACACCTTTACTCATGTAACTTTACTCGTGTACCACAATCCAATTCCTTCTGTGAGTAAAGTACATCCATTCCCTAAATATGTGTAGGGTTAGCAGCTAAGTTTTCACCCTGGTATTTCTGAGTCCATCTGTCTCCGTTGGTTTAATACACTTGTTAGAGTTTTCCCCCCTAGATTTTACAACTGGTATTATGGAAACCATTCTCTCTTGGCTGTCCTATGTTATCCTGCTTACTTGTTCTCTTGCAGCTGATTTAAGACTACGATAATTTGAAGTCACTTAACATTAAAAAGCATTCACTCTGCTTCGTGATGACATGGACTCTGATCAGCTACAGGATAAAGAGCTCACTGGGGTATCTTTCATGTGTTCTTCTGCATTATGGGTTTGGGAATTTGATTTACATTCATTAATATTTTTGACATTTTGATTTTAAAAACAATTTCTAGTTTGCCTGTAACTAGCCTGAGGTGAGCCATGAGCCTGTCACATCTTGCTAGATAGGAATTGCCAGACTGGGCCAGACCCATGGCCCATCTAGTCCAGGATCGGTCTCTGCTAGTGACCAGAACAAACTTCTTCAGAGGAAGATGCAAGAACCCCTGAGAAGGCAATGAGGTGATGATGTTAGCTAGCAAGAGATGTTAAGAGTAACAAGAAAGGTTTCTTCAGGTATGTTAGCAACAAGAAGAAAGTCAAGGATAGTGTGGGCCCCTTACTGAATGAGGGAGGCAATCTAGTGACAGAGGATGTGGAAAAAGCTAATGTACTCAATGCTTTTCTTGCCTCTGTCTTCACGAACAAGGTCAGCTCCCAGACTACTGCACTGGGCAGCACAGCATGGGGAGGAGGAGACCAGCCCTCTGTGGAGAAAGAGGTGGTTCGGGACTATTTAGAAAAGCTGGACGTGCACAAGTCCATGGGGCCGGATGCGTTGCATCCGAGAGTGCTAAAGGAGTTGGCGGGTGTGATTGCAGAGCCATTGGCCATTATCTTTGAAAACTCATGGCGATCGGGGGGAGGTCCCGGACGACTGGAAAAAGGCTAATGTAGTGCCCATCTTTAAAAAAGGGAAGAAGGAGGATCCTGGGAACTACAGGCCAGTCAGCCTCACCTCAGTCCCTGGAAAAATCATGGAGCAGGTCCTCAAGGTATCAATTCTGAAGGACTTAGAGGAGAGGAAAGTGATCAGGAACAGTCAGCATGGATTCACCAAGGGCAAGTCATGCCTGACTAATCTAATTGCCTTCTATGACGAGATAACTGATTCTGTGGATGAAGGGAAAGCAGTGGACGTATTGTTCCTTGACTTTAGCAAAGCTTTTGACACTGTCTCCCACAATATTCTTGCCAGCAAGTTAAAGAAGTATGGGCTGGATGAATGAACTATAAGGTGGATAGAAAGCTGGCTAGATCGTCAGGCTCAACGGGTAGTGATCAATGGCTCCATGTCTAATTGGCAGCCGGTATCAAGTGGAGTGCCCCAAGGGTCGGTCCTGGGGCCGGTTTTGTTCAATATCTTCATAAATGATCTGGAGAATGGTGTGGATTGCACCCTCAGCAAGTTTGCAGATGACACTAAACTGGGAGGAGAGGTAGATACGCTGGAGGGTAGGGATAGGATACAGAGGGACCTAGAGACATTGGAGGATTGGGCCAAAAGAAATCTGATGAGGTTCAACAAGGACAAGTGCAGAGTCCTGCACTTAGGACGGAAGAATCCCATGCACCGCTACAGACTAGGGACCGAATGACTCGGCAGCAGTTCTGCAGAAAAGGACCTAGGGGTTACAGTGGACGAGAAGCTGGATAAGAGTCAACAGTGTGCCCTTGTTGCCAAGAAGGTCAATGGCATTTTGGGCTGTATAAGTAGGGGCATAGCGAGCAGATCGAGGGACGTGATCATTCCCCTCTATTCGACACTGGTGAGGCCTCATCTGGAGTACTGTGTCCAGTTTTGGGCCCCACACTACAAGAAGGATGTGGAAAAATTGGAAAGAGTCCAGCGGAGGGCAACAAAAATGATTAGGGGCCTGGAACACATGAGTTATGAGGAGAGGCTGAGGGAACTGGGGATGTTTAGTCTATGGAAGAGAAGAATGAGGGGGGATTTGATAGCTGCTTTCAACTACCTGAAAGGGGGTTCCAAAGAGGATGGCTCTAGACTGTTCTCAGTGGTAGCAGATGACAGAACAAGGAGTAATGGTCTCAAGTTGCAGTGGGGGAGATTTAGGTTGGATATTAGGAAAAACTTTTTCACTAGGAGGGTGGTGAAACCCTGGAATGGGTTACGTAGGGAGGTGGTGGAATCTCCTTCCTTAGAAGTTTTTAAGGTCAGGCTTGACAAAGCCCTGGCTGGGATGATTTAATTGGGGATTGGTCCTGCTTTGAGCAGGGGGTTGGACGAGATGACCTCCTGAGGTCCCTTCCAACCCTGATAGTCTATGATTCTATGATCTACCAAAAAGGCAAGTTTCTTCCTGACAGCCATTGGTTAGAGGTTAGCCTATGCCCTGAAGCTTGATGGCTTCCAACTCAAAACACAGCCTGTCTGTGACATTGTGGGGTTCACATAGGCCAGGGAGGGGTTCAGACAATGTCTGCATTGTAACCCAGAGTGTCTCATAGCTGTGCAGCTTGGTTCAGAGCTCTGACCCCCATGGCCTGCTGGCAGCCCACAAACCTTCCCCTGGAGTGGCCCAACTTGGTTATTCCTGGCTGGCTGATTTTGGTACCCTTCCAGCCCTGACTTCAGCCCAAAGGCATTTTCTGCAGGGCCCAGTCCCTCTCACTGGACCCTCATAGCAAAAGTATTAAGTTTGCTGCCTTTCCAGAGACAGTGAAACACTCCCACCGGCCAGCCTACTAGACACACGCACTGCACTGAACTTACCCAGCACTGACAATTTATGATGAAAGCAAAACAAGTTTTTTAATAAAAGAGCCTGGATTAAGTGGTAACAAGTGAAAAAGTTAGGGAGGAGTAAGAGTGAAAACACACATCTACCAGTCTAAGACTATGTCTGCACCGGCACGTTCGTCATTAAACCATTGCTTGTTCAGGGGGTGATGAAGAGCGGCTACCCAGCGCGCCTCGCAACGGCGGAGCTGTCGCAGCACGACTGCGCGGCTGTATGGTGTGCCGTGCGGACATAGCCGAAAACTTCGTGTGGCAAGACACTGCCTTTGTTCAAAACGGTTTTTCTCTCACCCACAGTCTCCTTTCCAGCTTTTCACTGGCTGGCCTGGCCAGGATCCATTCCAGGGGTCAAATCGCTGGGTTTCTTAGTCTCCTTAAAATGAAGAATAACTTAGGAGTTTGCTCCCCCTCTCTTTCTAGTTCCGTGAACCTGGGAGATGGATTCTTCTGAAGGGTGCCCCAGTCTACGTGGGGCAGAGGAGCCAGGAAGTCTGCAAATTAAGGCTCCATGCTGGTTCCTCCCTACTCCCACCCCAGCGGTAGGTGCTACGATGCAAGATACATAACGAATATCCCATTGAATTTGGGCCACACCTGATGTGAGGTGTCCACATCTTTCCTTTGTCTGGAGAAAACCTGTTTATTCAACTCCCCCTGCCATGCCTGGTTTAAACACCTTTTAGTCACAGTCGGCAAAGCATAACATTAGCAAGTATCCATGTTTCCACAGACAGCATTTTGTCACGTATTTTACCGTGATATTATTGACCAGTGTGTCATTAGTTTTCAGATGATACCTTGCAAAGCCCAGTTTGTACAGAAATCATCACAAAGCGTGTAGGGTGTGAATACCGGGTTGCCTCGGGTCCCACGGTCCAAGCCTTTTTGTGTAACAATGATGCAGAACAGCCATTGTCACATCCTCCCCACATCACATATTATATTATACCCTCTCTACAAGGGGCTGGTCCCACACCACTCAGATCAATGGGGGATTGACCCTTCAATGGAAGCAGGACTGAGTTTGAGAGATGATACAAACGAACCATAAAATGAAGCCGGCCAAATTAATCTGTGGTATAATTCCACTGAAGTCCGAGTTTAACAAGCATCTGAAATAACATGCTCTTTGCTTGCCCTTTGTGTGTGGACAAAAATAGGTATGAAAGACTCATTCCAAGTCTTTGCATGGGTAATTAGCCATATGGGTAGTAAATTGCCCTGTGAATCTACAGGTTGGGAAGTGCCCAACCTTCTGCTCAGCCATTTGGTACATTTCTCCAGGAAAAAGAACTCCTTTTCTGGGGTTCACACAATGGATCATGCTTTGTAGCTGCCAGGGGGGAAACAAAGGACTTGAGAAGTTATCGGAAAGCCAAGGAGCAGCCCAAATATTTTTGTAAACTGGTTCCATGTAAAGACAATTGCAAGCAGAGTCTAATTCTGCAGCCTCTAATTTTCTTGCCTGACAAAGCAGGCATAGTTTACCCATCAGCTGCAAACAGCTTATCCCACCCACCCCAAGGTTGGAAGTGGCTTGAATTTTTTATAAAAAAAGGAAGAAAGATGGCTTCCTATGGCTGCAGAAAGGGAGGGACTATGTCTGCAAAGACTGTGTGACTCCACTCCTCGTTCCCTCCCTGTCAAGCTCAAAAGATTACAGCATTGCACAGAAAAGGGAACACAGGATGGAACTGATTGTCCAAAATGGCTTCACTTGTCAGATGACAAACATGTGCTGTGATAAAGATAATAATTTAAGCTGGCCTTACTTACTCATTTGCTCTCTGATGCCCTTTTCAGAGTACAAGACATGCTACAATTTTACAAGTTCGCCTGCTGTTGTATACCATTGATTAGCTGACACATGGCTCACAACCGACCTGTTTTGCATACAAAGCCTGATGGTTTGACCCTCTGGGTGCTAAGATTACCTACTTTTGTTCCTTGCTTGTTAGTGATGTACAACCCTATCGGATAAAAGGACGGACAAATCCCAGCCAATGTGTGCAAATGCTAGGACAAATTCTCTGCTGGTATAAACTGGTGCAACTCTGGTCACTTTGGTAGAGCTGCATGACTTTACACTAGTGGAGAGAATGGCCCATTTTCTCAAATCTGGACTTGCCAATACTTTCACCTTGGAGAACTAAGTTCAAACCCAGATCACCCCAAGGTAGTTCAGTGAACCTTGGAAATGGATTCTTCTGAAGGGTGCCCCAGCTCCACTTCACTAGTTTATGCTGAGTGGAGGACCCAGGAGGTCAGCAAGATAAGGCTCCATGTACCAAAGGTTTCAGAGTGGTAGCCATGTTAGTCTGTATCAGCAAAAACAACGAGGAGTCCTTGTGGCACCTTAGAGACTAACAAATTTATTTGGGCATGAGCTTTTGTGGGCTAAAACTCACTTCATCAGATGCATGGAGTGAAAAATACAGTAACCGGTATATATAGGGTGACCAGATGTCCCATTTTTAAAGGGACAATCCCGTTTTTTGGGACTTTTTCTTATATAGGCGCCTATTACCCCCCACCCTGTGTCCCGTTTTTTCACAGTTGCTATCTGATAACCCTAAGTATATATATTACAGCACGTGAAAAGATGGGAGTTGCCTTACCAAGTGGGGGGTCAGTGCTAATGAGGCCAATTCAATTAAGGTGGAAGTGATTCTCAACAGTTGACAAGAAGGGGTGAATATCAACAGAGGGAAAGGTTTCAGAGGAGCAGCCGTGTTAGTCTGTATTCGCAAAAAGAAAAGGAGGACTTGTGGCACCTTAGAGACTAACACATTTATTTGAGCATAAGCTTTCGTGAGCTACAGCTCACTTCATCGGATGCATTCAGTGGAAAATACAGTGGGGATATTTATATACATAGAGAACATGAAACAATGGGTGTTACCAAACACACTGTAACAAGACTGACCAGGAAAGGTGAGCTATTGCCAGCAGGAGAGCGGGGGCGGGGTGGGGGGGTAACCTTTTATAGTAATAATCAAGGTGGGCCATTTCCAGCAGTTGACAAAACGTCTGAGGAACAGGGGGGCGGAATAAACAAGGGGAAATAGTTTTACTTTGTGTAATGACCCATCCACTCCCAGTCTCTATTCAAGCCTAAGTTAATTGTATCCAGTTTGCAAATTAATTCCAATTCTGCAGTCTCTCGTTGGAGTCTGTTTTTGAAGTTTTTTTGTTGAAGAATTGCAACTTTTAGGTCTGTAATCGAGTGACCAAAGAGATTGAAGTGTTCTCAGACTGGTTTTTGAATGTTATAATTCTTGACGTCTGATTTGTGTCCATTTATTCTTTTATATAGAGACTGTCCAGTTTGACCAATGTACATGGCAGAGGGGCATTGCTGGCACATGATGGCATAAATCACATTGGTAGATGTGCAGGTGAATGAATTACTTTTGCAGTGCTAATGAGGCCAATGCAATCAAGGGGGACATTGCCGATTTCCTACAGTTGACAAGAAGGTGTGAGTACCAGCAGAGCATTGCCACCCCTCCCACGGAAATATTCATGTAAAATTAACGGGAGCAGGCGGTATGAACATCCTTCAAGTCTTCACAGCCCTCACAGAGGGAGTTCGCTGTCTCGTTTGACAGCAGCTTCCATTCTTTCCATGTGTTTGCCTTATTTTCGCAATAATACATTCCACAGAAGTGGATACATTTCAGACTCGCTATTCGGACAGAAATGTACACAGTGTAGTGTAGCTACATTTCTTCTAGTAGTTTATACTGGGCTACTGTAACACATATTGCAGTAAAATCATATTTCTCCTCTCACTTTAGTGTCGAGCCTAGTTGTCTATCTAGCCGCACCGTAATGACTTTATGCAGTAGGTTTAGCTGCAAAACATGCTTTCCTGGCAAATCTACAGGAATGTGTCTAGTGAGAATAAACTTGACAAAAATCTAAGATGCAGGGACGTCTCCTTTTGACTTTCAAATGATACTGCCTATGTGACTTTCTGATGGAGCAGGAAGCACATTCACTGTCTTGCAACACTATACAAACGTATGAGAGGTTTATGACATTTCCAGAAGTCTTTAACTCTGCTGTCTCTGTGTGCGTTGAGGGGAGAACGTGTAAGATGTGCTAGCTGATGAAAGCAGTGACTGCTCTGAGGCTTGTGGGGTATGCAGTATCACTATCGTTTACAAGAGACAGTAAAATAAACTCTTGTTCAGGCTCCTAGTGATGCATGAAAAAAAATGTTTCTCCCATCATAGATGATGTGTTGAGACATGAGTGGATTTTTTTCCCCCTCAGTCCTTTTCTCTCTCTGAATCAACAAAATACAATGCAGAACAAATCTAGGTTGTAAGCTCTTTCTCTTACTGTGTTCTTTGAGTGCCCTGACCTCAGTTAATTCTGTCTGTCTGTCTAAGTGCTACCATAACATAAATGTTAAAAAACCTCTATTATTCTTATTAAAGTTCTTTGATTCAAGGACGATCTCTTACAGGGTTGCAGAGTGTCTGCAATAATGGAGCCCTCCTGATCCTAATCAATGCAATAACAATTCCCAGATTGTCTCCAAAACCACACTCCCCTCCCCCCGGCCATACAGCTCTCTCTCTCCCCACCCCCTGTATTGTGGCATATAGGAAGCTGGGGGAGAGGTTAGAAAGAAAAACAGATAGGGCTAAAAAAAAGTATTTAATTGGGGTGGGTGAAAGGAAGGAAGAATCATCCATAACGGGTGAACCTGTGAACCATTAAAGTGAATTTAATTTAGCAAACCTATCAGTCAAGCTGCTAACTGTCAAACTTAAAGGATAGCTGAAAATATTTCAGTAGAGGGCACTCAAGACCTAGGAATCTGTACTTGCCAAACCCTGCGTATTTACTCTGTAGTATTTTACAAGGCTTTAGCACATGACTCTCATGTAATGTGAGCACTGGGTCTCATATCTCACACTGATTGTGGTTATATTATACCCAATGCATATAAATCTAAACAAAATTCATGTGCATGTGGCTAATAATAAATGAACCAGTTTAGACAGCCATTGTTTTGGGTTTTCTGGTTTTTTTAAATGGTCTTTTTTCCCTTCTACGGTATTGTGGAAAAAATGTCCTGAAGGTAGAAGTGCTTATATCATGTCTCTTTGTGTGAGTTTCATCCTTCTTAGGTTGTCGGAAACATTAACCTGATTTGAAAGTGTCCTTCACTGATCAACGGTTTTTTTCTAGATATTAATAAAATGTTTCAACATTTTGTCCTCTTTTGTAAGCAGTTCCTTTTATACTTGAAGAGAAAAAGCTTTGCATTAAAATTAATGGCATTTAGAACTTCCGTAAATCTTTAGGCTTGCCTGTGGGTGAGAGAACATTAAGGTGCTTATGTATACAATCAATGTAAAATGTTCACGAGTTCATACTCCTATCAGTATAACAAATTCAGCAGGAACCATTATGTGTAACCACCGCAAAAACATGTAGTAAAAGAGTCTAAAAAAATACCAGGACATCTTGAGCTACCTGTGACCACACCACTTCCTAATTCATACAAATAAAAAGTATACTATCTTTATGCCCTGTAAATACAGTATAGAATTTGCATTAATTGGTGATGGATATACTGTGAAATGATGAATTACTGCCATAAAACTGTTTTCACTATATTTGTGCATTGTGCAAATAGATTTTATCACAATCAATGGAAATCACATAAGAACTGCGAAACAACATTGTGCTATTCTAGTGAAGGACCGTGGAGCAATGATAGATTTCTGTAAGGTGTTCGAACAACTTGTGGAGATACCAGTTCCTTGTCTTTTGAGTCTCTCAGGTCAATTTGTATTGTGGGCTTAGTTAGACAGTAAGGTCTTCAAGACAAGAAATGAGTTGTTTTGGATTTTTTTTTTAATTTTGTACAGCACATTACAGGCACTGTGTAAATAATTACATTATGTTGGAATTCAGTTAATTAATGTGCAGCATTGATTCTGCATTTCACAGAGCAGTTTTCATAATGTTTACCATTGCTGTGTATTGCCACCATTCTAGAATAATTCATCGTCGGTATACCTCCACTGTGGCCCATGCATGAGTCTGGCCCATTACCAGTAGGGGTGTTAAATCCATCTACTGCAGCAGGTGTCAGTGGGAACTTGTATGTAAAAACACATATGTAGAATTACACTCTCTCTTCCTAAAAACATTCTGAGGTGACTGAGACAAGGCCTCGGAGCTGGGGTTTCCAAACTGTTTTGTTATTGATCGTAGAACATAGAACAATCCCGGGCTGACGTTTGGGGTGAGAGCGGAATTCTCTCTGGTGGGAGCATAGGCCAGAAAAGAATGAAGCTGCGAAGTCGCACATGCAAGAGAGAAGGGTGCTGAGAGCAGGCCAGCCCGTGAGAGTGCCAGGGTGGGGCTTCAGGAATACAAGGGAGGATGGGAAGGAAAATATACCAGGGATTTGCCATCCTGTTCAATTTTTCACCTTGCAAGACTCTCAGCTTCTATAGAGATGGGGAGAAGATATGAACCCAGAGAGAACAGACTTTGTATTCCGGCATCTATACACCACAGTTTCTGCTGCTAGACATTGCAGGCATTTTTGTGTCCTTTGGTTAACTTCGTTGTTGTTGTTTCGGGCTCGCTCTCCCTGCCTCAACTAACAACGCAGAGCTTTCTCCATGAAAGCTTGCAGCATCCATGGCCTCTGCATACCATCCAACCCCAATCAAACAGCAAAAGATAAACTACACCCATGCTCTGATTAGTATTTATATTGCACTGCACCCATCCACAGCCCCCAGTCAGGATCAGGTTTCCATAGTGCAAGGTGCTGCACATACCCAGAGTAAGAGACAATCCTTACCCAGTAACAAACTAACCCAATATATCAGCCTGCAGCTGGCTTTTACAGCTAAGGATTCATAGAGACAGAACCCACTAGCCTGACTTAAATAAAATCAACCCCCCTTCTTTACAACCTGCCCAGACTGACAGCAACAAGGAACAGCTGCTGCTCTAACTCAGAGCAAAAGCCTCTTCCTTCACCAGGCATATCTGTCTGTATCTCATTACAAGCAGCCCCCAGCTCATGCCCTTTGTAAAGGGCTACAGATGTCCCTCATATCCGCCATTAGCAGGGAGACTTTGCCTCCATGCCCTTTCCCTGAATCTTTAATCCTCTATGTACCCCCAACGCACTGCCAGGAGATGATAGAAATTGTCTTTGCTTGAAACAGCCACATGCGCAGCCCGGCTGTAGATAATGAAATTCCCCCAGGAGCTCGGGGCCCCTGCACACCCACAGGGCTAGCAGCTATTAGCCTTGCTCTGGGGTGTAACACCTGTGCAAATGACAGCTGGAGAGCCCTGCCCCCGCTGCTTGGTAATTGGCCTAATCAGTCAATGGGGCCAGTCTGAGAAAAAGTCACCCCCTTGTGAAATTAGGCCCAAAGCCCGTGTCATAATTTTGGTAACTTGCCGGTAGCCCAAGGAATATATTACAGCCACTGTCCCCACCAGTTACTAATTCTATTCTCTAGAGACACTTACCAGTGATCAGAAACCCCGGTGGTGGGCACATACCTGGCTAACCCATTGTGTGTGCTACACAGATGTGCTCACTAATTGTGCAAAACATCCAAACCAGAGTCTTTCCTTTTGCACTTGAGGCTGATAGGGATGGGGGTGGCCTTCCCTCTTTCTTTAAGGATAGGAATGATAACTGCAGGGTCATGAGGGCCAGTACTGAGTTAACTGCTCAGCGAGAGGCCAGAGATATCAGCCCTCCCGACAACGCGAGATGGTTTTGAGCCTACCACCGAGGAACTAAAAAGACAAGGCCAATGAGAAGGATGGATGCTCCTTATGGGCTATGAGTACGTCTGTAAGAAAATTGAAGAGTCGCTCCTCAGATGTTCCAGGCGATGCAGTCGCCGACAGCGTCAAACGCGAGCGACTGGGGATGATGGAATAGGTCAAACTATTAAAAAGAGAAAAATAAACGCACCGCAGCCTGGCCCCAGCAAGCTGACAGAGCAGCCCGCTCACCTAGTGAATTTCCAGCCCTTTGTCTCTGTCACGGAGGTCATTCAACGCCTATAACTGCATAACTCCTGGCTGCTTTGCAGCGCCGGGACTCCTGTCACCTCCCACCAGATGGGGGGGGGGGGTTTAAAATTATTATTATTATTGTCCTCATCCCCATCCCCTTTTCCTGCCCGCAAATAAACTCTGGCTGCAAGATGCTCAGTCTCTGCCCTTTCCCTTACATCCAGCCTCCTTGAATGCCTCCATCCATAGCCTGGCCAGGGCCAGGAGGCGCTGCCCAGGCGGGTCTCCCTGCTCCAGGCTGAAGGGATGCTGCCAGGAGGGCAGCCCCCCTGCAAGGCAGCCCCAGCCTGGCCGGGAGGGGAGCTCACGGTCCCCCGGAGAAGTTTCCCACGGTCACTGTCCGGGCTGCCGGAGGGGGGCTCCCTCCCGCAGGGACACCCCTCCCCGGGCACCCCGCTGCTGCGCCCCCTCCCACCTCAGCCCAGGGCTCCAGGGAGGGGGACAGGCTCGCACGCGGCCGGGAGCAGCCCCCCAGGCTCGCGCCCCCCTCCCGCGGGTCCCAGGCTGCGCGGGCTCAGCAGCCGCGGCTCTTCTGGGCGCACCGGTGCGCCCGGGCGCAGGGCTGCGCGTGTCCCGGTACCTGCGCGGGGCGGAGCGAGCCCTGCGCCCCGGCGGCGAGGAGCCATAGCCTCCGATTGTCCCCCGAGAAGCTGAGTCGCCCGCCTGCCCCTTCCCAGCCCCAGCTGCTCGGGGCTGCCCGCCCCCCTGGGGGCTGCTCCTTGGGGTGGGGGGTTTTTCATCCCCCTCCAAACTCTGCTCCCCGCCCCGTGTGTGCGCGCGTGTGTGTGTGTGTGTGTTTGCGCGCGCGTGTGCGTGTGCAAGACTCCACTCCAGGGCTTTGTGCTCACCAGCGAGAGCATCAGTGGTAGGAGGGGACAGAGACTCCGGCAGGCTGAGCCGGAGCAGCCAGAGCCTTCCTGCCGGTGACACCCGGCTCGGCCCGGGCACCCAGCCGGCGGCGCTGAGCGAGCGGCGCTTCCGCGGGACTGGCACGGCGCGGGCTGCAGCGCCGCGTACGATGAGCCGTGAGCAGCCTCCCCGCGCCCCGGCCGGCCCGCTCCGCCTAGCCCCGGGTCCCCGCTCGCTCTCGGGCTAGCCCTGAAGTCTTCGGGTCGCGAGGGGACCCCCACGCGCAACTTGCCGGGAGGCGTTTTCCCCCAACGATGCCCCATTTCTGGCTCGCTCTGCGGAGTGTGCTTGTGGAATACTGGGCAGGGCTCCTGCTTTGCACCCTTTGGGTTCAGGAGGCGCATGGGATGCCGCATGTCATCCGGATAGGTAAGAGCGGCGGGAGCTGCCCTCGCCCCCTGGCTCCTCTTGGGGGGGATGCGGGGGGCTGTTTGCTCTCTGGGGCTGGCGGCTGGCGTGGAAAGGGCTTGCCCCCGGTCTGCTGTGATTTCTGGCGGCTGCCAGGCCGGCCAAGTGCACTTTCTGAAGGAAGCAGCCCAAGTGCCAGCCCGACCCGGGGGAAAGGTCCTGTTCGGTGGGGCAGGGAAGGAAGGGGAGAGTCCGAGACCCACCGACTGGCTGGGATGCTCCAGGAGGCTGGGGGGCGGTTGGCTGCTGCTGGCCCACGAGGCGAGATGTCCAGGGGGCAGCTCTGCCGGCAGCGATGGGGCGGGGAGCGGTTTGGAAGGGCGGCAGGACACCTCGGGGGTGAAAGATGCAGGGGCGGATGTTTTCGGGGAGATCCAGCTGCGGGCTTGTCAGGACTGGGTCGGTGACTGTGGCCAGGAGGCAGAGTCGCCCGCGGTGGCTCCTCTCTCGGCTTCCCACGGCAAAGGGGAGCTGGCCAGTGTCCAGCGGGCGGCATGCCCCGGGAAGGGGGCTTAGCAGAAGGGAAAGTTTGGGCAGGGGCTTCTCCTCTGCTCGGTGCTGTGGAGGAGGGGTGCTGGCCTGGGGCTGCCCCAGAGCAGGAGGGGGCTGCGCGCACACGGTGGGGTGTGTGAAGCTGCAGGAGGAGGCGTGAGCGCTCGCGGGGTGCTGAATTCAGACTCCCCTTGGCTCTGGCTGGTGCGAAGCGCTCAGCGGGGCGTGGTGAGCAGCTGGGCACTTGCTACTGCTGGGGGGGTGCAGCAAACATGCGAGTGCATTGGACTGAACGCAGCTGCTGCTCGTAATTTTATTTGCTTGAGGCGGAGGTGTGAAGGGGGGTTGCAGCCCTAAAAGGACGAGCGATCAAATGCTGCGACTCCCACTGACTCTCCGCACATGGCAGCTAAAGCCGGGCAACTGGTGCTGGCAGCCACGTTTGTTCTGTGGCGTGACCGAGGTTACGGGGAGGTTTTACATTTTTAATAATGTTGCCTAAAGTCATGGCACGGCCGGGGATGCAGGGGAGAGCACAGATGCTCTTTAATTAAAGATGCAATTCTGAAGTGTGGGACGTCAGGAAGGCGCTGTTCTCTCTCGGCACTCAGTCCAACGTACACCCAGCGTTTGCGGTTTCTGGTTGTGTGTTTTTGGTGCACGAATCCAGGGGTTTGCTCTCTGCCACATGACGCAGCTGTCATTCGCCTTTTACAAAGGGACCCTCGTGGCCGAGCAGGTGTCAATGGAAGGACAGTGGGGATGAAAACAGAGAGGAACAGGGACCCTATTTGCCCAAATGCAACTTAACAGCAGCCCTCACCAATGTCTGTCAGAGGAAACCAACGTAGCTGGACCACAAATAAAATCCTGCCACTTTAATTTTTTTTTTAAAGTTTCAAATATTTATATCTGTGTATATACATTTCAGTTTCTTACTTGCTGCCCATTGGATTTTACCGGTGGTAGGTCCGCTTGGGGATATAGAAATCACAGAAGATCTGGTACGTGCTTCAGCACAGCTAGCTTAGGGCCTAGGTGTAACCTCTCCACCTATGGAAAGGTTTCAAATGACCACACGCCCTAGCCTGCCCCATGGACTGATGGCCCGACGCAGGGAGACCGAGCACCTGCTGCTTCTCGGAGTAAGATCCTGCGGGCCTGAGGCCGGATGCTGCACTTGTATCCACCGAGGCTCCTGTGCAGGTTCAGATCATCATGGATTCAGAGGGGGAAGGCTCAGGAGACGCCTGCATGGGTCCAACGGCAGGGTCAGGGGGGCCTTCGCAGCTTCGCTTCCTAAATCCAGTCGCCCTGGGGTTCTCTGAGGGCAAAGCCCTGGATCCTGTGGGCAGGTTGTGCACTGAGGAGGCCCACGTGCGAGGGAGCTCCCCAGCCGAGGCTGTGTGAGCAAGGGAAGGGCTGCCACTACCACAGAGCCGTTGTGGGAGTTCAGCGGTGTAGCTGCAGATCTACGGCTCTGAAATGCCCCTCCCTACCAGGGTGGTGGAAACTGTAGCACAGGGAGGGTGTAGGCCCCTGCATGGGCTCCCTGATTCTGCGCATCTCCGTCTGCTCCGTGGAGCAGAACCCCAGTGTGGCTAGCCTGACAGTTCTTACTCAGGCTAACTTCCCACCGAAGTTGCCGCCTGAGAGGGGACAGGCGTCTCGGGTTCCAGTCCTGCAGCTGGATACGGTTGCACAGGCATGCAGGGGTCCAACATTAGCAGATCCAATTGCAACCCTGGGCATTGGGAGTTGCAACTTGTGATCCAACTATCTCCACTGCCAGGCACCTGGTGCAGCCATGTCATCCTGAACAAAGGGGCTGTCAGATGCTGCCATTCTGACTTGGTAGCGATTTAAGGACTGCACAAGGTGTAGGGCAGGGGAGAATCAGGCTCAGTCCCTTGACCCACAATGGCTTGCACTGTCATCTGCCTAGCTCACCAGAGCTGCAAGCTGCCCCGTGATTTGCCCGGCCTTCTGAGATACTCAAGCAGACACTTGAAGGGGAGCTTACGGGAGTCACTGGGAGGGGAGGGTGCTCAGCACCATAAAGGATTAGGCCCATCTTCTTGGGACCTCACTGTGGCTCAAGGGAATTGTTCAGCAAGAGACTCCAAGGCCGAGTGGCCTCAACCACCCAAGGAAAGTATTTTCTGTTGGAGCTTGAAAAGGCTCCAGGCCCTTGCAGCAAGAGCAGAGAAGAAAGGACACTTGACATTCCAGCGCTATTAAAAAAAAATCATCATGAACTTGCCACCTGGCTCATTCTCACTGGTGGAGACACTGTGGGTCTGATTTGCCATTGCCTTGCCCTCCCCTACCCCAGTGCCAAATGCTGCTGAGTCAGGTGGGCAGGGTTTTGCTCTCACACTAGCCTGGCATAAGTGACCCCACAGTAAGCAGTCTGGCCTTCCTTCCCTGCAAACACCTCTGCCTACAGCCCCTGTCAGTGGTGTTATGGGTTGAATGGAAAGGGCTGTTTTTAATTTCTAAACGTAAAAAAGCCAAACTATCTCTAGCAGAGCCTAACTTGGTTTTGGTCAATGAACTAGGAAAGTTAAAATGCAGAGAGGTGACTGAGGGTCTAGGGAAAACTAAAAATGCCTTAGCGACATTCGTTTAAAATTGCCATCATATTTTCCTCCCCTTGGGTTCAGTTGAAAAATGCAGATTTTTCTCTCTGCATTAATTTGCCTGTCAGTTTGTGCACAGCTACACCGATTCCAAATTCCGCTTTTAATGAATAGAGTACATTGCGACATGGAAAACTCCTGAAGAGGTAGCCTTTGTGCTTTAAAAACAGTCAAGTTTTAAAGGCTAGTTTGGTTTGAAATGAAACTGACAGTTGAATATGTGCCATTTGAATTCTAGGGAAGGCATCCAGGACAAGGAAGGGAAGATCCAGAAAGCATGTGCTCTCTCTCTCTCAGATCCTCATAATGGAGGAAAGGAGGGAGGGAAGAGATCGATAACACAGAAAATACATGCCTTGATTTATTATTAAATGGGAGTTTTCCCCAGCTTTTTCAGTATCTATTTGAATTTTATGTGATCCATCAAATATTTTCAAATATTACACAGAAACCTCAGATTAGATCTTCTATACAGTCAAGTGGCTGGATTCATCTCCCAGTTATACCGGGGTAAATCCAGAGTAACTCCACTGACTTAAGTGGAATTATTCCAGATTTCCCCCCCCCCCCACTGAAGAGAATTTATCCCCCAGTGGTTTGTGATAGTCAGACTCTGGATGTGCATGTAATCAATGGAACTACTCTTGGTAGTAAGTGCTGCACTCGATAATAAGTATTTACAGCGTCATGCCCAATCTGTAGTAAAAGCTGCTGCTCTGAATGTGTATAATATGATTACGCTATTTTAAACAGCATATTTGTCTGGCCTTTCTGTTAAATTAAAAAAGCAGCCGCAGCTCTCTTCATCAGTGATAGACGAGAGCTTGATGCCATCTTGTAATGTCCGAAGTTACTAACCGGAACAATGCGAAGTGTCATTACTGCAGATGACGTCACACTTAGGATTTCAAGCATGTCCTGTTTTTAACAAATTAATTTTAGTTGCTTCAGAAACTGTAGAATTATGTCAATGCAAGACCAGAAAGCAAAACCTACATAGATATGAACCAGACAAAATGAACGCAAGACTAATAGTAAATAATAATATACAAGAGGGAGAGTGAGTGGTAGAAATTAATCCACTCTTTGAATGTTTGCAATTTTTAGTTGCCTGGTCTTTTGTTATTATGTAGCACCAGCACTGTATATGTCCTGAGCCCAATCCGACGGCCTTAATGCACATGGGTTCTCCTACCGGCTTTCATGGATTACTGCAGTGAATAAGGGCTGCAGGACCATATCTTTTTCTTAAGTGCTCAGTGATATGTAGGTGCAAATTACTTGAACTTGTGCTTTCATTTCTTATATTGTCACCAAAACCCTCGGTACGTACATACCACATCCTCCTCTCTGCATACAGGGAGCTATTGTCTGGAGCGAATTTCATTGTGTTTTCTGAATATTTGAAATGATTCACTTTCCCCTTCATTTTTCTTCAGCTTTACATTTTTATTTTTTTTTGGTTACTCAGATTACATTTTTCTTTGTATTTATTTCCATAGATGTTATACTTCAAGCGTGATAGAAGGGCTCAATCCTGTGTTACTGAAGTCAATGGGAATTTTGTCATCTATGTCACTAATAACAGGATTGGGCCCTGACTGAACTTTTAAAGAAACGGTCTTAGATAGCTGAATGATAGGGCTTTGTCTCTTATTTTCTCTTTTTAAATTGTGTTGGGTAAGGGAAGAGGTCAGGGCATCGATTCTTTGGGTGATTTGCAAGTAATGCAGGAGAGAGAGACAATTGGATTGTAGTTGGCAGGGAAAATGATCATTGATTATTTTATATAAATATGTAGAAAATAAATTTGGTGCATAATTATCCTTCCCTGTGAGATCAGCTTTTTCATGGCTTATTATTGTGTGTCTGGGATATTTTTAAAACCAGATTTCTAGTTTCAGCAAAGGAAGTTTTATTTTTTAAAAACCCAGATTTCCCTAGGCAAGAGAGATGTCTTCTAGCAGGGATCTGCACTGAATGCTATGGGATTTGTGAAGGCTGCAGGAGGTAATTCTCAGAAAGGCTGGTCAAGTATTATACTATTCGGCTCAGCTTGATTAATAGTTTGGAGAAATTCTTGTTTCAGTGAGAGGGTGAGGGGAAGCGTTAGACTGAGTTCTTGCAGGGCCGTAAAACAGGAGTTCACAGGTGTGAGGGGTTGCTAGGTTTTGCCTGCCTTTTCCTAAATAGCGTAGTTGCTGGCCCCAAGCCAGTAGGTAAGGGTTTGTATTCAGGGGAGTTCCTTGCCCTTAATCCAGGGTGTATATGGGATAGAGACCAACCCTATTCATCCTTCTATCATGAAAGACTCTAACATCTTATTTACATAGTTATTTTGTATAAGCCTCTCCTAATCCTACACACAGAGACAGAGGGCCAGACTCCAATTAACTCCAGTTTTCTGCCAGTGGAGCCCTGATGGCTTCAGCGGTGCCGGATTTACACTGGTGTGAGTGAGATCAGACTCAACCCCACACAGTTTGCAGCAACTCTCCCGAGTCCACTGCGACTCAGTGTGTCACTACAGCCGAATGGGCCGGCACACTTGTCTTTGAGTTTGGGAATCACTGAGTGTAAAACAATGAGAAATTTCTTCCAGTGACTGGTGATGCGATGAAACATTGGTGTGTAGGAGCAGACAGAAGCTGAATGAAGATCAATATGTTTCCCCCCACCCCTGGAAGCAAATAGCTTTAGACAAGTGGCTTCCTGCCACCTGGGATCAGCATACAGACTTAGAAAACATTAACTTGAGGAATCTTCCCTTCCAGCCAAGCTGACTGCACAAATTCCAGCCATTTTATTCTTTAACGGCTGTGTAAACAGAAAGAACTGAAACTTGAATTTCACTGGGCTGAGTTAGCATGAGTTAGTCAATGCCAGCCTGACTGCAAAATGCACCTTGGCCCAGATTCTGACCCATTTACATAATTGGTGTAAATCTGGAGTGACTCTTTAGAAGTCAGTGGAGTTACTTCCAATTTACAAAGGGGTAAATAAGATCAGAATCTGGCCCCCTCTTGTATCAATGGGGGACACAAGCCCCCACAGGCAAATTGATTTCCTTGGGATTCTCTGCTTGTTAGCACCTTGCATTTTTGCAAGTTAAGACCTTTTTTTAAATCACTTTTCTGCTTTTGTGGCCTTTTCTGTATTTCCAACACCAGGCACCCATCGCTCCATCTTTTTATAACTGAAAATGTTATTTCGGGTCACAAGATCCTTTGGGTCGAAGAGTATATTTTAGTGATTTCAGCAGACTGTACAGGTGGCAAACTGTTGGTGGCATATAAGTTCTCAATACATCTGAATCACAACATTACTTCTTTATTGCAGAGAAGTCTAATGGTTTGATCTGAGCTTCCTCTTGAGAAACTCACACAGGATATTAAGATGAAACATGAAAACTGACCCCAGTTAAACATAGGAATAGGAGTCCAGCTGAAATAAATATAACCTCTTGTGTGCAGCAGCTGCGGCTGCTTCCTCGAATGAAACAGACACTTTCTCAAGACTCTGTGTGCACTGATCCATAGACCCCTTTGCACAAAGTGAAACTCACTAAGTTTACGTAGAACTGAAATGATGCATAAGCTTTGGATGGAGTCTGCATGGGGTGAGTTTCACCACTCAGTCCTTAATGGTAATGGGGCCATTAACTCTGGCACCAGGTTCCGTACGGTCTGTCATGAATGCCCCGTAATAAAGGCTGGATCGTTAATTTCGTGCCTTGCCACCTGCTGTGCAAACCCCTCCTTCTTATCTTGATTTCTCCTTCTCTGGACCATTTCTGTTTAAAGAACTAAATGACGGTTGATTTTTAAACCTTCGGCCTGCTTATGAGAAGACTGTTAAAAGCCTTTTTGATTCTATAATGCACAGAGCAATAGTAAAACCCAACCAATCTACAGCAAAGCTGTCTCTCTCTTCTTTTTGAAACCTGAGCACTTCTTTAATATGGATAAGGAATTGCATTAAATTAACCATGCTAAATAAAATGGGGGCTTGCCCCATGATAATCTGTTGCAATATTGCCAAGAAACTAAAAAGCTGGCATTTAAAGAGAGCTAATGTTTGCGGAGTGCTTATTCTCTCATTTCAGCAGAGGGCAGTGTTTTTCATTTACAATTCAAGTGCTTTGTAGGTATGGCTGAAAATATGATTTTCCCTACTTCTCTCCTTCTGGCTGTTGACTGTAGCTCCTTCATATTAGCCAGCATAGCTAATTTACAACCATTTGCAAGGAAGGGGTTTGCCAACCTAGCTAGACTACGAGTGTCTCTGATGGAAACATAATATGAAATAAAACCCCAGGTTGCAGAGACTATTGGTTGTGAACATTAAGTCTACTTATCCAATGCACTGCATTTCCCCTCTCCTATAATGCTATATATTCTTCTCTCTCTCTCTTCTTGGCTAACGGTTTAATGTAATGCAGTCTAGACAGCTTTTCTTTGCGTTCTCAGAACATGGACTGGTCAGAATCTCTGTGCAACACAGATAACAGCTAGAAAGCATCAGAGCCTACTTTAAAAAAACAGACAAACCCAGGAGGAATTCAGCACCTGAAAACAAGGTTACAAATTTGTGCTACTGGCAGTGTTGCCAAATGGAATAAATGTGGAGTCAGGAATAAGGGATTTTTGCTGAAGCAGATAGGCTGAGTTTGGTCCTAAAGCTATTTGTATCTAAGTTTGCTGAGACTCTGCATCTACGTCTGTCTGTCTGTACTGCCTTTGAGGGAGGTTGGTGATCCATCATTACACATTGTGGGGTGCTCTCTGTCTTAACACACACAAGAGTGTTCGCTCTTTGAGCAAGGACTGCCGTTTCTTGTGTTTGTGCAACACATGCCACAATAGAGCCCTGGCCTGATGGGACTTCTGAGCACTACTGCAGTGTTTAATAACAACAACAAGAGGGTATTTGTTAGTCTGAACATTAAATCAAATCCAAAGGTGACGTCACAATCAGGAGAGCTTTAAGCATGGGGTAGGCCCAGTTCTGTACTGCATCTTTATTCTAATGACAGCATTCTGCATTCATTCTACTTCGGATTTTCTCTTCTAACCCCCTTTCCAAAACCTCTGTCCTCACTATTTATGTGCACCAGCCACCACTTAAGTCACACGTCAGCAGCATCCAGAGCCTCCGCATGCTGCACTGTGAAGCTAGGAACATTCTCCTTTACGTTACAGTTTTATTTCTTTAGCTTTCATTGCGGACAGGGAAGTTTCACATGCCAAGTGTCACCTGAGATGTTTAATCATCTCTGGTGCATTGAAATCCTCAGGCCCAGGGAGACACTATATATTCTGCTACAACTTGATAATTTTACGGCACAAATATATTGCCATGGACTGAGCTGGTTTGTTCCGACAAGGAGAGAAGGTGGCTGTGATCAATAAAAAGCAGGATTTTCACACGTTGCCTAATGGAGCTGTGGCATGAATAATTCCATGACTCAGCTCAGATTTTCTCTACCGATATGCCCAATTGTTCTTCCTTTGAAATATAATTTAAAGAGATACTACAGCAAACAGCAATTAGCAGCGATAAAAGGCTACACCACCATATCATTATTAAACAAGTCTATTACGCTAGCACTCATATGCCCCAGTCAGGATCAGGGTCCTATAGTGCTCAGCACTGTACACACATAACGACACGCTCGCCGCCCCGAAGAACTTACACTCACAAGTCTCTTTTCTAGTGCTTCCAAATGCTCGAGTGCCAGCCAAGCATGGGTTACCAAGATAGCAACAAGGTTTGGAAGTGCCATAAACTCTCCTGCTTCAGAGTATAAGACAACTTTTAACACAGGGGATCAGGAAGGCACTCATCCGAGGAGCAGATTATCCCATAACACCCACTGTGGGGTTTCAGTTTCCTGCGCCTTCCTCTGAAGCAGCTGGTGTTGGCCACCGTCAAAGACAGGATACTGCGCTAGATGGACCCCTGCGTTGATCCAGTCTGGCAACTCCCATGTTCCTGTGTTTAATGATGCAGAACCTGCCTGGGATCTGAATGCCATGCTCAGAGATAGGCTTTCTTAGTTCATATCACATATGGAGTGAAGCATAGGCCCATAGGCACAGCATACTGTGCAGAGAACAAGGCTCCCCCTTTGTTCTTTAGTTCACGGTGACATTCAAATGCAGCCACTGCAGCACAATGCTGTCAGACTTTCCTCCAGCCGTTCCTTTCCAGTCTGTGCCATTTATCCAATGGCATTTATCTACTTCCCGTTGACTGACCACCTCTATGCATCTGCTCTGAGCTTTGTCCTCTCGCTCCTCTGGCCTGACCCAGTGAACGGCAGCACACACGGAATCCACAATTTCCTTGTGATGCGAAGCCCCACAGGAACACCTCGAGCTTCTTGCTGGGCTGAAGTTTCCTCATTCTCTAGCTCATGGCTGGTATTGCTGGGAAAATAAAGTTAGTCAAGGGATCTTCCTCCTCCTGGGTGAGTGCCAGCACAAGGCTTCGAAAACCAGCTGGTTCCCCCTTCAGTCCTGAGGGCTGACGTGGTTCCCAGATCTTGTGCCCGGGGTGAATTTCACCCCCTATCCATTCTGCTAGCGGCAAGAATGAGACCCGTGTGTTCTTGCTGGGTTAAAGTGTTTGTGCTTTAGTTGCAAAGGGCTTGTGAACATTTATTCCAGTCTTCCTGGGCAACTGGACCATTCCACTCTGCTCACAGGCCTGCACCACTCTAAAGAAAATATGCCTCTGAATCCCTGAAATTACATCAGAATCTGGAGTTACAAAGGGGGAAAGCAAAGTTTTTCAGTAGTTGCTTAAGGCTTTGCTCATTTGATTTTGAACATTCAGGGAGGCAGTGTTGCCTAATGGATAGGGCACTAGACTTTAGCTTAGGAGACCTGCATTCAATGCTTGGCCTTGCCACTGAGTGACCTTGGGCAAGCTGCTTCACGGCTCTGTGACTCAGTTTCCCCATCTGTAAAAGGGGGATAATGATACTGACCTCCTTTGTAAAGTGCTTTGAGATCTACAGTGGAAAAGTGCCGTGATCTCTATTGTTAGTTATACACTACTATATATGTTATACTGAAGGCCATTGTCACAGAATACTTCTGAGAGTCACGTTACAGATGAATTATTATGCATTAAGGATGCACAGTTCACGTCTGAGTGCTTTCTGATTTTAAATGGAAAATTGGGATTATGTTAATTCACCTAGAATCTTTTAATTGGTGCCTGATGCTGGAAGCCTATCAGTTACTGAGCTTTACTGAATTGTTTTCTACCACCACATGTGAATCAGGGTACCTGGCAGGGGAGTGCTCAGCTGTGGAGCTGGGGGGAGGAATCAAACTTGCTGAGCATGCTAAAAAAACACAAAAAAAGGGTTGCGGGGAGGGGCAGAGTCATTCTGAAAGGGCTGGGGAGACTCTGAGCACAGGGCAGATGAAAGGTTTATGCAGTCCGTTCAGAGAACTGTCAGGTAATGAGGCTATGGGCAAAAGCATGGGAAGAGAATGTCCCCCTGGTGATCATACAGTTTAAAATAATGAGCTGGAGAGGGCTCCTGTGGGAGTGGTGGATGAAATTCTGAAGCCGTTGGCACAATGCTTAATCAAGCGAAAGTAAAAGAAAAGGCGGAAGATACAAGATTCCTGGCTGCCTGAATAGAGGTTCCCAATGAGTGGGAGGCGATGTCATCTGGCATTATAAAAGAGCCGACTGTAAAGTGACTGCAGAGTTGAAAAGACCACACTAGCTAAGGTGAAGGGGCAGTGCAACTGAGAAAAGCTGCAACGATCTTTGTGACACACAAAAACTGGAGAAACCTGGACTTTGGTTCCCAGTTATGATTCGTTCCCTTTACTCCAGAAGCATCCAGGGGGCAGGTGGCTGGCAGGGACAGCCCCGGAGAACGCTCCCCCAGCCAGTGTAATGAGAGTGTGAATGGCTGTATGCTAGCCCCCAGTGGGAAGGTGTGGCGGGGGACCGGAGGTGGCTAGTTGGAGTTGAAAGGGGGTACAGCCATGGAGGGTTGTCAACTCTGGCTGAAGCTATTCTGGGGAATTTTTTTCTCCAACATGACAATGTCATTTTCTCAAAATAGCCTATAAGAATTTCCTGGATTGCTTTCAGTAGTCACTGGGAGATCAATGCCGATTCCAGGAGACTCCAGGCCAATCCTGGAGGGTTGGTAACCCTCCAGCCCTGGTGCTTTGCACTTTGGTTATTCTGGTTGTCTAAAGCAGGGGTAAAGTACAGCAGCCCTGGGGGTTCTGGTCATCCCCCTCCTCCAGGCCCAGAATTTGGGAGGTGCAAAGGTGGTTAAAGTTCCTTTAGCCCCCAACTCTGCTGGGCCATGTCTCCTGAGAGGCAGAGCTCAACCTAGCCCCAGCTCTTGTCCCCACTGATTTAGACAGTGGCAGGCCTTCAGTCTGCTTTTTTCACTTTGAGATCTGGATGGGGAGGATTTATCGGCAATTCACTGAGGAATCTAACCCACAGATTTATAAGGCTCCAGTCACCTGGTTATCTAAATAACAATATACAGTTCTGAAGGAAGCTCAGTGGGGCAGATGCTGGACCCAGCACAGGGTTAAAAAATGGAGACTGAAGAATATTCGGAGACTGTGAGGATTTTAGGGTAGGGACCACGTTTTCCAATGTGCTCATATGGCCCCTAGAACAATGGGGCCCTGATCCCACCTGGGACATCTGGGCACAGCTGTGATATCACTATTTCAGAATAATTTTCATGAAGAAATGCTATGTGAAATTAGAGAGGGCAAAGCCAAATGGGCTTCACGCAGCCTCTCCTTGTTTGTAATCCTAGTGCTTTATGAGGATCATCTTTATGTAACTCCTTTATGGAGGAAACAAGATGTCACTGTCTGGCAGCAGTGCAGTGCACTCTAGCTCATTAGATCAGGAAAAGAATCTAGGCCATTACTTATTTCAGACTTACTTCTTTTTTTATGGTCTAACAAACAGGAAGGTTTGTCATATCAGCTCCAAAGAAGCGGCTGCATTTCTCTTGAGATGCGTTAATCCCAGTTTATGTCTGCTGGGATGATTTGGTATCACAATGATCACCTGAAACAAAAACAAACCAACCCCCGAACAACACCCCAAAATAAAAATAGGCCCCTTTAAAAAGTTTTGTGGGTAGCGGCTGTCTCCTGCCTGCCTGTGCCAGACTGATTCACCCCCACACCAGAACACGGGATATTTGCATCTTGGATTAGCTGGATGAGAAATATTTGTAGAAGTTAATTTATTGCTAGCGAAAAGAGCCTGGAGACAGAGGCCCTCTGCGCACTCTCAGAACAAGTCCAGCTCCCGCAGAGGGGGATGATGTGGTGTCTCTGCCTGCCGGCAACATACTTTAGCTTTATTCGCTTCTCCTCTCTTCTAGTTATTTAGGCCCTGATTCAGGAAAACATCTCCATTTTAACCCATGCTCAACCCACCTGAAATCAATGGATCTTACGTACTTATCTAATTTCAAGCATTTGCTTATGTGCTTTTCTGAATCTGGGATTTATATTCCGGCCAGCACTATGGGATCTAACTACTGATCATGCCTGGATGAACCACCTTTAGGGCTGTCCAGTCTCCTGATATACGGTGGTGCCTGGCACATCACAAATGCTTGTTGAGACTGATCAGCCGGAATGAGCTTTCAGTCCTGAATAACTGCTCAGACTGAATATAAGAATGTCAATTCATGCCATGATGGTGGTTTGTGATGTCCAATAAGAACTGGACTGAGACTGTATTGGGGTATTGGCTGGTCCTTGGGTGGTAATGACATTTGCTCACTCCAGCATGGCCTTTATCAAACAGGAGATTTAGAGATGAAAGGCCCAAGCCTCTGAGCCAGCCAGTATTGAGTTGCACAGGAATGTGTCATTCTAAAAACACCAGTTGTAGAACAAAAACCAAACACTTTTAAAGACCCAGCAGCATGATGAGAGAACAAACGTCTGTTGCAGGTTGTTAAATGACTGTCATTTCTTACATGTCTCTTACAATGAAACAGTAAGTAAAATATGGAATAACCCACAAATTTAGGTGAGTTATAGTGTCTGTTGGGATTGAGTGTTAGACTTGTCAGTTACTTTTCGCAGTAAATTCAGAACACTCAGAAGTAAGTCACAGTAGTAGTTTTAAAATCCACCATCTGGCTGTGAAATAGAAACTTCCTCTGCTAGAAACTACAGCTGTGTGGGTACACATCTATTGTAATTTTTCCAATGGCTGCAACAGAAGTAGTACTTTATAAACTGGGCTGATTTGCCGATGAATGGAAGGAATGCTCACAGCACACGTTCAGCCAAGGAGTTCAGAGTCGATTTTCAAAAAGGCTGAAAGGCCCAGCCTCTCTTCCTGCAAGTGCATGTTGCACATGGAAAATTTGCACCTGCATTTTTGCATTTGCAAAATGAATCTCAGATGCAAAACAGAGTAACTTTCAGCTCTAGCTGGCTTATTTCTCTCTCTTGCTGGTGTAAAACTGTCCTTGCAAAAGGGAAGCTGGCCTTTTGAAAATTTGGCTTTTAACTCTGCCAGACAAGGACAACATGTGCCTCCATCTGTGGTATTTGAAAGGGGAGATGTAAGTCTTCCCACTGCCAGAAAAAGCTTCTCTCGTAAGTTGCACAGGTGCTACTGTGAAATCTGAATGTCTTTGGTTCAAGTCTCAAGTGGGGGTAAATTATTCACCCCTTATATGTCCTGTAGGAAGACAGGCTGGTAACTCCTCCAATGAATATTAAATCAGAAGAAATCTATTCTTGTTTCTAGAACTATTTGTATCTAGTATGTAACTTGAGAGCATTTTGGAAAAAGCAACAAGACACTGAAAGAAGTTTTTTGGTTAATATTCTAATATGTGTGCAGGTGAAAGGTTCCATAGTCTCTACTGTTGAGATCATAAGAACAGCCATATTGGGTCAGACCAAAGGTCCATCTAGCCCAGTATCCTGTCTTCTGACAGTGGCCAATACCAGGTGCCCCAGAGGGAATCAACAGAACAGGCAATCATCAAGTGATCCATCCCCTGTCGCCCATTCCCAGCTTATAGCAAACCGAGGCTAGGCACACCATCCCTGCCCAGCTTGGATAATAGCCATTGATGGACCTATTCTCCATGAACTTATCTAGTTCTTTTTTGAACCCTGTTATAGTCTTGGCCTTCACAACATCCTTTGACAAGGAGTTCCACAGGAGAATGAAGAAATAATTACCCCCACAACAGTACAACCTCAGACATTCTCTTATAGGCTCTCCCCATGCCTTCACCCCCTTCCAGTATCTACAGCATGACCTGTAGGGACCACCCTAGGCATAAAACAATTCAGTGTCCATGGCCATACTGCCCTTCATCTATTCTGCCCTTGGCTGTTCTGCTGAGGCTTCAAACAAGGCAGCTAGTTGGGATAGTGACAGCCTTGAAGAACTGGGCTGAGGTGACAGCAATCTCATTTCAAACAGGGCACCAGAGCAGACAACACATGGCAATTGTGTTGAATGTGTAGAACTGGGCCAGTTCCTAGGCTGACTGAAGTCAACAGAGATTCTTCCATTGGCTTTAACAGGGATGGCGTGTGACCTGGAGACTTGAGAGGTAGCCAAGTGCTGTAGTTCCTGGTACTGATTTGCTGAGCCATTTGAATCCTCTCCTCTGGCTCCTGAAATGGGATGGTTGCAGTGGGTAGTATCAAAGGCCGTCCCCCGGGAAAAAAACATCCCTCCGTTAGGAATTTCCTCTCTAAAATACACCTGTTACTTTGGCCTTTGCTCTCATTTATTAGCACTGTTATCAGGCATTTGCATTTCCAGAGAGTTCTTAAAATGCAGCCATTCCTTGCTTGGTTTGTTTGAGCAGGGAGCTGGATGGAGACATGGGGCAGAACTCCCACTGGGAGTGAGCAGGGGAGAGGCTCCCAAACTCTCCTGGCTGGACCCCCCTTACTGATAGATTGGCAGGTGGGTTCCTGTCCTGGCTCCACTCACCAGGCACCATCTTCTCTCTGTCGTGCCTGGGTTTTGCCTTTTTTCTCCTTGTTTTGCTGCTGCTCTTGCTATTTGCTGCCCTCCCCCCCCTTCCTTGTTGAAGGGCTACGTGCCCCTGGGGTGGGCTGTCATCATTGGTGGCTCGTTGGTGCCCAGGAGGAGTACATTCTCCTAGCTGAGTCCTGTGAGAGCCTGGGGCCTATGCCATGCAATCCTTCCCAGGAGGCATCCAGCGCTCTCCACTGGCTTCAATGGGCTGCAGATCAAGCCCTCCACAGTGTCACATTTGCTGTGGGAAGCAGGATAGACTTGGGGCCATGCAGCTTTGTGTGTCCTCGTTGCTCCTTTCTGACCTCCCTGGGCTAGACCAGGCCTCTGAGGCAGGAAGTGCTGCAGCACGGAGTCCTGACTAGAAACCGTGGGTTTCAGCCTCCCTGACTCTGACGCCCTCCCTGTGTAATGACAGAGCAGTGTCTGTGCACCTGAGCACCTGCCAGATACGTGCTGCACAATACAGTTATTCCGCTGAAACCCCTCTGCTGGCCACACAGCTTCGGGAAGGTACTTCTGTGACTTAACACTGCAGAGATGCAAAGGGATATTCATCCATTGGACACGTAGCAAAAGATACATAACGACTAACCTTAGAAGCTGAGGCTTTTCCTTGCCTGCCTGAGACAGTGACTTCCTTCCCCAGATCTGAAGATGAACTCTGTGTAGCTCAAAAACTTGGGCTTCCCATTAACAGAAGCTGGTCCCATAAAAGATATTTTGTCTCTCTCGTATCCTGGGACCAACACAGCTCCAACAGCACAGAGATCGGGTCTACACTAAAAAGTTAGGTCGGCCCAGCGATGTCACTCGTGGGAAGCGGCGTAGTTAGGCCAACCTAATGCCTGGGGTAGCCAATGCCAGGCCGACGGAGGAA
This sequence comes from Natator depressus, assembly GCF_965152275.1. Lineage (NCBI taxonomy): Eukaryota > Metazoa > Chordata > Testudines > Cheloniidae > Natator > Natator depressus. The sequence continues at coordinate 1,880,930 of NC_134252.1, forward strand.
TTCTTCCACTGACCTTGCTACTGCCTCTCATGGAGGTAGATTGCCGATGCTGACGGGAGAACACACTGCAGCTGTGACACTGTAGCATTTCAAGTGTAGGCAAAAGCCCTGGGACAGATTTGTAATATTTTTGTCTCTCTCTTTTTAAAAAAAAAACAACCCACTGGATTCTCAGGGTAGACAATGATTTATTGAATAATCAATTTCCTTATCTACCTAATACTTTGAAGCAATCCATCAATGCCAGATAATCAGTCTAGCCTGTGAGTGTGTGTGTGTGTGTTTGTCCTGGGTGTCTTGGTGTATCGTTGTCAGGGCCAATGAAGTTTTCATTTTCATGTTATTCCTTTTTTCCCCCTATGGGTTTTGTTTATGGTGCATAAAGGAACATCACTATGTTATATTACGCCTTACAAGCTTTACAGGGCAGGAGAGGGTTATGCAGTATGAATATAAAGGGCAATGCTATAATGCAAAGGGCAGTGAGACATTCTTAAACACAGAAGGATACACAGGGAGGTACGGAGATAAATCTAGGCAGATTACCACCCCCAGGTGTCATTCCCATTTACGGAGAGAGAAGATAGTTGGTGTAACTCAGGCTCCAGGCCACTCAGCTGCACTCTCTGAATCTGCTTTGCATTCTGGGCCAGTTACATTTTTCTTTGCCTGACCTGTATCCTCTGCCCTGGCATCTTATCCTGTTCTCCAGAGGGTCTGCTATGCCGTGTGCTCAGAGTGCATAGAATTCACCCCCCTGCAGAAGGGCTACCACAATTCCACACCACTTAGGGGGTGACTAGGTCTTGCCTAAGCCTGTGGTTGCAGTCTGTGGACAGGAACTGACCTACTTCTTCAGCAGGAGGGGCCTCCTAGGACTTTTATGGATAAAGACAGTCTGGTTCCCTGTGTCTAATGAAAGGGGGAATCAGGAAAATAAACCATGGGAGGAGGCAAAAAGAGTGAAGCTTGCAAAGAAAGAGGGGAAGGGAGGAACTGAGGGGTGGGTTTGATCAGAATGGAGGTAGGATGCAAATTCTCCTCAAGTTCAAGGTTGTCTGCAGCTGGGATGCTAGTTCATGCCTGTTAGAAGGCCCTCTGGAGCCTGGGTTTCATCTATGCTGCTACACTGCTGGAGGCCCACCGCTTATTTCTTCCTGCTCTCTGAGCTGGCTGAGCAGCAATGGATTTGCAGTTGCATACGTTCGTTTGTCATTTTCCATGTACCAGATTCCATGCAGTGCGAGGGTACCAGGTCACCTGCGGGGCTGTGCGCAGAGACAGCAAGTTCTAGTGCAGTGAACTGAACACTGGCCCACATGTACGGATTCTCGTTTCTAATCCCACCTCTGCCACTCACCTGGTAGGTGTCCTTGGGCAAGGTACTTAACGTCCCTTGTGTCTCTGTTTTCCTACTAACAAAACAGGAATACTACCTCACAAGAGGGCGTGACTGTTTATTTGCACAACTGTGGGGACCTGAGGCACCATTGTGCTGGGCATAGTAAGAGACAGTCCCTGCCCCAAAAGAACTTACAGTCTAAATAGGCAAGCCAGAGGAAAGGACTTGTCCAGGATCCCACGGTCAGAGGTCAGAGCCAGGAATAGAACAATCCAGGTCTGCTGACTACCAAGCCAGTGCCCACTGCACTGAGCCACACTGCCTCTCTCATTCAGCTCCTTTGGGGATGAACTCAAATTCATACAGTGCCTTGAAAAATGCAAAGCACTATATAAATGCTAAGAATTACTGGCACAGTATAGTATTTATTTTTGCCAAATGCTATTGGAAACATTCTTATTTCTTGTCAGAACCTGATTAAAACTTAAAAGTAAAAGCTCTCGGTAGAGCCAAACTCCCTGCAGCAGATTGGACTCATCCACGGGATGTGTATTTTGTTCTCTTTTGCACCTTTTTTTAAATTTGAAAACCCAGCAGAATTGCCACTTTTTAATTTTCCAACATCCTCAGGCAGAGGGACAAACAAATATTCATTTTTTCACACCCATAATTAAAAGCATCACCCAGGAGATAGCTCTCCACTTAGCGGGGACAAGTGAAGTAGAATTCTGTGTATTCAAAAAGAATAGCATGCTCTGAGCCTAGGTAGAGTTTTCAGGTGAAATCCCGACCAATTGACAAAACTCCCATCGACTTCAACGGTGGCAGGATACCATCTATCTTGGGTGTTTGAAAACCCTCCATAACTATAGTAACTGAATACCTCACAATCTTTAGGCCCCACCCCCCATCTGAAGCAGGGCAGTGTTGCTATCCCATTGTACAGATGGGGAATTGAGGCACTGAGAGACTATGGGACAGATTTACAAAGGTTTTTAGGCACCTAAAGAGTGTACTCAATGGGAGTTAGGCACTTAACCTGCTTAGGTGCTTGTGTAATCCCACTAGGCACTTATCTGCATCTTTAGGCTCAAAAATACCTTTGTACATCTTGCTTTAAGGGACTCCCCCAGGATGTCTGTGGCAGAGCAGGGGATTTAACAGGGGGCTCTCTTCCATCCTTACTGCTTCAGATCGGTTGGATGATTTGTTAAACTCTGTGCCTTCCAGGGCTGGATGGCCTGAGGGTGGCGAGGTAATTTTAGGGGCATAGTTCAGAACTCATGAGCTCAGGAGTGTTATTGACAAAGATTCATTTCTGAACAGAGGATGGAAATGATTCATTTCTGAACAGAGAGAACAGAGGCAATAGAGGATGCCAGTTTATGAATCCCACTTTACATCTTTTTAAGAGGGGAAAATACGATATATGCTATTTCCTGAGTATCTCCCCAACTCTTGTGCAAACATACCCAGGACATAACCCCTTCCAGCAAAGTGAGATGAATGCACCAGGGACTCAGGTAGAAAATAAGAGTCTCCTGGAACCCTGCAGGCCAGCACAGATGTGTAGAGCATGAAGGTTTCTGAAGCTGTGTGTTCATTGCTCTAATGCCCCCAAACTCACACTCCTGTCAGGGCAGCAGGACACTACACTGGACAATAATATAATCAGTGTGGGAACACTGGCCAACCCAATGCTTGGTAAAGGCTTAAGTGCTTCTCCTTTTCCCTCTATATTTCTATAGGCTTCAAAAAACAAGCCCACTGATGGAAAGGGCAAGATAGCTGGTTCTAAATCCAAGCAGGAGGAGGATACTGGAGACAGCCAGCATTGTGGAAGCAGTGCATGAGGACACAAAAGCATCTGATATCAGCTGGGCTTGGGTTTAGAAATGCTTGCAAGAATATTGCCCTCTTGTGGGACCTGAATAAATTCTGCTTTCATGTGCTTGCAATCAAGCGAGGTGGATTTAATGAGCCCAAGTGGGCAAGACCTCAAATTTATGTTTAATCCGAAGGACTTCACCTTGTACAGAGCCTCCTAGCACCTGGCTAAGACACCGCCTCAATTGTATGGTGAATGGGAGGAGAGAACATCTCTCTAGTCACTAACAGCACTTCCTGCAACTCCTTGGTGGGCTCCAGCCAGCTGGTAACATGTAAGCTCTTTGGGGCAGGGACCCTCTCTGTGTTTGGTGTCTGTAGAGCTCCTAGCACAATGACAACTTGGTCTATACCTGGGGCTCCTAGGAACTACCACAATACAAATAAAAATAATTATTCAAAACCCTCTTCTCCTGCTATTAGACTCCTTTTAAAGGCATCCTACGGCTGTAGTGTATTTAAATGCAAGTCAAATCTGCTCTCTACGGGCAGCAACATGTTTCACTCTTCATATTAATTCTTCAAATCTGTTAAAGATGTTCCCTGTTCTTAGAAACTTTGAAGATTTATGAATTATGTGTTGGCTGCATATGATATCCCCCAGTCTCCTTGTATACACACCCATACTGCTAGCGGTACTCAATATCCTCAAAGACCCATTTGTGCCTCACAGGGAAACGAGGGACCATTTTAATTCCCTCCACCATATTTTCTGTATTTCCCTTCCAACATAATTTATTTCTGTAAGACCAAATCCTGCAGTGCTTAGTTTGATAAAACTCTAAATGAGATCAGTGGGCATTTTGCTTGAGGAAGGCTCCGAGATTTAGCCCATAAATATTTAATGGAAATAGGATGATTTGTTTCTTTTAGGATTCTGGTGCTTATCCCTCACCTGACTGAAGCCTCTGCTTGTGACATCATAGTTCATTGCAATGGAAAGGACCATAATGTCTCAGAAAGGTAAAATTCACCCTGGGCAGGGGGCCAGCCCCAAACCTATGAACCTCTTTAGTACCATGTAAATACTCAAATTAAGATTTTTGCTGGCCCTCTGCTTGGGATGAATGTCATCGAAACAGGATTAGGATCTCAGATGAAGATGTAGTTGATGAACTGTCAGATATCACTTGCCCTTTAAATTAAGGGGAATTATAAATAAAAATCCCAAACAGACTCTGTCACCTCAGCATTCCTCTGTCCTCCCTGGAATTCTTTACCAATGAGGTTTCTCATTAGGCAACACTGGTTTTGTACACATGCCCATTAATTCATATACTGTTTGGTTGATGATTAGTTAAAATAAGCTCAATATTTGTTTTACTTTTTAAATATTAATGTAATGTTGGTTATTTGAGTTTGGAGCAGAGGAACTTAAAATACTTTCTTTTCTGCAATACTATATTACATTTTGAGTGCTGAGGCTTCTGGGGCTGGATCTATTTCTCCCAATTAGAAGGAGAGCAATAGCGTACTAAAATCTCTAACCCAACCCGATTTGCATATCATTATCCATAATGCTTTACCTTATGAATTCACATTTAATTTTAGTACTTGGTGGAGGCAATTCTAACCTAATTAAATGTCTCTCTCTCTTTCTCCAAGAATCTGACACTTTCCCCCCTTCCTGCTTGAGACAACAGCTGAGCCACACAAACAAGCCACAGGAAAGCCACGTGACAGTTGTTGGGATTTAGTCTTGCTTAAATATTAGCCTCACTTTGATTCCACTAGAATTCCCCAAATGCCATCCACTCAAATCCTCATTTTGCAAATTACCCAAACTCTATTCGTCAACCTCATGCCTCAAAAGTAGAGAGAAGAAATTAATACAGCTTAAGTCTTGGGCAATCTCTCCTTTTTCCTGTTGAAAGAATAAATTGGATCCATCTGCTTTCTTAGTAGCTGGTCAAGATTTTTGTTCATAGATGCAGGGAAATAGAATAGGCTTAAAAGTAGCCGTGTCGATACAGTATCACTATTTTCTCGGACAAGCAACTAACATGGACAAGAACTGGGCTAATTATTGCAATGTCAGTTATCACTGTTGCAAGTGCAAAGAATGGAGATGACAATACCAGATGTATGAAATCATTTTTCTTCAGGAGATCATTAATTCAAAGCACAGTAATCCTTACAGCAATGGCTCTAATCATGCTACCAACCTGTACAATAGAGAGCTGGTTTTGATATGCAGTAGGACTGGTCAGCACCATGGACAGTAGTAAATCGCAATCCTCCAGTCTCCCTGGCGATGACCTTCAGTTTTCATCGCTCTGATGCTAGGGGCTGTCACTGTGCATGGCCCTGGTTTCAGGGGCTGGGGTGTGGTGGGAACAGCCAGCCCTTTTACCCAAGTGAATTATCTGGCGTGACACTTGATGGGAATCCTCAGGAAAAAGGGCTCAGGAAAAAGAGCAACACCAGTCCAAACGCCTAAGGTGGATGTGCTGTTCTAAGCGCAAAATCAGTAATTTACTAGAGCGTGTCGCACCCCTGCAAAGTGGGTAACTTACTAGAGCGTGTTGCACCCCTGCAGAAAGGGTAATTAACAAGGCTTTTGTGTAAATCCGTATGCATCTGCATTAACGGTTTGTGGCCATATAATGCACCAGTATAAGTACATCAATGCAAAGTTCCCGAATGTAGACAGGCCCCAACTCTAAAAGGGGCACCATGTATCCATTTTGGCCCCATTCTGTGCATGTATTAAATTATCTAACAATTTATCTATCCTTGGCACTAAAATGCCTGTTATTCTGGCATCTAAACATATAACATGTTTCATGTTGAGACATAGTTTCTGGGGCACAGCATATAATATATGGGAGAAAACTGGGCTCTTTAGAAATGGCAGGGGAAAGTTTCACAAGAAATGTATTGAAATTTTAAATTAAAAAAACCCCGCCCTTGACTGCTCTAGTTGGTTGAAAAACAGCAGAGACATTTTTGTGAACAGCTTCCAAAATAATTCACAAAATATTTCAACCCACTCTAAGTAGGATAAATCTCACTCTTAGAAATAGAGATGGGTGAGAAAAATCCATTAATGATTATTAGACATATTTAGCAAGCAGGCCAACTGAAACCCTGCACTGCTCAAGCAGGGGAAACTCATATCTTGAGTGGGAGTCTTATCTGTGGGAACCCTCCAGGGCTCTGGCCCTGAAGGTAAAGAACAGGAATTAGACAAGATGTTCTCTAACAGACAGGAGTGATTCAGTGGGGCTGAACCGCAGGCTGACGGGCTGGGCTAGCACTATAACACAGGTTTATTTGGCCAGTTTTCAGTTGTAAAATTCCTTGCAAATATGCCTTGCATTTTGACCTTGATGTGAGTTTCAAGAGGCCAAAGTTGGTTTTTGAGAGGCTGCAGTCCTTTGTACACCTGCATGGCAGAGTTGTTATCATGCCTGAAATGGCCAGAGATCTTTGCTATTTTTGAACAAATTAATTCTCACTAAAGCCACTAAAATGTCTGACCTCAAGTGTCTCCTTCCCTTTGGCTTTTCTGTGCATCGCCTCCCCTGTAGCTGGTGTTGGGAAGCAAAGCAGTTAGTAGGTTTCCTTGTATTTTAAAGAATTCAAAAGGTCACTTCAGTTTGGATGAGACTGCTAATCATTTTATAACAATGCCATATTGGCTACACAGCATAAAATACGCCTACCTGCCTCTCAAATAGATTTGGCTTGGGTTGTTTCCCTTCCCCCGCAACAGTTTGACCATCTATATTTAGTGTTTGCCCACTGGTTTGATATATATATTTTTGACTGCATTATTATTAAGGTCACTTTGTGTGGCTAGATGGCTTTTTGTGCCTTGTGAGTGTTGGTGGGAAACCAATTTCCACATGAAAAATGAAAGTTTATGCCAACAGGATTGTAATTCATAAATTGTTACGACAGCTGCATTTTGAAAGGAAACACAGAGAAACCAGGATAATAAACCTTGCCATCAAGGGAGTGGACTTGTGAGTCTTGAAAAAATTTCTTGCCCAAGGATTATTTATGATTATTACCCAACAAAATGTGGTTTTGCATTTTTATTGGTTGCAAATTACTTGTAAACTCACTAGGGGAGTAACGATTTTTCCTCCGCAGCCCATGCTACTTGAGAGGTTTTTTTACATTTTTATGGCTGATATATACCATTACGTTCAATTTATAATAGCAATAATTACTTCTAAATCAGTCATTTTCATGGAGAACAATCAGTATGTTAAAGGGTTAACCACTCTGGGCTTTCAGTTGACAATTGGGCTTTCAATTGACAAAAACTGGACATTAGCAATGACTCATTTCAAAGGGATGCTAGCTGGGGGGTGTGTGCAGTTTTTCCTTAAGCAGCAATAACTGCTGCTTACTGACTCTAATGGAGAACACGGATTATTCATGTTCCTAAACACTTTCTCATTAATTTTACAGCATAACTGGATGCTGCAGGGTCAGATTTCTGAGTTTCTTTACTAGCATTACTTGCCAAATAATGAAGCTGAGCAGATTTGCTGGGCTGATTAATTTTTTTAATGAAGGAATAGAAGGAACTTTGGAAAGTCCAGCAGTGGCTTTTTCTCTGGCTGGCTTTGAATGCTGCCCTAAGACTTGGCACTGTTTTCTTGTCAGCTCAAGATGGAACCTAAAAGTCTCACATTTCTGAACTTCTCTGTTGGATGAGGCATTTGGCTGAATGGCTGGGCTGTGGCACTCTGGATTGGGCCCTTGGGGGAGTCGCCCTGCAGAGGTGCTGAGAATCCGAAGCAGGGCAAAGAAATCATGACCTATGAATAGAAGGGAGCAATGACAGGAGGAGGGTCGGGCCCAAGGTCAATACGCTAAACTGGGGCTCAGGTGACCTTGTTCAAGTCCCAGGTCTACATCTGAATCTCCACGCAGCCCTGGACAAGTCCCCTAGTCTCTCGTTTTCCATCCATACTGTGGGCATAACAGCCTTATCCTCTTCCCACCTGTCATCTGTCTGATCTACTTAGACTAAGATGTCTGGGGTAGGGATGGTCTCTTACTATGTGACTGAACAGTGCCGAGCATGAGGGCTCGAGATGCTGCTGTAATACAAATAAATAATAATAAGGAAAGTCAAGAATGGAGTCTGCTTAACTGGCGAGAACACAGACTCAGCATCCAGGGCAGAGACAGAGCATTGGAGGAGTTTGTGGGAGCTGACGAACTAAAACGAAGGGAACTGGAATCTAATGAGACTAGAGCAGGATGTGTCCTGAAGTGGAGCTCGTGGGTTTGGGACTGTGTCTCGCCTGCTTTACATCACTTCTGGTTACATACAAGTGTTTTTGGAGGGCCTGACCCTTCCTCACGAGCCCTCACTCCACTGGGGCCTGCCGGGCTAAAAGCTGTCCCCAGAAACCTGCAGCTCTTGCTGCCAGCTTGCATGCGATTTTGCAAAGAACAGAGAGCGTGTGAAAAGGCTGCCTGAAGCAGCCCTGGACTCTAAACTCAGCTGCCTTTTTCTCATCTTTCCCTTTTGGCTGAACTGCTCAGGCGCGCCCTTCTCAGCCGTGGCGGGAGCAAGTCTGGCAAGCACAATAGCTCAGGGTGAGCTCCCCCTGAAATGCCACATTTACTGTATTTCTGCAAATTGAATTTTCCATTAAATTGTTTGTAGAGGCGCGACATGGTGGCAGTCTCCCAGACATAATTATGCATGTCACAGACAAATATAAGTTAATAATAGAATGCCCTTTGAAATTATCTGTGGATCTTTTCATACAGGAGAGAGTGCATGTAAATGATGGGCAGTACCATTTAGGAGGAGTCCGAGAGATGCATGTGCTAGAATTTAAAGGCTTTTAGTCTCCGCTTTCCCTCCCAGCAGAAACTGAAAAGTATTTGCATTTTTTTTCTTGAATTGCCTTGATTCTTGGAATGGATTATTCCAGTCACTGGGCCTCAGTTCTACGCAGGCCCAGCTCTATCTGTGCTTGCTAGTGTGACTGTAGCCCCCTGATACAAGCTCTTAGCTGCCAGTGCTCCTGGTTCAATTCCTGCTGTCACGTAAATGCATCCTCTGTTGAATGTAACATGCATTGAGTATCGGGTTACATGCACTATGCTGCCCAGCCCTGGAAGATGGTGTGTGAATTGTATCAAGTGATGGGCGGTGAGGACTTGGGAGCCTGGGGAGATCTTTCCCTTTATCACAGCTCTGCTTCCGACCTGTCACAGGTGCCTCCTTCCTCCTGTCTGACTGGGAATCTCCACCCAGACTTCCTCCAGCACATGCATGCCCACATCGATTGCAGCTCTCCTGGCATAGGAGTAGGGGTGGATTAGGAGAGAAACTTGGGGGCATCCCATTTAGGGTGCCCCCTGCTCCATGACGAGGGATCAGCCCTAGTTCTAGAATCTCTGCAAACTGCCCCTCCCTGCCAATGACTTTCACCTAGCACAATTCCGACCCTATTCCAGCTGTAGCGAGAGAGCGTAATTTGGTCCCCTTCCTTGGTGTATTTTGCGGGAGCCCATCCTGATCAGGAGAAGGGGGCACGTGCCCACTGGAGCCGAATGAGCTCTCATGCACTCACTCTTTCCTTCATGGGCTGCGAGCAGCTGGACTCAGAAGGGCACGTGTCAAAATCTTCCCCATTGGCTTGCCCCTGCCTTTGCAGAGCCCTCTCATTGTGTTCCTCTCTGAACTGGGCCCATCCTTGCTGGAGACATAGGTCTCTGGGTAGCAAATGCAGCCAGCCTTAAACCATCAGTGCGGGTGGGGGATTTCCAGGGCAGGATGATCACTCTTTGGAATAAGACCATGCCTTCAGTAAACAACGGGCAGCTTAGATCGACCTTCACAGAAATGTTAAGTGGTTCCTAAATTATTCATTGTCATGGTTACCAGCATCCATTCTGCTTGTTTTTCTCCAAGTGCCATCTTGCAAAACCCCTCCCAGCTGAGATGCCTCTGATCCTGATGACAGTTCTGCTAATCCCTGCCCTTCCGGGGTCGTGGGCTCCTTTCTTGTGGTTTGCTGAAGGCAAGAGACAAATACTTCTAAGCCCTCGTCTACACTGGGGTGGGGGTGGGGGTGGGGATCTGGGCCACTGGTGTATCAATAGCTAATGCCTTAGCTAGAACCAGCATAGGATTAATTAGTCAATGGAGTTTTCTGTCAGAGTAATGTTACAATTTGTTACTGCTGTCTCTGCTTTGTATGTCTCTCTTTCCTTCTAAATGGGACTTTATTTAAAAGTACTTTCCGACCTTTCCTGGATTCCATTCCCTGCTCTGCCACAGATTCCCTGGGACCTTGGGCAAGTCACTTAGTCTCTCTCAGGGCATCTGCACACCACGGGGCACCCCGCAGCAGGGAGCCTGCCAGCCCAGGTCAACAGACTTGGGCTCATGCTACTGTGCTAAAAATGGCTGTGTAGACAGTGCTTTTAAGCTGTTGTGTGGGGCGGAGCTGGGACGCTGATGTGCACCCCTCTCTAGGCTTCAGCCCTGAGCTCCAGCCCATGCTGCGTCATGAGCCCTGCAAGCTCGAGTCTGTGGACCTGAGAGGCTCACCGCTGCAGGCTGTGTAATGTACCCTCGGTGCTTTACTTCCCTGTCTGTGAATGGGGATAGTGGCACCGTCCTCCTGGATGGGGTGGTGTGAGAATAAATGTATTAAACATTGTGAGGGGCTCAGATCCTATGGTGGTGGAGGCCATACAACTGCCTTCGATAGTCACCTAGTGAGACATTGAGTTTACACCCCAAGATGCTTTGGCTACAGGCATTTTGAGGATCAAGTGCCTTAAATATACTTAACTGCATATTTAATTTCGACTTTCAAGGATATTTACTGAGATTGAACAACTGCGTACTAGACGCAGAGCTATAAAACCTTAAAAATATGCTTTTAATAATCCCTTGGTATTTAACTAACATACAATAGTGTGTTCTATTATATCCCAATTAAATCCCTATTTGAGACACTTAATTGAAAAGGTGACTATAATAAGCTCCAGAGCATTTACATTTCTAGTCAGATCCCCGTGATCTATCTCTACCGCGCTGCACGTTTGTTACTATCATACTGAGGCAGCATATATCTAATATGTTACTACATTACGGCTGGGTTTTTAATCAGGGATTTGGGCTTTTGTGCGGTGATATTGCAGGGAGATTTTCTTCCAGTCGACACAACTCTGGCTGATCTGATGAGAATGTGTGCTCGCATTTTCCTCAGCAGTCAGCTCCTCAGGCCCCAATATTTGGTTCTGGGAGAGCGGAACTCAGCTCAGAAACCAGGGATGGAGGGGGTAGCCAGGGGTGCTTCCTGCTACTTTACACCTTCCAGGTGTGGAGCAGACCCTGGTGCTTGTTAGGGTTCGGGTTGGTCAGCGCCCCGGGCGTGCTGCTGCGCTGAGGGTCTGATTGGAGGGTGGGTAAGGCCATTTCCCAAAGGGGTTCTCTCCCCAGCTGTGCAGCCCTTTGTGCCAGTAGTAACACCAGAGGAGGTTGGAATCAGGGCCAAAATACTGCATGTCAAATGGGGGAACCTTGAAAACACTGAACCCGCATCACCATCTCCAGTCCCGGCTTCTGGGCAGAACTCTGCACAGGTCGCTCCTTCAGTTAATAATTATAACAATGGGATCCTTTGCATTATTATTGTGTCTTCTGCCAGCCTTCGTCGGACAGGCTGAATTGAACCCTTGGGGGCACATGTGTGAGGCCACCTGCTTGCCATCTGGCCAGGTGACTTTTCTTCTTTAAGCCTGCATTTAATTTAAGCATGTTTTAAAATGGCAAAAGCTTTCACATTAGACTCTTAGTCTCACAATGTGCCAGAGTTTTTAATTCATGTTAGTGAAGCTTCTCTGTTGATTTGCAGCCTGAGATTCAAAATTCAGGCACCGGGGGGAGAGTCAGGGGAGAGAGAGACTCCATGACAGACAGTGGGTGAGATTCTGTGGCCTGCAGGAGGTCACAATAGACAACCATAATGGTCCCTTCTGACCTTAAAGTCTAGTCTATGATTACACTCCAATAAGTTTATTTGTTTGTCTGCATGTTTAAAATACAGCAATTTGTTTCTATAAATACTTCTGGAAAAAAAAGTGAGAGGGTTAAGGCACTGGGCTGGAATCCAGGAGATCTGAATTCACTTCCCAGCTCGGAAACAGACTCCCTGTGTGACCATGGGCCTGGCACTTCGGGAGAACTCATATCCCCATGTTACAGCTGGGGGAACCGGTGCACAGAGAGTTTAAAGAGTCTGATCCAAAGCCATTGAATTGAATGGAAAGACTCCCACTGACTTCAGTGGCCGTTGGATCAGGCCCTGAATCTCTCTGAGCATCAGTCCCTCCAGCTGTAAAATGGGGCTAACAATACTCCCTTTCCCCCCTTTTTTAGTCTGTCCCATTTATTTAGGTTACACACTCTACCAGGCAGAGACTCTCTTACGCTGTGTGCATGCAGCACGCAGCACAATGGAGCCTTGACCTTGGCTGGGGCCTCTCGGCAATAGTGTAATAATAATAAACAACAACAAGGTGGAAAAAGTGACATTTTTAACTTGCTTTTTTGTTGTCTAATGAGCTGCCCCTCACACTCCATAAAACTGTTCTGGAGAGCAAAGGAACTTGCAAGGTCAAATAAAATGTATGGCCTGCCCTTATGGCCCACCAGCGTAACCCCTCTGAAGTCACTGCATTGCAGTGGCGCTGGTGTAACTGAAGGGGACTTTGATGCATAGAGGAAAGGACTTAGTTGGACTGCAGCAACCTGCCTCAGAAGTGACCTCCAAACAGGGCCTTGTGAAATGGTCTATGTGCCATTCACGGGTCTAACACGGCACAGGGCCGCAGATGTTGTTTTCCCAAGTCAGGATCTGGATACCTCTGTTTTTGATTTGGTGCAGTTGCTCAGTGGTGGTGAATTGCAGAACAAACCAAATGGACTGACAAATGCAGTGTCAGTTTTCCAAAAGGAAATGGATGTCCTTGTTTCCTTTGGGAGGCAGATAAACATAAGCACAGATCTGTGATGTAGCCGCTACTTGGCTTTTGCAGAGGATTGTACGGCAAGCAGTGGTTTCTGAGCAGCCTATTAACGTAATGCATACAGTATCTTATAAAAATCCTGTTTTCCCCATTTCAGTGCTATGGTTACATTTCATTTACAGTCTAAATCTAATCAGAGGATCAGCGTAGATCTTGGCAGAAGAGCCTTTTCTAGCCCTGGGAATGGGGAGTCAAAACAGCTGCACTCCTTTAGCCCAGCAAAGTGAGGGCTGCAGAGATCTGAGAGAGAAACAAAGTGAAACGTTACCTTCAGTTACAAAACCACTTTCCCAAAGTGATGTAGCTGAGTGCCGGGTTGTCTGAGCTCAGAGAAATCCATTGGCTGGAGAAGAATACCTTGTTTAGGGGAAGAAGAGTAAAAGATTTGGGGGGGGGGAAGTGCTTTGAAGGAAAAAAATATTGAAACACTTTACCCCAGCCCCCAGAAAACAAAGCTGCCATTTCATTGTTTAGATTTCAGGTATTGCTAATTATGCACACTTGTGTTTTCTGTTATTTAATGCTGGCTAGTGATGGATGCTCCGTAATCTTGTGTAAGAGAGAGCACATTTGTTTTCAAAGGCTAACTGCACACAATCTGTTATTGTGTGGCACCGAACACTTTGAGGGTTGGTGCCTTTCAATGTTATCCATGAAAGCCAGGCTTCCCCAACAATAACCTTCATTAATCAGCCCTCTCTAGTTTGTGAGCATCTGTGACCACGATGTCTTCTTTCGGTGCCAAAGCTTGCTAGGAATTCCACTTTGAAAATCCTTCAGTTGAGCCCGTATTCTTTGAATTCTATTTGTTTTCTTGGAAGGGTAGAAAGGCCTCCTGGTACTGCAATCTTTTAGGTTGTGTCACTGCCGTGCTCACATTGAGCTAAAACTTGGTGTGAAAGGGCTCCACTTAAAGGGGATTGAACTTCATTTATTTCTAATCCTAGGCCTGAGATTTTTAAAATTAGGATCCTAAAGTTAGCTTCCTTTGTAACTGAAAAGAGCAGCCCAGTCTGGGCAAAATTTTCAAAAGTGCCTGAGTCACTTTCAGTTAGGTTCCTATGTCACTTGGATGTTTTGGAAAAGGTTACCCTCTTTGACTGAAATAGAGCTCCTGGGCGCTCAGACATTTTAAAAATCATGCCATTTATTCAGAAGCCTAAAATGTGAATTTAGGGGGGAGATTTACAAAGGTGCCTCATGGATTTAGAAGCACAAGTCCCATTGAAGGTCAATGGGAATTCTGATTTTAAGTCCCTTGGGTTGTTGGGGTTGATTCTCAGAAGTGCCCTAACTTTAGGATTCTAACGTCAAGTTCTTCATCCAACTACCAGCACCTAAATGAAAGTGGCTGGATTTCAGAGATGCTCGGCACCCATAAATCACACAGACTTTGAGGGGAGCTCCAGGTGTACAGAGACTTTGAAACGCAAGGACCACTTTTATTTAGGTACCTAAAGGTGGAGCTAGGAACCTAATTTTGTGCATGCAGGTTTGGAAATGAGCCGTAAATAACAGAGCTTGGTATTCTGAGGTACATAAGGATAAAGCATAAAAACCACCCCAGGACTAGTCTGCTATTCTTGATGTTTTTTTAAAATGGTGATTGATTTTAGAGAGGGTTAGCAGAATTCAATTTTTTAAAATAATTTTGTCAGATATCGATGTTTATTTTTAAGCTTTTAAAATTTTTACGGGTGCAATTTTTCACAGTCATGGGAATTATAGGGAGCATCAGATAATTATTAAATAGTAGACATGGAGGTTCAAAAAGTTAAAGCTTTATAAACCATTAAAAATACAAATTGTCAATATCACATTTCAGAATATAGAAAGTAAATATCCTTGAATCAAACCCTACTTATTTTTGCTATTCATTCGCTAGCTCATTTGTAACAAGCCTAATTCTAAAGTCTAGATCGCTGGATTTTTTTTTCTAATAAATTCTCATGCAGCATTTTTCTTACATTGCCTATCTGTACATTTTGATGATTGTCAATGGAAATATTTTTTCATTGGTGTGCGTGTGCGTGCATGTGCGTGCATGTGTGTGTGCGTGTGTCGTGAAATGGATGTTTACCAACATTTACAGATTAATCTAATCGGCCAAGCCTACTGGTAGAATGTTTTCTATTGTATCTTTATTGTCCCAGCTCTAATTTGTATTCAGATAGTCATGTAAATACAGACTGAGAGAGCACGGCAGGTCCTAAATCATGGGATGATCTCTCAAGTCAACAAACGGGGGCATTTTTACAATCCTGAGTCAGCATTCATGTGATCTGAGAAGCAGCTTGTTCAGGGTGCGGAACTGGCTTCATCATCCACCAGGACCAAAGTGACTAGCATGCACGTAGTGTAACTTCTGCTCAGAATAGCCGTGCATTCTTCCTGTGGAGTCTCTGGAAGCGAGATTCAAGCCCCAGCTGTGAACAATCAGTTCCTTAAAGACTAGCCTATCAAGGACATGTACATAGACACCCATCTTGAAGTAGCCTTGACAACCTGGTTAAAGCCACAAAAGTCTTAAATAAGGCAGGAAAATAAAGGCTGCACAGAGCTGAGTTCTTGCAGAGCTTCCTGAAGTTATTTTAAAACATGGTGTCACGGGAGAGGCAAAGCTTCCTTCAGCGCCAAGGCTCAGAAAAGGATGGAGCACCTTGACTCAGAGACAAGATGTGCAAACGGTTGTAAATGATCCATTGGAAAGTGGGTGTGAGTCTCAGAGAGCCAAAGGGCCCTCATTCACTCTGAATAGCATGTCACTGCATGAGTAATCCCACTGACATGAACAGAACCAGCCGTGGAGTAAAGTGGTACCCAGCATTACATACTCACAGCTGGTTGATGTACGTACTCTAAGAAGGTGGGGGACAGTGTGGTCTAGGGGATAGGTATTAGGCGGGGAGACAGGAGTTCTATCCCGAGCTCTGCTGGATGATCTTTGGCAAGTCAATTTACCCTGGTTGTGCTTCCTGCTCATTTAGATTGTAAACTCTCTGGAGCAGGAACTCCCTCTTCCTGTGCGTGTGCACAGTGGACCCTGCACGTAACTGTGTCCTCTCAGTGCCACTCTGATACAAATAATAATTCTAGGTGCAGCGTGTGTCTAGGAGTGAGGAGGTGACACCGGATTAGATTCTCTTACACGTCCTCTGACTCAGACTTCTTGGGCCAGAGGTGACGTGTGTGCAGTTTACAGGCTTTGGGAATATAGCACACTGGTAACTATTACCAAGCAGCAAGCCCATCAGCCATGCTTGTGGTGGGAGAGTTTATTCTTTAAACAGGGCTTCGCTTGTCTCAACGATAATGAAGCAATTCAAAATAACCCTCTGATTTCAGCTGAACACTCCTCTCTTGAGCAGTCTCTCGCCTTGACCACATTTAAGCCCTGCTCTTCTCCGGCAAGTCAGTTTCCGACAGACTTTTCTGCACTTGAAGAGCAACTTCTAAGCACAGGCATAACTCTTCAGCTGGTCACCAAAATAAGAGCAATTATTAGACGGTGTCTCTGCCGCTGGTAACCACCCTCTCAAGCCAGTCCAGTCAGTATCGCTTTAGCTTTAATTGCTAAATGTCGCCCTGGAAGGGTTGTCTTGCCACTCTGTGGGCGCACGTGTTTGTCCCGGTTTCAGACTGTAGGGAAAGTTTGTGTGTGTGTGTGTGGGGGGGTTTCTGTACATTTCAAATGCTTCATTGTCAAACTGGCTAAAAGCCCTTATTTATAAAATGCGTGCATCCCTTTCAGTTTAACTGAAAAGGCATTAAAATAACTGCAGCTGTGGAAGGAATAATTACAGCTAGATTTTGTCAAGGACTCTCTTGTCTGATGTTGCCATCTGTGACACAGTGAATGCAAAGATCATTTTAAACATAGGCAGTTAATGTAGGGAATAATTCAAGAGCTTTAGATATTTATGGTAAATTATTTAACTTTATAGTTGGGTTTTATTGCCACATTATTCCATGCACTGAGGATCTCTGCATTTTCTGTTGCCCGGCATTTTACTGAGTTTCACTTTGTAGCAGAAAAGTGCATTGCAGTAAAAACAATACTTCAAACAATTCAGAAATGTTTCCAATGCTATATCTACCTACCTCCCTATCTAGTCTTCCTCCAGTAGAATTGGATCCTTTACCAAACAAATTCTTAGCACATCACTATTGCTTTTTTTTAAAAAAACAATTTTTTGAAAAAGTCATGTCATTGATTGTTGATCAAGTATTAATAGTCACCACTTCAAGCTTGGGTTGTGGTAACCTGCTATAGATGCTGCTTTCTCAACATTAATTTGCCACTTTCTCTTGGGAGAATATTTTATGGTATCCTCCTAGGAGAATGTTGCTGTATTCTTCCCCTCCCTCCCCACCCCAAATTAAAACCACCTGCCATCTTGGAAATTAATAAATGGCTGCCAAAATCAAAGAGAGGGGGCTTGTCCTGGCTTTAATGATATTCACTGCTCTGTAAAAGGGGCCATGTTGCTGTGAAGTCAATGACACTATCAATCAAAGCAGGGTAGAAACAGCCAAATGGGGACTGGCTGCTGGAAGGATCTGAGTGCTCTGTGCCCAATACTCACACAGTCTAAGGGTGTTTATATTTTCTGTTGCTGTTGGTAATTAGCACATGGCCCATTTCCCTCCCCCCCTCCCCCCACCCTCATAGGATTGCCAACTCTGAATGAAGCTATTCTGGGAGATTCCCCCCCCCCCCAACATGACGTAATGTCATTTTCTTAAAATATCCTATTAAAATGTCCTGGATTTCTTTCAATAGTCACCGGCAGATCAATGCTGATTCAGGGAAATTCCAGGCCAATCCTGGAGGGTTGGCAATCCTACCCCCTTGTGGCACAATAGGACTCATGAGGATTTCTCCCCTTGTGACTCTAGGTGGCATTTCTTTAACTTTGCCTTGGAGCGGGGCCCAGCAGCCCTGCATAGACAGACAGGTTACACCCAGGAAGAGGACAGAGTAGCTCCCTGTGTGTGCTGCTGGAGATGCATGAATCCTCCCTGCCCTTCCGCTGTAATCTTTGCTATAGCTCCAGGTTAAAAGAAAAAACAGTAAAACAACTCTCGGGAGCCAGCTGCCTCCTGCCCTTCTTGACGTATCTGGCAGGAGGTCTGTGACTTGCGGGAGGCCAAGGTGGTGTATCTGAGAAGATGGCAGGCCTCTGCCAGCATGCAGGACTGTGACAAAGTGGACTTTCTAAGGAAAGCTACTGCCTCCAACTGGCCTTGCATCCTGCATTTTTCACAGCATTTCTGCAGCTCTGAGACAGGAGATCGAACGTTTCACCCACATGGGATTCAGCTGCTACTTTTGACCACATAAGGCCACCATATAGCTGCATGGCTGGCATCCTGGTTTGGATCTGCATCCCAATTCAAAGAGGAAAGCAGGAGAAACTCTCAGCATGAGGCCTCTTCC
Source organism: Natator depressus (assembly GCF_965152275.1). Lineage (NCBI taxonomy): Eukaryota > Metazoa > Chordata > Testudines > Cheloniidae > Natator > Natator depressus. The sequence goes on from NC_134252.1 coordinate 1,899,628, forward strand.
TCTTCTAACCTGTGCCTGCGGCTACTTCTCCAGCTGTGCCTATGGAAAGGAGAAACAAGATCAACATCTGTCGCTGCACACATCTGGGGTTCTTTAGGGCCCTGGTGGTTCTTTCCCTATTAATCAGGAGGCAGTCATCCTGCCTACTCCGAAAGTCTCCCCATTCTTCATCTGATTGTTGGCTGGAGCAAAGCACTGGAGAAATCCTACAAAGGAGGTCTTGGTTTGGAACAGGTCCCTAAAGGGATCATTTATCTCAGGGAGACAAGATGCTCATCTCAAGAGACAAAGGAAGGATTTATAGCCAAATGGTCACTTCCCTAAGCAATTTCTCCAGTTGCGATGTGCTCTCAGCGGCAGCCCACAAGAGAGAGAAACCCAAGCACTACTCAGTCCCAGTCATTGTTGGGAAAGGCTCTGTCTTTACAAGGCTGAGAGTCTGATCAGCCTGTGACATGGGATGTGGAGAGCAGCAGGAGAAAAACTAGCTCTAGGAATGGCAGACCATTGGCTGTCTGAGGACACCTCAGGGTAACAAGCATGACTTGTGGCATCTTCCTATTCATCAGCGCATACAGAGAATGTGGCAGGGTTAGGTACATGCTGTTCCATCATCTTTAGGCCTTAAAATGGAGTGGGACTGGCAAGTGGCATTCACAGTCAGATGCGGGGCATGACTTCTCCTGCAGATCTCTGCCAACCTGCTAGAGTGCAGAGGCTCCTTCATTCAGAGCAGTCACCGAGTAACCACAGGCTTTTTTTCAGGAGCAGGGGACAAGGAAAGTCCATAATTTCCTCCCAGTCTTTCCCAGGCCCTCAGGTGCTTTCACTAATTCTGAATTGCTAAATCGATTAAATAGAGATAAGGGCTCTAAACTCTTACTTAATGTCTTAGTTTCATCAGTGGAAGTTGCCAGCTGTATCATGCCTTTCATGTGTGCTCTCTAAGATTCCTGCTTCTTTTCCCATACACTCTATGGTTTTCTTCACCCGGACATAGTGTTTTTGAGCTGTGACCTCTTCCAGTGTAGCTTGGTTCAGCACGAAGATATCGGGCCAACACGAGACAGTCTTTCCTTTGTGGAAGCTGCAAATCTCCTCAATTTTGGCTGGGCTGTAGTTAGCCCCCTCTAACACCTTCCTTTTCTAGAAGCACCCTTGCTCTCTGAAAACAGCCCGGCTACTGGTTTTGTTACAGTTGCAACACAGATCGTTTGCTTGGTAAATTACATACGGTATCTCTCTCCAGTGCAAAGGAAGTTGAGTCTGCAATAAAGGTCACAAAGCGATGGTTTGGGGAACTGTTTTAATCATAACTAAGGAAAGATGAAAACAGATTTCATTCTATCTTTCTGTACACAAGGGAAGCTTTCTCCATTACCACGTTTACATTTTGCCACTTATTTTCATCCTCAGCAACATTTCATTGGTGGTGCAATATTTTTTCTGTAAACTGTACTCTTTTCACCAACTTCACATTGAAATAAAAACAGTCGTATGACCCCCCCCCACCCATTGTAACATAGCGTATTCTCACCTTTTGGTCAACATTTCAACTTTCAGATATTGTGACATTCTTTCTTGGATCAGTCCCGTGTACTCTCCTGAAAAGTATTCATGTTGTCTGGCAGTTCTTCTACCTAATCTAATTCAAACTATCCTTCGGCTGATGACCGCCATTACCATGGGAACTGAAAAAAGAAAAGGAGGACTTGTGGCACCTTAGAGACTAACACATTTATTTGAGCCTAAGCTTTCGTGAGCTACAGCTCACTGCATCGGATGCATTCAGTGGAAAATACAGTGGGGATATTTATATACACAGAGAACATGAAACAATGGGTGGAACTGAGTGCCTCCAAAGAATTTAAAAATAGAAATAGTAATCTCGCTTTCTTCCTTTGCAGCCGGTAGCTGTTAGTTGTGTGTGCGTGCATGTGTAAAAAATTATTGAAGCTAGGGTGAAGAAATGAGTTTTGAAGTTAGTTCTGTAAGATCCATGGTTGTTCTCTCTTGTGGCAGTAAGTTACATAGTCCAGGCCTATTTCTTGTAAATGTTTTGTGTCATGAGCCTCAGAAAACTTGGACCTCCAAAATGCTTTGATTTGGGTATTGGGTTAAGGAGGTTCATAATGGATCTTTCTTCATTCAAAGAGATTTGTACATCCTCAGTAGGAATCAGATCTGAACACTCACCTTAAGTCTCCTGCTTTGTTTTCTTTTGTGTTTTAAGGCTGACTATTGTAGTGAAGGAAATGCAGAGACTGCAAAAATAGCTCTGTGCAATGAAGTGTAGTGTAAAAAGATTTTATTTCTCTTGCTCACAATCTTTCAAGGCACATACAACCAAAGACTCCACTTTTTGTCAGGTGAGACAGCTTCATTTTATATTTTAGCTGAGTGACCAGTACTTATGTTGACAGATGGACAGAGAAGCCAGGAGCCAACACATAATTCCTGAACTTGACAGGCTACCTTCTGCAGCTTCATAACTTTTACATGTAAAGAGAGAAGGTTATGAAGTGTTTGCTTTGGCCCTATAGAGGCTGGATTGAGAGTCCCTGATGATTAATTACTGTAATGGTTAAAGAGCATGGAACAATGTGCAGACCTGGCTTCTCTAGCTGCTCTTTTTGTTTGTGCAGAGATATGCCAGAATTCTCTCAACCCTGTTACTGACACACATTGTGTCAAGATCTGTTTACAGACAGTATCAGAGCCTGTGGAGTGCCTGTATCTGTGGCTCTCTGACTTGGGATTTTAAGCACCATTGTAACCTCCTGCCTTATAGAAACACCACTTTATAAAGCTCAGAGCTGTTTGCCTGGATAGGATCGTGTCAGTTGCATAGTCAGTCCTTGTCCAAATGTTTCTTCTCTGTGTGTATGAATGTTACAGTGTGTGTGTGTGTGTGTTAAATACAGTCCCCTAAAGCTGAGCTCCCCAAAGTTTGTGGGGAGTGGGTATATGCGTGTGAAGCTGGAGCTGAATTTTGTGGCCCTGTGCATGATTGTAGTATGGACTAATCAAAACTCCAGACTCAAGCATCACCAGACCTTTGGTGGGGACCTGGATACAAACTTTTCAGCTCAGCCCCAACTCTAGTGTCTATGTAACAGAGCTACAGAGCTACACAGCACTTTACAGAACACAGAAGACAAGGTCTTTGCCCTAGAGCACTTGTAATTTTCACAGAAAAATATGCCAATCATTAAAGCTTGAGGATGCGTGGTGATTGTGCCAGTGAGTGAAGAAATCTACTGACAAACACATGGATCTATGTAAAATGTGAAAGTCCTAAACTCATGTAGCCTTTTGTCAGTAGGCCATGATATCAGCACCTTCTGTGAACGGCATCCTGTCATGATGGGCATTATTATACTTTGAGATCCTCGGATGAAGTGCGAAATATACACGTAACGTTATTTACAAATTAATGAAGCCCCAGCACCTAGGTGGAAATGGCGAATCACTTCATCCACTGTTGAAATGTAGCCACTTTTGGGGTGAAATTCAGCTGCTTCTTAACAAAGCATAGAATCATAGGACTGGAAGGGGCCTCTTTTAGGCAGGATTAAATTATCTTGTATAACAATGCTTCACAGCCGCTTAGATCAGGGAGCAAAGAATGCCGTAGGTCAAGGTGCACCCATGTTTTTGCAGTGCAGAGCACATCTTAAGAGAGATTCTCATGGGCAGCCTCTCCTCTCTCTTTTGTGATTTTACAATACATCCCCATGGCTACAAACAGCAATTGCTTCCATGGCACAGTTAACTATCTGAAGCATTTTTAGCTTCCTTTAATGTGATTTGGCAATTGGCAACAAGGAAGAGGAGCAAGCCTCACATGACCAGATATAGACATCAGCAAGTGTTGAGCTCACCACGGCTAGTCCTCTGGCCCCAGCGTGTGAACTGCTGCCAGGATAGCTGGAACTGCGCGGGAAATACAGGCTGGCAGGATGTACTCTTACTGGAGTTGGAATTTGGCCAGAAGACTAAGAGTCCCACTCCAGTGCACTTGTGCAAAGTGCAGTGGGCTGTATGAGAAGCATTTCCAGCACTAATATAGTGCTAGGGCATGCGATCAGCAACGAGGGGCCAGCAACTGGCTCAGCATCGCTGTGTTGAACCGCGCACACTGTCCAAAGATTGGGCCAAATTCTCCGCTGGAGTCGCAGGATTTATATCAGCTGAGAGTTTGGCCCATAGGGCCAGTTACGGGAAGAAACAGGCATGAAAAGACCCCGTGTTTGCTCAGAAGCTGGAAACCCTCCTGTTCTCCAGTGTCTTCACCTCTAGCTATTGTGCTTGTTAACTTGAATTAAACATTCATAATTCAGAACTCATTGAAACATGCCTTCCAGACTCCCAGACATATCTGCCATGGCCAGGATTAATCACAAGTGATAATTATTTCATTTAATACTCTAATTATAACTATGGCTCTAATAAGCAAATTCATGCATGTTAACGTCCAAGAAAAGGAAAATACAGAACCAGACAAGCTCTGAGGGATGCCTTGGATGCATCTATTGGTCTCCTTGTGATGGGGTGTACAAACCCCACACAAGTCAGGAAATGGTGGGTGGGCTATTGGGGGCCAATCAGCCCCACCCAGAGATACCGGAAGCAGGTGTCAGGCTTTGAGGGGGAGCTCAAAGAGGAGAGCCCAGCCCAGCTGGTGGCAGGCTGAGATCAGGAACTCAGGAAGCCTGTTGCCTGTCAGAGCCTCCCTGACGGCCGGTTGGCCTGCCCTGGCCTGGCCTTGTTCAGTTGCCACTTGACTGACAGCTTCAGATAAGCCCAGACAGGGTGGAAGAGTTTGTTTTCTTGGCATGCTGAGAAGCCTGGAAGGGGCAGAAAGTCTGCCGAGGACTGTGCCCTGGACAGGAGGAGGAGTTTATGTCTCTTGGTATTTATGCTGGACTTTGGGCACCGTGTAGGGGCTGGAACTGTGGTATGATCTAGCCAGTGGCAAAGTCACTTCACCCAGGAAAGTGTTGGAGGCTGGATGGATTCACGGAAGACCAAGACCAAGAGCCACTGCAGCACCACACCACATCACAAGCGAGTACCTGGGGGGATACACGGTTGCGCTCTTGCATCTTTTTATAAAAAATCTGCAATAGTGGGTGTTAGGAAAACCCACCTTCGTTTGAAAGTTTGGGAAGGCCGCGGGAGAGAGGGGTGGCAGAGCTGAAAGAAGCTGAGGGGTAAGCAGTGGAGAGAGATCGTTGTGAATCTTTCAACGAAAAGTTTTTGCTGAAAAAAACCCCCACACTGTTCACGAAAGATCCAACTCAAAAAAATTTAGTAAAAAAGGAAAACATAGGGTAAAAAAGTGTTGGGACTGTTGAAATAGAAGCTTTGTTGAAAAAGTCAGCACATTTTGTTTGGGAATTTTAGGAAATCTACAATGAAAAAGGTTACATGGGGGGGAAAAGAGCTCAAAATCAAAATGAAACATTGACCTCAACTTTTTTATTTTCGGTTCATAAAAGTAGGACATTTTACTTTTTGTCCTGATTTGAGATGGGAAAAGTTTCTGAAGTGTTGAAAATTCGCTCAGGGTGGGAAAACCATTTTTCCCGCCCGTCCTAGTAAGTGGGGAACTAGATTATTTATTGTTCTGCAGTAATGCTGAAGCACCCATCAGAGATCACGTCCCCTCAAATCTGCCACCTCTGTCTCTGGAATCATTTATTTGTTTTAACATAACTGGCAAAATGTGCTTTGAGGTACCTCACTTCATGTCTCCCCATCCCCAGTGTTTGTGATGCTTAAAATGTCCCACTTCACTAAAGAATTTACAGTCTTCCCCTCTGTGTTGGTCACCCACTTCGATTCCTGAGTGCCCCATGCTATGATGGCACCATGGTCCGGCCCTGGGCATTACCTCCTTTGAGATGTTGGCATTTTCCTTTGCTTCGAGGGTGGGCTTTTTTGTTTTTATATGTTTGCCACCTGCCCAGTGCTCTCCGTTCAGCCAGGCCTGTGAGGGAGAGCAAGCGTACCGTACAGATCCACGGCAAAAGCCCCAGCTTTGTGACTGTCAAAGTTTTCCCCGGGGCTGAGTGGCTCACTGCAGCTCTAATGTATGCTTATTTTCTTTTCTATATTCTGCACCATGCTACAGGGGAATAAATGGATTCAATGAAGTATTGTGCAGCTGCAAATGTTTAAAAATATCTAACTGTATGTAAATTTATGTAAACTACAAGCGAGTCTATCTGTGTGTAGCTGTGAGATGTTATGCATCTGTGCTCAGACACAGGTACGCTGCTCATAAAATCTGCATAGTATATTTAAACATTTGTAGGTATTTAGGATGTAGCAAATCTTCCCCTTAGAGTCAATTTATTAGCAATCCACTCCAATTCAAAATATTTGGATTCAGCAATTCTTTGTCCCCAACCAAAAATATTAATTCTCGATAATTAACCAGTTTTCAATCTCATTATCCAACTACATATGGTATAACAAAAATCACATGAACACCAAGCACCTCCTAAAACAAATGATAACATAGATGGTCCCTTTTTATAGCTGGAAGCAATCCTGGTGCTTTGTCTAAGGAATCTCATTAGTCTGAGCTATTGATATTCTATATAGCATAGTTAAGATGGTTCTCTGGGCTTGTAGCCTATATCCAGTGAGAAATAACAGCTAAGACTTGGTGTCATATATTGGGCAGGTGTGTTTGTGTGTATTCATATAGATACACAATACCCTTCATATGGTACCCTATGCAACACAGTCACAATGAAGTCCCCTAGGACAATGTTTACTGTACTTTGCATGTAGAAATCTGTCTTGTTTCCTGTGTATGAAGACTATAGTGTGCTGCTTTAGTTTCTGGACTACTTCATAATATCAAATGATAAAAAAAAAATCTGCATAACTAACAATGCAGTCAAAATCCAGTTGCAAATATTATGTTGTTTATTGATAGCTCCATAATATGGTAAGGTAGATTGCCAGACAGCTGCATTTCCTGGCATTTAAAAAGAATTCACTGTAATGTATTGTAACGCATTAGCATAATAATTGGTAAGCATTCGCAGATGAATAGTTTACTGACTGATAGATTTTGTACAGAAACTGTGAAGGTTACATGGAGGGTGAAAACATTTCATTGTGTCAATGAACATACTTAATTTTTCTGGAAGTGCTATTTAAATTGTGCAGTGGTATGACATTAACATAACAAAGACATAACACATTAGTTTATGCTATAATAGGGAACGCTGCCATACAGTCGCTTAATCAGGTGACCCGTAAAGGATAGAGGGCTAGAGAGTTCTCCCATCACCATGGATAGTTCTCTGAAAACTTCAGCTCAGGGTGTAGCTGTGGTCCAAAAGACTAACAGAATGTTGAAAACTTAGGAAAGGGGTAGAAAATAAGACAGAAAATATCACTATATAAATCCTTGGTGCTCCCGCAGCTTGAATACTGTGTCTAGTTTTGGTCACCCCATCTCAGAAAGGATAGAGTAGAACTGGAAAAGGTTCAGAGAAGGGCAACAAAGATGTTCAAGGGTCTGGAACAGCTTCCGTACAAGGAGAGAGAAAAAAGATTAAGGTTGTTCAGCTTGGAAAAGAGACAATTAAGGATGGGATATTCTGGAGATCTATAACCTCATGACGGGCATGGAAAAAGTGACTGGAGAAGTGTTATTTACCCTTTCCCACACAACAAACACCAGGGGTCACCTGATGAAATTAATAGGCAGCAGGAGTAACAGAAACAAGAGGAAGTATTTTTTCACACGACACACAACTAACCTGTAGAACTCATTGGCAGAGGATGTTGTGAAGGCCAATATATAACTGGTGTTTAAAAAGAACAAGATAAGTTCACGGGAGGACAGGTCCATCAATGGCTATTAGCCAAGATGATCAGGGAGGCAAGCTTATGCTCAGGGTGACCCTAAATTTCTGACTGCCAGAAACCGGGAGGGGAAGAGAGGGGTGGATCACTCCAAGTGCCCTGTTCTGTATTCTCTCCCTCAAGCTTTGGGACTAGCCACTGTCAGAGACAGGACACTCAGCTAAATGGACCATTGGTCTGACCCAGTATGGCTGTTTTCATTCTCCTAGCTGCTGCAATGTGGAGCGATTAATCTCAAACTGTATTTCTGTGACTCACCCTCACATCCGTGCTGCCTTCCCCTCACTTTCCAGGATGGACTATTGGATCTGTCAGTTGTTTTGCTTTACTAAATTATCAGTCTATCAGGATAGAGAAATGCTTTGAATCCTTTCCATTAGCCATTTCTATGACTTGCTCACTAGGAACGGCTTAGTCAGTTAACACATGGCCCAAAGAACAGCTCATCTCTCCAGCTGGGAGTGGTGTAGTGTAGGACGAGGCATGGGAGTGCGAGATACGAGAGCTGGGTTCTAATCCCTGCTCTGTCAGTGACCTACTGTGCGACCCTGGACAGGTTATCATGCCTCTTTCTCTGCCTGTCTTGTGTACTGAGGTTTGGAGGGCAGAGATTGTCTCTTGCTGTTTGTATAAAGAATAGCAATGTGTGGTGCTCCTGTAGTGAGAACTGAACCCAACCCCCAATTATTGGGTTTGATACCATTTGATTAATTAGCTTCCCCCTCTTCCTCCTGCATGACTCATTCATCTCTGCTGAATGTCATCTTGGGAACTAGCCACTGCTGCCTTCACACTTCACACCTCTCTGCTGGGTCCGTGCCCACTGACCTGGGGGAAGCCCTGGTGTAGCTTAGATTCCAACTCAGCAGATGGCCAGAACTGAGGAGAGAGAGGAGGGGCCTAAGGTATCCTGGTACGGTGTCAACAGGCCCTGCTGGGAGCCAGGAGGGGTGAGGGAAATGGATTTGGGGAGGGTCTGTAGGAAGGAACTAAGTAAAACAGTGGCTATGGGGAGGGGAGGAAGATCCCTTGGGATTGGGAGAAAGGTGAGTGAGAGAGGGAAGGGGCACAGTGGAGCCATTTCTGAGCTGGCCCTGATTGCTAGAATCCTTTGGTGTAATTTAGAATCCTAAATTATGAACGTGCAGGCTGGAGTATTAGGGCCAGGAACAAGGAGGTATCTGGAGTTAAGGGGATGTGACCAGGATTTGTGAGAATGAGGCTGGGTTTGAATTTACTCCAAAGTTTTCTCTGGGTCCTGAGTTCTTGGATGTTAACAGCTGTCTCCTGGGTTCCCTGTGGACATGCGCAGCATCCCGAATAATTTACATTTGGCTTCTGCCTCATTCTTTTCTTTCTTCGTTTTTACAACACTGCCAGGCTAACAACTTCACAATTAACTTAGAGGAAACTGAAAAGCTAATTGAAAGGGACAGAGCTGAATCTCTTGAAAGGACGGTTGAAAGCATTCTGAGCCGGGTTTTGCCTGCCATTCTGTATGCTAATTCCATTATTGCTTGGATCTAATTGGGGGAAACAGATGTGAGGGGGAATAAAAAATTCCTGCCTTAGAGAAAAAAAGTTCTAGCTCCATGGTGACCCATCTGAGAACGGAATAGGATCAGTCGTACACATGTACCTTTCCTGCTGAAGAAGCCCAAAGCATTTCAAACACATTGCTGATATCCAGCAGCACTGAAAAGCCTCCACCACTTGCATCAGGAACAGCAGCCAGCAGGCTAAAGAACAGAGAAGGGAGGAATCTTTTTGTCCAGGGCACAGGGGCAAAAGCAGAGTCTCCCAAACAGGGCTACCAGCCCTGCAGTTTCGGTGAGGAATTCACAGGCCGTTGTCATTGTAAGATCTCATTTGAAAGCCTCCTTTCCAGCAAACTGTGTGCATGGAGTTCACTTTATTCACATCCAGAGTGATGGAAGGATGAGTCATCTTAATTACAGTGCACTTTTCCTCATCCTGCTGTTTGGCATTTGCTGTTCCTTTTTGGAAAATTCCTATGAAATGGATAGGAAGGAAACCAATGGGACTTACACCAGCCAGAGTATGATGTCCTTTCTATAGAATTTTTAAGCCATCCTGCCATGCGTATCCATCCCCACCGACCTTTTGCAGAGTATTATATCCTCTTTATAGAAATCTGTAGATTTGTTTTAAAAACCCTGTGGAAAAGTTATGGGTTTTCTATTAGATTTCCCATAAGGTGTTTTCTGCCCACTAAAAACAAAAGCAAACATTAAATCTGCTCTGTAAAATGTGCCCAGAATTTCACTGTGTGCAACCTCCCTGCCTGGACAGGGATTCCAGGGAGTGCGGCTACCCAGCATTTGGTCTACAGATTTTCCTCCTGTGCCCCTGAAGCTGTACATAAAGCCACCCCAAACTGTCCCTCAGTTTGCTGAGTATGATTCCATGCACCTGAGAAGCCCATCTCTCTGTTAAACAACCAGTGAGTACGTCTCCCTGGAGTGGTCGCTCAAGACAAGATTCGCTGTGTATATGGAGGGACTAAGCCAGAAATAGGACTGAGATATAGTGGCCATTTCTGAGTGGCTGATAAAGATTCCAGGGGCGGGGGCTGGGAGGGGGGTGGGCAGGGTGAGTTTCTGGCATGTTTAGGAGGAAGTCCTGTTACGCCAGACACATGTACTTCTCGAGGCACTGAAGGGACACAAAGCTCATGCAGCAGGATTGTGTGTGTGTGTGTGTCCCCATCTTAACTCCTTGCTGAGTGTTAACCCTCGCTTCTCTCCTGGCAAGTAATGAAAAGGTATTTGACACCAACACGGGCCTGCGTACTGTGGCAACCAGCCCTCTCCACTTTCTTCATTCTCAAATAAGAGTCCTAATTGTTCCTTGACTTTAGCAAAGCTTTTGACACTGTCTCCCACCGTATTCTTGCCAGCAAGTTAAAGAAATATGGGCTGGATGAATGGACTATAAGGTGGATAGAAAGCTGGCTAGATCGTTGGGCTCAATGGGTAGTGATCAATGGCTCCATGTCTAGTTGGCAGCCGGTATCAAGTGGAGTGCCCCAAGGGTCGGTCCTCAGGCCGGTTTTGTTCAATATCTTCATAAATGATCTGGAGGATGGTGTGGATTGGACCCTCAGCAAGTTTGCAGATGACACTAAACTGGGAGGAAAGGTAGATACGCTGAAGGGTAGGGATAGGATACAGAGGGACCTAGACAAATTAGAGGATTGGGCCAAAAGAAATCTGATGATGTTCAACAAGGACAAGTGCAGAGTCCTGCACTTAGGACGGAAGAATCCAATGCACCACTACAGACTAGGGACCGAATGGCTCGGCAGCAGTTCTGCAGAAAAGGACCTACGGGTTACAGTGGACGAGAAGCTGGATAGGAGTCAACAGTGTGCCCTTGTTGCCAAGAAGGCCAATGGCATTTTGGGCTGTATACGTAGGGGCATTGCCAGCAGATCGAGGGACGTGATCGTTCCCCTCTATTCGACACTGGTGAGGCCTCATCTGGAGTACTGTGTCCAGTTTTGGGCCCCACACTACAAGAAGGATGTGGAAAAATTGGAAAGAGTCCAGCGGAGGGCAACAAAAATTATTAGGGGACTGGAACACATGAGTTATGAGGAGAGGCTGAGGGAACTGGGGATGTTTAGTCTTCAGAAGAGAAAAATGAGGGGGGATTTGATAGCTGCTTTCAACTACCTGAAAGGGGGTTCCAAAGAGGATGGCTCTAGACTGTTCTCAGTGGTAGCAGATGACAGAACAAGGAGTAATGGTCTCAAGTTGCAGTGGGGGAGATTTAGGTTGGATATTAGGAAAAACTTTTTCACTAGGAGGGTGGTGAAACACTGGAATGCATTACCTAGGGAGGTGGTGGAATCTCCTTCCTTAGAAGTTTTTAAGGTCAGGCTTGACAAAGGCCTGGCTGGGATGATTTAATTGGGGATCAGTCCTGCTTTGAGCAGGGGGTTGGACTAGATGACCTCCTGAGGTCCCTTCCAACCCTGATATTCTATGATTCTATGATCTCAAAAGGAAGGGTGTACCCTCTTCTCTAGCTGGGTACAGCAGAGACAGAGAGCCAGCACTTGATACTACACGTTCACCAAGGAAACCTTCAGCGTATCAGGAAACCTTTGTATTCGCCAACACATAAGCACTTATAAGTTTCCTAGTCAAAACAGTGAAGGAAATGATTACACATCTCTCTTTCTCTCTCTCATATTATTTTTAACAATAAAAGTGCTTTTATGAAAGCTATTCACAAATGCACCAGAATGTTTGACTTTCTTATTCTAACTGGCAATAAGGAATTTGAAATGTAATGTATGGTAACAGATTTCTGTCTACTTTTCCTTGCAGTATGTGTTACTTTAACAATGCTCCAGCGATCTGCAATATCAGGGCCATATTTGCTTCCACTAATAAGAGGCACGATTACCTGACCCTGTCACTGTGCTCTAGATCTCGTTAATGCTATGTGTTACAGTGGAACACTAACGCCATCATTACAATAGGGAGTTGGTTAATTACAGACATACTTGGCTTCTTACCACTGATAGACGGCACAGGAGCTTTTATACATATCATGAATGATCTTCGTTTACCAAACAGAAAGTAGCACCAAAGTCCTGAGAACGAACCCCTTCGTGCCACTTTGTGCCCTGAGCATTGGTTCAGAGGATTATTCTCTGTCTCCTCGCCACTGAGGCAAATTAGCAACATTTTCAGACATTTGTCGCTCATCATTTTGCCAAGAAAACACACTTTTTTTCCTTCTTCTTCTGTAGTGGCCATTTTTTTCTGTATCTGCGCATGGCGTAACATCCTGTAAGTCCAGCTGTTTGGTCACTTATTCCGTACAGTGTACTTTTACAGTTTAAGTCTAGAGTACGTTTGATTTGAACTATTTTCTAGAGACAGGATTGTCTTGTGGATCAGAGGCTGGGCACTAAACTCAGGTGATGTTAGCTTCAATTCCCAGCTCTCCCAGAGATGCCTTAAAGTTCCTTGGGCAAGTCTCTCACGTTCTCCGTACTTCTATTTCCCCACCTGTAAAACAGGGATGATACTTCCCTGCATGAGGATAAAGCCATAAATTGTTTAGAGCCACTCTGAGGGCAGGGATGGGCACCATGCAAGTACCTGAATAGAAGCTTTGTACATATGTATGGATATTATTTTGTGGCTTCAGAAGTGAGTTAGGCACTGCACAGAAAACATAAGAATACCGGATCCCTGCATTTAAGGTCTTACAGTCTAAATGGGATTAGCTAGTAGCATCCATTGGTGACCCTGTGCCATTTATTCACCAGCAGAGCACTTGGTATTATGAGTCCAATCCATGTGTTTTAGTCTCTATTCCATTCACTCCTGAAGATGCTTTTTCAGCAGTACAATCCAATGAGCGTGGGGACTCTCACTTTAAAAAAAAATAAAAAAAGGTGGCAGGATGAAAATAATTTGGAATTTTCCAGTCACAGTTTGCTGGGGCACTGGCTGAATAAATCTTAGAGGCAACAGAAATTCTCCAAGATAAATAAAATGAATCCCAGCCAACCCTGACAGTTCTCTCGATCCAAGCGTTAGAAGTGACTCCACTGTGCTAGATGACCCATACAGCTGTACGTATCCGGCACATGGCATTTCATCTTCATTGGAGAGGGGAGTGGGAGTTGCTTAGCTATAGAATAGGAATGGGAAGAGACTAGAGCCCAATGGGCATGGCCGGGCCAGACTGCTACTGGGGAGGGAGCTTTGGTGTGATCTAGCAATGTGAAACCTGTCATTCGTTAGGCCAGATTCAGCCCTGGTGAAACTCCATTGATTTCACTGAACAGTAGGGGAATTTGTCCCTAGGAGAGCTGGGGAATGTACTTTGCAGGCAACCAGAGAACAGAAAATGTTGGCTATTTGCTGAGCCAGCGTGTGCAGACCATGGGCCAAATGGAATTACACCAGCGATGTATTTGGTCGTATCAAGAGACAATAAAACTTGCTGCAGAGGACAAGTTGCAAGTACGCTGGCAAATTCCACTTACTGTAGCGTGTTTCTGCAGGGTCCTGAATCTTTCCCTCAGAGCCAGGGGGGCTCATGCTCAGGGCCGGCTCTAGGTTTTTTGCCGCCCCAAGAGCGCAACTGCCCAAGCGAAAAAAAAAAAAAAGGGGCGGCCAGAACGCCGCCCCTGGAATCGTGCCGCCCCAAGCACGTGATTGCTTTGCTGGTGCCTAGAGCCGGTCCTCCTCATGTCTGCTACTAGGAGTGCAGAGTAATTGAATAGGCAATACAGGAGCTAAGCAATAGGATTGCACTAAAACTGGCTGAGGAGGTGGGTTCTCTAGAGGCAGACCAGTCTCCTGTATTCTGCTTGCAAATAAAGAAATCTGAATGTATTGATGTTGCTGGGGGTCTTGGTTACCAATCTGAGAGAGAAAAGGGAACTAAAGTGGCTGCCAAGAACCAGGAAGGCTCTAAGGGAGCCTGTTGCAGGGAGAATGGTTTCGGAAGCAAAAGGGCCTGCTAATTCCAAATCTCTGGTATTCCACTGACAATGCGGGGCTGAGTCCCCGTCACTCTCCTGGCAGCTGCTGGATACCCTGGTATCTGAATTCATCCAGCCCATTACTATTGGCAAGTGTCTGTGTGTGTGTGTTGTGAGCCCTGGAGTTACAGTGAACTCAGCAGTCTGTACATATTTCATCCATTCCATAAATAGCGCAGAACCAGCATGCAGAGCACCTGGGCATGGTTATGCCAGAGACAGAAAAGAATCTGTTTAACTCAGGATACATTAGGATTATTGCAACTACAAAAGAAATTGCTGGTGTCCATTGAGCTATCGTTCCTGCTTTTTTAAAATTTAGTCCCATTCAGATATATTTAGCAGTTAGCACGAAAGGGGAAAGCTAACAGCAGATGGGTCTAGTCTTGGGGAGAATTTCAGTGTTGAAAATATCATATCGTTGCATGTACGCAGGTGTGTGTCCTGTGCTTGAGACACAATATACAGCTTTCTCTGAGAGTTTACAAATGCCATGAATATTATTCACCTAATAGGAATAACAAATTGTGCTCTATTTCCTGGGGCCTGGCCAACTGTTCTAATGGAATCGCATGGATTCAGAGCTATCTGTAAAGTGGGGCCAACTCTCCCAATTTTGTTGCGAGCCTTGCAATATTTGGTGTTTTTCTTAAAGCCTCAGCTCCCAGAGTCCTGTGGTTACTTGGGAATCTCAACTTTTTTCTTTGTGTGTGTGTGTGTGTGTGTGTGTGTGTATTTCTAGCCACTGTGTTTACAGAATCTGGAAAACACAACCCCTTCATAAGGTCGAATAAGAATAGCCTGAAATTTATTAGTTTAAATACTCATGATTTTTAAGGCAATCTTGTGATATTTTGGGAGCCCGATTCACGATTTTTAAACGTTTAGGGTTGGCAATGGTGTCCGAAGACCAGGCATGGTCCAAAATACATTGAACCTGCTCCTTAATCCATGGACAGCGCCCAAGTGGATGAGGTTTGGAGACAGCCTCTGGCTCAGAGAAGACTCTCTGACCTACTGAGATCATAGGAGGGAGTTTGGCTAAAGCAGAAGGCTCTTGCTGGTCAGGGAGAGGGAGTTTACTGGGGGCAGAGGAAGTCAAAGGCCAGAAATGGACATCTGCTCTCAGCTTTAAGCCAGTTAAAAAGAAAAAAGATTTGGGAGAGAGCTGAGATTCCTGATAGTTCTTATTCCTTCCAAACATGGCTGCCGATCTAGGCAGTGACCAACTGTTGGAGCTTCAGAAGTAAACTAATTAAAGAAAGAGAAGGGGCTGCTATAGCTTAATGAAAGGAATCCACCTGTGGTGATAAAACTTTCCACCTCCAGGCCATCACTCACCTTGGAAACTTCACTTTCCTCCACTCCCTTCATTACACCAGAATAAAGGTGAACAATCCGGCATGTGAGGGAAAGGAAACGTTATAGAATTAAACTGGGAAAAGAACTGCAGAACGGTTACTCTGCTTCGTGCATGCTCTTTTGGAAGTTTTGTGTGTGTGTAACATGAATCGGGAGTGATCAAGAAATTTCCAGCGATAATTACGATTTTACAAAAAGCAAGGGTGACATTTGTGGTGATATTAATCTTTCTACTTTTTCAAGAGCAAGTGGGGCATGTGAACAGTGTCTGACTTCAGCGTGGGATAATAGACTCATAAACTTAATTAGCTGCTGTCCCAAGGGGAGGAAATTGAAAAGTCTCAGTCTTGCTGTTGGGACTCGGGATGAATCACTCTGTTTGCTCAAATCGTTGACTGTCAAACAATAATCAGAAAATGGTAATGTGCCCTGCTGGGCAGCAGCCCCGCCAAGACAATTGCATCAGTTCCTGGGACACACACTGCTGGCTCTTAGCTCTCTGTGATGTGTTGGTCCTGCTTTGAGCAACCCTGATATTCTATGATTCTATCTCTGACTATTTTATAATACATCTTGCAGACAGTGACATTAGAGAGCCTGTATAATATTCACACATGTAACCAGGGGACAGAAACTGGCCTAAAACTTCACCCCAAATTTGAACCATGCATGGACATTTCTATGAGGTTCCAAAGGCTTTTTCGGTTTGTTTTCTTGCTGAGTCCTCAGTTCATGATTTTCAGGTAGGGCCAGAAGCAAAAGCCCAAATTTCCTGTGGTGGAGTCATTCTCAGAGTATTTTTCACCTTTTTTTTGAAACCAGGCAGGAATGCCTGGGAAATTTCCTATGGCAACTTCGTGTCATTGGATTGGCAGTACAAGTGCCACCAGCGACTTCTGGAAGTGTATCCAAATAAAACCGAGGATGCGGAAACCCACAGAACCTTCACTCAGTGTTTGAAGTGGACCCTTTTTTAAAGATCAAAATTGGATTATTACCCCCTCCACAAGCACTCATGCTTTCATTTCCCTTCGCACTGCATGATCCCAGGTTGGTCAGGGAACAGAAGCACACAAATTCTGGGAGAATGCTCACTTTGGTGCCCAACCAGGAGCAAGAAGTAGCCGCATCTCAGATTGTAAAATGGGCTAATTCACCTGAAGATGAAAAACACATTAAATAAATAAGTTCTTGGGACTTAATTGTTGCAAGCTGAAGTGGAGAGGCAGATGGAGGAGATGCTTTGCCCGGCACAGCGGCACCATGCCCACTAAGTTAAACGCAGGATTGTAGCTGAATCCAGTGCAAATAGAGCTGGTCATCATTTTTTGAACAAAAAAAAGTGTCCATACGGGCCATCATTTTTTTAAAGTTTCCTGGTTTTAGAAATTTTTTTTATTTTTCTGAATGGCTGATTTTGATTTGGTCAATTCAAGTCACATGGTGTGTTTTTTCAAAATGGAAGTTTGGTTTTCAAAAACATTTGATTCATTCAGCAAAAACGGCAGAAAATGACATTTCAGACCAATGTGAAACACAGTTAGATAAAAACTGCTTTTGAATTTGCCCAAATTCCTGCAAATGTTTGTATCTATTTTTACCATCTGTATTTTCAATCAGTATAAATGATTAAAATTAAGTAGATTAGTAAAAGCTGAAGATTGTTAAAAATTGAAATGCATGTAAAGACTATTTATTTAAAATATATGAATTTTAATTTAACAGTATCTCTTTAAGGCCCCACTAGCTACTCTGCAAATTGGGATTGTGTCAATATATAATACTAGAGAGGGCTTTGTCATTGGTTTACTGACCTCCTGAAATCTGAAGGATACTTCTTGTGTTGCAGGCATTTATCATATTGTATTCTGTGTGGGAAAGAGAGACTCATTCTGCGTATAACATCCACTTTTTAAAAAATCGTATGTAATACTGCCTCAGCAAATACAAACTTGTAATAGTCGGCTCTCTCAGAGAAGAGTCTTCACATTTCTAGTATCCAGAAAAGGAAGTAAAAGGATAAAAGGGTAAAGAAATACAAAACAAAGACGTTTGGAGGATGTCTCCTTGTAATTCAATAATTACTGGCATTGCTGACACCACAGGGAAACAGATTTTGAGCCTGCTGAGAAATGGGTAGAATGTTAATAAATTTGGGCTTGCTGCCATTAACTTGATGGTTCTGTGGTGATTTAAACACCTTATTTCCATCAGGGCTGTCTCTGTCTGTGGATACTTTCATGAGAACGCGAAGTTGGTTGAGTGAACACAGAGTGGTCGTGGTGTTCAGAAGAATATAAGATGCTAATGGAATAGAGAGAGAGGAGCAGTGAATACATCTGAGGTTACATAGTCAAGAAATTTTAATGAGACTTGGGTTTCATTTGAGAAATGTAAATCGAAAAGGGAGAACATTAATATCGCTTCAAAACACCTATCCCAGTCTTTGTTCCGGACTCTGTATCTTTCCTGATCACAGGAAGTGCCATGAATATACTGAACTCCCTTGTTTACTTCCTGCCTGACCCCAGACTTGGTAAGCAGTTGGTGGGGGGAGAGAGGCTCCATGTTGAAGTAACCGAGGCCAGATTTACAAAGGTATTTCAGTGCTTATAGGCACCTACTGGATTACAATCGCACCTAACCTGGTTAGGCACCCGACGTACATTGATTTCAGTGGGAATCAGGGCCTGACTCACTTAGGTGCTTTTGTAATCCCAGCAAGTGCCTATTTATTGATCTATTTAGGCACCTAAATACCTATACAAATCTGGACCCTAATCCTGCTTAAAGCCCAAGATCCTGCTAATATCCAAGCAGCTGTCCTTTCCAGCAATGCGTTGGAAACTTCCGCTAGGCTTTCCGAGCTCTCGCTCCCCTGATGTGAGCTTTATTCCAGTCTGCTCCTCTCTCCATGTTATGTACTTTGACAATTGTGTGTGTGTGTGTTTAGTGTGTGTAAAGGGTGCCCCCCTCCTGGCTCTGCATTCTTGGGCTCCCAGATGGGCTGTGGATTTAGCACAGAGAATCGGGGGGCAGGACAGCACAGGTCCCAGAGCGGGCAGGGCGTGTAGGGGCCAGGAAATCAGGTTCTGCTGGCTCTACAGAGCAGGCGGCTCTTGGCCAGGGTCCACCGGGGGAAAGAGGTATCCAGCTCCCAAGGAGTCAGTGAGATTTCAAGAGCACCTGGGGAGCCAGAAGGGGTTCTGGGCACCGTATGAAAGAGGAAGATGTCACAGAACAGTGACATCAAGTGACCAGCACGTCAGGCTGGAGCTAAGGCTGTCTGGCTCCAGAGGCGTGAGCTCTCTGGGCTGCAAAGTCCCCTGGTTTCTTCCAGTGCAGTGTGTCCTTTTTCAGCCGTGCATGAACCCCTCCTGTCACTTCGCCTTCGGTGCAGGGGGCCAGCGGGGAAGGAGTTAGTGCACTCCTTGTTGAGGACAGCCAAGACATTAACAGTTCTGTGGTGTGCTGTCAAGTTGTATCCTGGTGTTAGAATGGTTTATCTGCCCAGCCCACTATGCTACCCCCATATATCTTGGATAATAGATGCCCCGAGGAGCAGAAAGTATTTCATTGCAAAAGTAAAAAAATACTAAGGGGAGGGGGAAAGTGCTATCTCAGCTGGTTGCATAAACAGCTAAAATGAGCAATATGCTGGCATCTCATCAGGAACACAGAATAATAATTTCTGTTTTGAGTAGCGATAGCCGTGTTTAATTTACGGTGGCAATGGTATCATGGCCCCAAACTTTATTGTCCTTTAAATTATAGCGCAGTCTATATAGAAAGTAGACCGGGCCCTAAATCATGCATTGTCGCCTGTAAATTTGAAAACAAATTGTGGTTTTTTTCCCCTATAAATTCCGAACTTCACAGCTTTTGTAAAATAAAAATAAGAGTCATGACATTTATTTTATTTTAATTAGTGAGGAATTTCCTCCTCTGGAATCCTTTCATTTCCCTTTTCCCCTTCTACCAACCCCTTCCTACTCCCTGCAGGCCTCAAAGATCTTACCTTACCATGGTCAAAAAAAGCTGGGTGTGATCATGTCTGAGTCCAAAGCTTTCCATATGGGGTGGGGAATGAGGGAATTTGCCTCTCTCAGATTCCTGCAAAAGGAGGGTGCTCTTCATCTGAGCCCAGACGCTGTGTGCTACCTCAGGCCCAAACTCAGAGCACTGGGTTGGCTCAATATATTGCATTCACTTTGTCCTTCCAAAGGCTGCATGGAAGCAACTCCGGTGACGCCCTCCCTACTTGTGCATTAATTTTTCCTTTGTATAATGGCAACAATGCACGTGTTGATCGCACCATGGAACTACTGACTCTGTTGATTTGGGGCAGTACTATGTCTGCATAAAGCCAACTGCATCAAGGCAGAAAAGCCCGTATTTGACAGGGTGACATTGGCGTAAAGCAATGTCGTTTATTCTCTCCCACCCTCCTTGAAATAGGAGAACAATCAATAATACCAAGGGAGTTGATTTGTGTTCAGGGAGTTTGCAAGTTTAGTCTTTATCCCTCACCTTTTCTGAGTAAAGGGACAGCTGGTCTCTTTATATTACAGGGCCTGTGACTCTTCCGCTGTCTTTGCGAGATCCACTTTTCAGCAGGTAATTGAAATGATAAGAGAATGATGATTCTTCCCATCAGCTCCACTAGCCTGGCTACTGAATTGTAATTCATTTACAGGCACTGGAGGGCTGCTCATGTTTTGTCATCTTAGACTTGAATCTCTGGATCTGAGGCTTAATAATTTTTTCCCTTGCCCCTTATATTCTTCAGCTTTCGCTCCTCCAGTCTTGTTTCAGATTCCGTTTGCTGCGGCTTGCAGCAGTCTCCTATCGGAACGTCACCTATGCAAAGCAAAGATGGGATACTCCAGCGAAGGGAGATGAAGGAGCATCTATACCGTGGGGCTGCTCACCTGTACCCGCGCTGCTTAGGGAAATGGCTCCTTAGCCAGTGACATCGTACTATCGTTACTATGGTTACAGTACCACACTAAAGGCTCAACCAGCGTTCGGGAGGGCCCTGTTGTGCTATGTTCTATACAAACATGTGGCGAAGGATGGTCTCTGCTATGAAGGGCCCATGGTCTAGATAGACGAGATAGGCAGTGGGTGGGAGGAAGGAAGGATTATTATTCCCATTTTGCAGGTGGCCCATTGAGGCTCAGAATGACCAAGGGATTTGACCAAGATCACAGAAGTAGCCTGTGTTGGAACTGGGAATTGAACCCAGGTCTCATGAGGCCCCAAGCTCGTGATTCCTCTCGCTCTTGTACTTTTAACATACTAAGCCCATTCCAGCTATCCCCTTAGACATGAAAGGGGCTGCTCCTGGTCACAAGTTCATGGAGCCAAACATTCCCAGGCCCCAGGGACCAATGTGATTGTCTAGACTGACCTCCTGTACAACACACACCATAAGACTTCCCCGAATTAATTCCTGTTTCCGGTCAATAGCTGCAGTTGAACTGGAGCAGATCTGAAACAGCCAGTCTCAAGACAGTATCCTCCCTATTAAAAATGTGCCCCTTATTTCGAGTCTGACTTTTCTAGCTTCAACTTTTAGCCGTTCAACCTTGTCATACCTTTCTCTGCTAGATTGAAGAGTCCTCCATTATCCAATTCTGTGCCCCATGTTGGTACTTATCGACTGTGATCTCGTCACTCCTTAACCTTTTCTTTGATAAAAAAGATAGATTGGGCTCCTTGAATTATCGCTACAAGGCATGCTTCCCAATCCTTTAATCATTCTCCTGGCTCTTCTTTGAACGCTCTCCATTTTATCCACATCCTTCTTGAATTGTGGACACCAGAACTGGGCACAGGATTCCAGTAGCAGTCACACCAGTGCCAAGTACAGAGGGAATATAACCTCCCTAATCCTACATGAGATTCCCTGGCAGTGACGGGGGCTCTCTTGTACATTCATCAATCTCATCATATAATATAACATTGTAGTATGTCGGCTTGTGGTTGCTGAGTCACTTTGCAGCTCTAATGACGTAAGTAGGTTGGCCTTCCCCCAGGCAAGAAGGAAAACCCATCCGGTGAAATGTTTGTATGTGTGTTCTGCAGCTGTGGCCAATGGGGAATCTTGATAACCTTAGAAAATGCAGTAAAATGAAATTCTCTCCTGTAGCGCCCAGGAAATGCCATTGGGCCTGCTGGATTTAAAGAGACAGCTTGTGAATGAGCTGTACCCCGGCCCTAGTGCTGTTGAGGCAGCATGCTCGGCCAGAGCGGGGAGGGAAATGCCCCACGTTGCTGGGCTGAAGTGTGCTAGAGGAAGCCGAGCTCAGCCCTCGTCCCCTGGAAGGCGGGGGAATGTGATCACTGAGCACCAGGCAACACTTCCACCAGAAAAGTGCAGCCCCACACGAGCACATCTTTCTGTAGAGGAGGGCATGCTAAGGTGTGCCCGGGCTGTCTCAGGTGCTGATGAATAAATGCTCCACTAGAACAAGGGAAAAGGGTCTGACTCACTTCTCATGTACACCAGTATTTCACTGGTGTAACACCATTAACTGCAGCGGTTACTCCTGATTGATGCCCCCGTAAGAGAAAGAAGACTCAGCCCCCCAGTCTCCACCAGTCAAATATCACTCCCATGCACTGCCTAGCATCTCTTCGCTGGGTCCATTCCCTAGAACTTTTGTTACAAGCTCCTCTCCTTCACTTTTACATTCCTGGCCATCCAGGAAGGCTTTGTGGTTTGCAGCAGGTTTCAAAGACGAAGAGGATCCAGAGCCAGGGAACTGATACAGGAGGCAGCGTAAATCGAAACCAAGTTCATTGCTCGTTCCATGCTATTCATAATACCATGAAGCAAAAGGCTCCTCCCAAGCTACAGAGACCGGGAAGGAGGGTGGGATGAATAAATCAGTGAGCTGAGGAGAAGCTTGCGGGCACAGTGGTTTGTTTGCTTACTGTCTGTCCTAGGCCATATTGTGTATCCGATATCTGCTCTGTGAATGAATCAATACTGGGTTTGCCAGAGATCTCTTGGCAGAACTTTCAGATGCAGCCCTGCCAAACGGCGCCTTGGCACCCAACGATAATTAGATTTTGGTGATAAAATAAGTGTAGAAATTCCTGGTGTGGAGTGAGGCTAGCACTTGATATCCTGGGCCCAATCCTCTGTTCGCCTCTGGTGGTGTAAATCAGGAGCAGTTCCCTTGAGGTCAGCAGAGTTACACTGGTGCAAAATGCAGGGGGTGGAGAATCAGTCTCCTTTTGTATTATCCACTTTCTTTTGCTGAGTCTTTTTTTACCACAGAGTTTTTTTAGCCCTGCTGTCACCCATTTCAGGAGAGTAAAACTCAAAGGGCTACCTACAAATAATAATAGTACAAGTGAGAAGAAGCTTATTCTGCCCATGAAAGCGGGACTAATACTCCCTGTGCCTTTCCTAATGGGGAAAAAAGCTGAATTGCGTGCAGCGTAACATGTGCTTTGGTTGGAACAAACTGGGTGAAATATGGACCATTGACCTTTTCGCTGCCTCTCGGATGCATGACGCCCATTCAGAAGAGAAACCACTGGACATAATATTTTACATCTATACGGCACCTGTTGTCCCAAAGCAGCTCATAAATTACAGCAATACAGCACCATTGGCCTGCAGCTTTCTCGGGGTGGGGTGGGGGAGGCAGTAGCCACACTCTGTGCTTGGGGGCAAGGTAATTTAATTTTTGAAATTGTCCCCCCCTCCCCTATATAACTCAAACCCAAAGGTGATTCCGTTTTAAACAATGATGCGTTTTCTAGCTTATTCTCAGCCTTAATACAGGAGAAGGCCTCCAAGCATGAGGAGAGCCACAGATACAGGATCGAGACTGTGGGACTGATTCTGCCCTGCCTTGAACTTTGGCTGGCGATTTACACGTGGGCAGACAGACTTCAAAGTGGATGCAAAATTTTTCCATCCTGAGGGGAGAACTGTTCAACTCCTTTGCAACAGATGTATGCGACGACACCAGGCAATAAGCAGTTGCAAATCAGGCTCTGTATTTCCCTTTCCATTAGAATCTCTCCCCTACCCTCTCTCTGCTCCTTTATTCACAGACCCTCACAGCTGGGACACAAATTCAATAATGTATTAAGTCAATCTTTTAAACCCCTGAAATCTGAGTGGGTTTGAAATGTAGGAGACATGAATTTGCTTTTCTCTAGTGTATTCTATAAAAAGCAAAGTGAAAAGTCCCCCAACAGCGTATCAGCATCAGAATATCACCAATAGGAAAATGATTTCTCGCTCACTTCTATTTTTAAACAACCTCCCCGAGTCCACTCTGCCCATCTTCTAGGGAAGTTTTCCAAAGCTTAACTGGTTTGACATGTTCATTTCTTTTTTCCTCAACATCCCCGGCATCCTCTGATTGAGCATTAAGGCTTGTTTGCATTCTCCAGCCTGCAAATGTATTTCCAAATCCTGATGCCCCAAACACACAGGAGACAGTGGGGCTGTCTGTGACACGGGCATTCTGCTTACGTGAATGATGGTACATTAGCTGCTGCAGGCCTCTGTGTCTGCGAGCCGTGCTCTGGCCACATCCCTTCCCGCGGGTGATTTGCTTTCTGGATAATAGCTTCTGGCATGTAGCGCAAGAGGCTGCTTTGCCCAGACTTTTCTGTTCCATTTTGCTGCTAACACAACTTTGCACTTCCCCTCCATCAGCTGCTCCAATAAGAGCATTATAGGGCCTGGCAGTGCCATTTATGCTGCCCCTCCGTGCAGCCACTCGTCTGGTACAATGCATTTTGGAGAGCGAAACACAGGCTCCTTGAAGCAAGTCCTGCTCTTGGTTGTATAACAGAGCAGCACTGCGCTGCTGGGTCAGTAGAGGGAGCTCATTTCAACCAGTCTAACTGCTGGGAGCTCTCCAGATAAAGAAAAGGAGGACTTGTGGCACCTTAGAGACTAACCAATTTATTTGAGCATGAGCTTTCGTGAGCTACAGCTCACTGCATCGGATGCATACTGTGGAAACTGCAGAAGACATTATATACACAGAGACCATGAAACAATACCTCCTCCCACCCCACTCGAATACAGACTAACACGGCTGTTACTCTGAAACCTCCAGATAAAGAGCGGCTGTTGGAAATGCCAGCCTGTTCATAAGACTTAGCGCAGACCTAGGGCGCAGCTTAGTCCGACGTTAGCTACTTAATCCTTCCAGCCCTCTCCAGGTCATGTCCCAGATCCCTGCAGCATCGCCCCCTGCAACACCAGGCCCCTTGCTGTGCACAGAACCTGTGTGGCCAGGCACAGCTGAGGAGGGGGAGTCCGGCTGCCTCCAGCAGCTCGAATGCTGGGCCTGCCCACAGGCCAGGCTGCACAGATAAGGTGTTCCCTCGACTCCTCTCTCCCTGGCCTGCCCCCGGGTCCTGCAGAACCAGAGTCCATTGCAGGGGCTAAAGAGAGGGAGAGAGGCAGCTGAGTGTGAGGGGCAAATGCTACTGCTACCGTTCAGCTGGATTCCCAGCCAGACAACCCTTTCCAACCCTCCTCCAGGAGCTATGGGCCTTTCCGTTCCCCACCCCAATGGATACGATAAAGGGAACCTAGGCCATGCTAGGATTAACAGCAACACCCACTGTTACAGTCGCTGGGATACAATTGCAGAGGCTACTAACCCTCGTGTCGAAAGGCATGAGCTTATCGCTAGCTGGTGTCAGCCAGGAACGTCCTGAGATATGGGATAACTCCGCTCAAGGTAACATACAAACCTCGAACGCACACATCTCCTGACACGTCCTGCATCAGCCACTGCGAGAGCCAGAATGCCAGACCAGGCAGGTCCGTGGTCTGTCCTGAGGTCCTGTTGCTGTGTAGACCTTTCTGTCTGTACATCCCTTGGAAGATGAAATGTGCTATGTAGGTTTTAATAATAATGCATAATCCCATACAGCCAGTTCCCACTATGTATTGCACTAAAGGGTCGGCCAAACCGGCCCCTCTGACTGAACTGCAGTGGAGGCCTTTTGTGGCTAGTTTACTAGGACCTCATAACTGACTTTGGAACCACCCCAGAGTAGGTCATATCTGAATACTGGCCCCAGAGCCTGTCATACGAAGTGCATCCCTGCGATTAGCAATTGCTGCTCACTTGCAGCTGTGGCCAGTACCACCTCTGCAGTTACCTCTTTTGGGAAGACGTCTCTCCTTAGCAGTGGCACCAAGATAGTCATATTTGTATTGGCATTGTGGTAGGGCCTAGGAGTCCCAGTCATGGGCCAGGGGGCCAGAGGGCCGGGCCCGGAACAAACACAGAATAAAAAGATGGCTCCATCCTGCTGGTGGTGGTTATTCCACAGGTAAAGGTGAAGCCAGACCCAGCAGTCCTGACTCAGTTGCCATTCAAGTCAACTGGAGTTTTCTCTTGATCCCCGAGCCAGGACTGCAAGAATTGAACTAAAGCATGTGGGAAATACCATGGGTAGGCGGCTTGATAATTCTATACTCGCCCAGCACCTGGGTCCAGAGCTGGAACTGTCTGGCCAGTTAGTGAATAATCCAGTGTCTGAGCTCCACCTTCTCTCTTCTGACTGGGCAACCTAAATCCCTTTGGCACATAGCACCCATTATCCTGCCACCTCTATCTCTGACTTCATTGAATCCTGTACAACCAGAGCGAATGGCACAATTGCCTCTTATTCAAAGAGCTTTTCCAAGCCCCATCAGCTTTTCTGAGTGATAACGTATTGGACAGTATGTGAACCTTTTGTTCCCTTCCCCCCAATAGCAATTAATCCCAGCACAATTAATATGATGACTCAGCACTTCAGTGCTGTGGATTTTTGTTCCCCTGAAGTGACAACACTGCAGAAAAATGACAGACCACAGTATAATATGTCTCCAGGGACCTGCCAGTGACCCTTTCACAGGACATATGTTCTATGCGGTAACACATTTAAGGGTTTCACTCATGTCTTGTTCTATTTGCCGAAACCTCTACAGCTTTTCATCTCACTCATAAGGATTCAATACTCGCTACTGGGCCAGATTTTGCCGAGATTACATGCCCTGTCTTCTGAAGGCATGTGCTCTATGTCTGGGCAATTATAGCTGGAGACACAACCGATATAGTCACTTTTCCTTTCCTCCACTTGGGAGGGCCAAAGCCCAGCTGGAGTCACAGGATCCCAAGCAATACAATAGCCCAGAATCATCTTTGGGAGCAAGATTATAGTTAGAACTGAAAATTGCACAGAATACCTCCTCAGTGGCAAAGATTGCAGGGAAGCTGGGGAAATTACACTTGGGTCATTATGTAAAATATTGCAGTCTCGGGCCGTGCCGTAGATGCTCGGAAGTGGCTGAAGACATGTAACTCGAAGAGCACCGTTGGAGTGGACTTAGGGGAGAGCAGCGAAAGCAGGGGCTTCTCTCAGGAAGATGCTGAAAGGTACACATGGCTGCTGGCCTTTGTATCCTTCAGAATCCCCAGAACCCTGGCGTGGCCACAGGTGCTGTGAATGCACCTTGGCTGATTGATGAACTGCTCCCCACAGCTCACAATAATCCACAGCAAATGTCGCTGGGGTCTTGGTGGAGGTTTAAAGGGGAGGAACAGAGGGTGTCTCTGAGCATATTATGGAGTCGTCTTGGATGCACCATTGTCTGGATTTAGATGTCTGAGCCGCTCTGCTGACTCAGGACCAGATCTTGAAGATCCTAGTCAAGATAATGCAAGTATTCAAGTCTCTCAGGTTCAAATGGGCCCAAAGCCCATCATGAAAAGCAGCAGTCCTGATACAATTTCCCACTGGGGACACAACACTCTTGTGAGTACACTGCCATCCGCTCAGCGAGCAACACCACAGAGTCTGTGTCCAGCAGACTCCAGCAGGAGGAAACAGTTCCTGAGTTGGTGCTGTAAGTGAATCTCTATCTGGTGTTAGTTCTGAATGTGCCCCTCAGTCCTGTATAGAGGCCATCCCCTGTCGCCCATTCCAACCTTCTGGCAAACAGAGGCTAGGGACACCATCCCTGCCCATCCTGGCTAATCGCCATTGACGGACATGTCCTCCATTGATTAAGCCAATCTAAGTCCAGCGTAGGCACCACTGGGTGGAGGGAAGAATTCTTCTGTCCACCTAGCTACTGGGTCTCAGAGAACCAGAGTAACTAGAGAGACGGAAAAAGCCCTTCTGTGGCTTTAGCGAGTGTCTATGCTATGGCACTACCTTAGCGCAGCAGCAGTGCCCTGGCTGTACTGCGATAGCACAGACGTAGCTTGAGACGGTGGAGCTGCAGCCTCCCACATAGATCCTTCCTGGGGATCCTGAGAGCAGCACAGAGAGGTGAAATGGCTTCCCCATAGTCACCCTGAGTCAACAGCTCAGTCCCCCGTTCCTAGGCTCTCGGCTGCCGCCTCCAGTGCGCTCCTTGATGACTGCAGGAGATCTCCCAGGGCTGGAATGGGTGGGAGCAGGCTTCTTCCTGGCTCAATTTCACCTCCTGGGCACTGCAGAAGGCCCTGTGGTTTTAGTAATTTCCATCAGCAAGGAGCAGCTTTATACTAACTGTCAGGAAAGCGTCTGCTGATGTCTGAGCCCCGTGGCTGCCAACCGGTGCGCCCCACTCTAGTCCGGTCACCAGGCGCCAGAGTCGTATAACAATTGTGCTAGTTTCTCACTCCCTGATTTAGAACAAGCCTCTGTGCTCCAGTCCTGGAGTCCTGCAGTGCCCCTCTCCCTGAGATAAATTTAACGTGTGAGCATTATCGTAGGCAAGACTTGGATTTGGTGCCTTGTTGCTTAGAGAACCCATGACAGATGGGTGTTAGCTGGCTCAGCTGAGGTCCTAGCCCGGTAATGGAATAGTTCCCTCAAAAGGCTGGAAAGCCACTGGATCAAGTTCCCTTTAGATTTATACATTACCAAGGGAACGTCCTTCTCTAGGTGCATTACCCCCTCCCCATGCTGCCCTGGGTCTGTGGAGTTAAGGAGAGTGAATTGCCTCTTTTGTCAAAGATCTGGCCCAGAAGGAGTGAAATCACTTCACTGAAGTGCAGCATTTGGGAATCTGTCCATTTAAAACATAGTTGTTTCACAACTGAGACTCTAAGTCATTTAAATTAGTGTGGCTGAGATGCTGGACATTGAGTCATTTAATCTCTCTAAGTAACTTTCCTGTTCTGGACCTCTGCTTACACAGCATTGGCATCCAACTCTGAATCTAAGAACAGGATGCTCTCATAAATCTCTTGCTGATCTTTCCATCCTGGCAGACAGAGGGCTGTCCCAACCAGTAATATATATCTATATATACTTGGTGCCTCGGAAGGGCTAATTTCCCAAAGCTGAGGAAAATTATGAGTGACATTGACCAGGATGAAAAATTAAGACAGAAGAATGTGAATGAAAATTGGGAGTTCAAGAAGAGTTTATTAGATGGCCAAACAGCCACAATTCCACAGTCAAGAAAGAGGACAACTTTGGGTAAAAGCCCATCCTGGCTCAGTGGCAAAGCAAAAGCAGCAATTAGAGTATATTTTATATATTTTATATAATAATATTTATTATCTATAAGATGGGGAAAGGGGAAGTAGGAAGCAATCCATATAAATCAGATGTTATGAAATATAGAAAATTGATAAGGGAAGCTAAAGACTTCAGGGGGAAATCCATGGCTGTCGGGACAATGAACAACACAGGAGGTTTTTGAGTACATTAGGAACAAAGGATATTCCAATGATGGTATAGGCCCATTCTCAGATGGAGAGAACTGTTAATAATGAGGCAGAAAAGGCAGACATATTCCATAAATATTTCTGTTCTGAATTTGGAAAGAAGCAGAATTATGTACCTGTGGCTGATGAAGTACTTTCCAGTCCATTAGTAACCAAGGAGGTGTTTTTACAATATCTACTCGGGATAAGCATTTTGAAATCAGCAGCCCCAGATAACTTGCACCCCTGAATCCTAAGAAGAGTTAGCTGGGGAGATCTCTGGCTCACTGGTGTTAATTTTTAATAAATCTTGGAATCCTGGGGAAATTCCAAGAGACTGGAAGAGTGCTAAGGTGCCAATGTTCAGAAAGGGCAAGCGGGATGACTGGGTTTTTTATAAACCAGTGGAGCCAGACATTAGTCCTGGGCAAAAGAATGAAAAGCTGACACAGGATTTAATTAATAAAGAATAAAATGAAAGGAATATAGTCAGTATCAGCCGGCATGGGTTTTATTGAAAATAGGTCATGTCAAACACCCTGATTTCATTCTGTGACGAGATTACAAGTTTGGTTGCTAAACGTCAGTGCATAGACGTAATACACTGAGAGTTTTGTATGGCGGGGGCTCAGTACCATGGAACATTCTGATTAAAACAGCAGCACTCTATAATACCAATAGAGCACATATTAAATGGATTAAGAACTGACTAAGTGACAGATCACAAAAGGCATCATTAATGGGGAATTATCATCAAAAGTTAGTGTTTACAATGTCGTTCTGCAGGGTGTTCCCTGGGCCCAACGCTCTTCGACAATTGAATCAGTGAGCTGGAAGCAGATGTAAAATCGCTGCTGATGCATAGATGGGCAGAATGATAAATAAGGATGAGGACAGATCAGTCATATGACATGATCTGGACTGGATTGCTTTGGGCCCATTCGAATAAAGTGCATTTAAACACAGACAAATGCATAGTTATTGCTGTGGGGACAAGGAATGCAGGCCATACCTTACAGAACGGGGGACTGCGTCCTGCAAAGCAGTGACTCTGAAAAGGACTTAGGAGGCTTCGTGAACAAGAGCCTAATGTGAGCTCTCAGAAGGATTCTGGAGCAAGAACGGTTAATGCAGTCCTTGTACGGATAACCAGGGAGTAAGGAATAGGATCAGGGAGGGGACTTCACCTTTGTCTATGGCACTGGTGAGACCAATACTGGGATAGGTTTCAGAGTAACAGCCGTGTTAGTCTGTATTCGTAAAAAGAAAAAAGAAAAGGAGTACTTGTGGCACCTTAGAGACTAACCAGTTTATTTGAGCATGAGCTTTCGTGAGCTACAGCTCACTTCATCGGATGCACCCGATGAAGTGAGCTGTAGCTCACGAAAGCTCATGCTCAAATAAACTGGTTAGTCTCTAAGGTGCCACAAATACTGGGATAGTGCATCCAGTTCTGTGCATCCACTTTGTAAAAAGGGTGTTGAAAAACTGGAGAGGGTGCAGAAGAGAGCCACAAAAATTGGGCAAGGGCTGGTGAAAATGCCTGATAATGAGAGCCTTAAAGGGCACAATCTGGTTAGCTTATCAAAGAAGCTGGGGAGGAAATTTGAAGGCTCTTTATTCTCGTGGAGGAAGGCAGAATGCGAACCAAGGCTGTAAGCTGAAGCCAAGCACAAATGTTTAACAATGAGGATGATTAATCCCTGGAACCAACTCCCAAGGAAGGGGGTGATTTCTCCTTCTCTTGATGTCTTTGCATGGAGACCGGATGGCTTTCTGGAAGATACACAAGTTCCTGAGCTCAGTTCAGAGGTAACTGGGTGAAATGTAATGGCCTGTGACATACTAGTTGGTCTTCTAGTCTTGACCTCTAGGAATGTAAGAACCGATCCCAAGTTTTTGCCAGGCTGCTGTCCAGTCCCATTCAGGAGAAATACAGGGGAGATAACATGGCCCAACATAATCTTGGCTCCTGTGAACTAGCCATTCTTGCTCATATATCACATAGGTTTAGTCAACTGAATCTGTCCTTGGATTGACTTTAAACCCAGCATATTACTGGAGTTGAAATGCAGAAGGGATCATAGGCCACAGCAAAAACATATCAACAAAGGAAACTTACCTGGAGCATAGCATAAAAGGCCACCCCTTCTCTCTCACACCTTTCAGTCTCTTTGGAATGGAATGGAATGGAATAACTACTATAACTGAATGATAAAGAAAGAGGGTGAGTATGAGTGGAAGAAGCATATCTACTGTTTGTGGAGCAGAAAGAAAGTGAATGAAATAATGAACAGGCAAGGAACTTGGGGGAAAGATAAATACATGAATAGTTGGTGCATTGGGTCTGGAGGATTTTCACTGGGGACAGTTGTTGTGTGTTGGAGGTGGAGTGGACACTTCCCGTTCCCTGTTGCAATAAAAGAAATAATAGCAAATTTAAAAACACCTCGAGGAGAGTGGGCATTTTCTTGCCCTCCAAGGGTTGTAATGGGGTTTACACGCATGATTAGAGGGGAAAAGTCTCCCAACTTTGATATTAAATACTTTTTAAAATCTATGGCCAATGAATTTATGAGCATAAGAATTTCATTCTTGGTACAAAGCAATGGGATGAATGGTTATTTTTTCGACTGTAGTTAGTTTGCTTTCTTCCCCTCTCTCTTTCTCTCCCCACTGTGTCTTTTAATGTGTTTTAATCTTCAGTAGAAATTAACACGTTCTATGTGTTCTTGAATGAAAAGCAGTAGAGACTTACCAGCTCTAACTGCAAAAAAACAGAACACTGCACATTTTTGAAGCACATAATTATTCTGCTATAAACAGAAGTTTATATACATTTGTAAGTGTACAGCACAGCCACTTAGCTTATCTCTTGTATTGTACACTACGTCCTTCCTGCACGCCAATCAATTTTCTGTGTCATTTTTATCTTCTGGCGGATCTTCTATCTTCTAGCTGTATAATTGTCAGACACTAAATAATTTCATTAGGGAATGTGAGGAAAGATGCATCCTGGTTTTGAAAGCATTATTTCCAACTGGATCAGCCACATGAATTATCTCTCAAATGGTCTGCACTGTAGGGACACTCAATAAAGTTTACTTTGCTTTATGTGCTTTTCCACAACGTAAATCTAGTATGTGACTCCCAAACTTTAGTTTCCATTGAGTTTGTATTGACAAGGGAGCTTTTCTGGCTATCAAAAGCAACAAAAGACTGCCATGTCACGACTGATTTATTTCTGCTTGGGGAAGCCAGAGATATTCCGCTTTGTGGTGCCTGTTCCCTAACTCTAACAGTTAATACCTTTCCAGACTGAGAATGAATTTATTCCCTCTTGCACCTTCTATGGGCAAAATTTACCCCTGTGCTGAATGATGGCACCAGGTCTGTGCATCACTAAAGCCCTCAGATTAGGCCTTGTGTGGCCCCATTGCATGGGGCAGTTCCAACATGCAGTTTGCAATAGCATTATAAAAACACAACATAATCAGAGATGGTTAACCTCTTTCAACCAACACTTTTTTCCACTGAAGAATGCAGTTTTGTCAAATTCACAGATGTTCTGGGTAAAAAGAGTTTGATTTTTCTGAAAAACTTTGGATTTTCAGTTGAAAGAATTTCTAAACAAAAGTTTGTTTCATTTAGAATTGTTCTGTGGAATTGTTTGAAATGTCACTGCAATAAATTGGGATTTTTCAACCAGTTCTAATTATGATTTTTTGAGACCTTGGTGTAGCTTTCAGACACTAGAACCAAATATCTGAACTGAGATACAGTATTGTTCTGGATAGGCTGGAGAATAATAGCAGGGATACATTTAAAAGAAACCCCCTTAAAGTTAAATTATGATGAAGCACATGCTTTGAAGCCTCACAGGGTAATGATCCCATCCTTGTTGCCAGATGCTGTCTCTTTTGCTCTTTTATTTAACAATATGAACAAATCACATATACGGTTGGGTCCAAAGAACGACATTTACTAACTGTACGCAAAGATGCAAGGCCTAGTTTTAACATATTGCTGCTCTAATTGATTTCTGGTGTGTTCCAAAACATGGCACACGGCAAACACCAGCAGAGGGCACACAGACTATTGGAAGTTATACTACCCTAGAGAACTTAATGCCTAGAGAACCTACCAAGAATTGGACCCGGTAGATTTTGGTGCTAAATGGCCTGGAGGAAATCCCTGTTGCTAAGAAATCTCTCTCTTTTATTATTTGCCCACCATTTTACAAAAGTGGGTGATCACTGACAGGTGAGTTTTACTGAATAGAACCGAAAGCATAACAGCATGATGAATGGATTAGCATGTACTGATTAAAGCTGGGAAGCTGGAGTCAGGACTCTTGGGTTCTTTTACCGAGTCACAGTGTGACTTTGAGTAATTCATTTCACCTTCATTTTCTCCTTATGTTGTATCTCTGTTACTTTTGCCACCATGGTAGCCCATTCGGTAGGGTCCGTTGCTAATCTCTTTGTGGACGGATAGGTCTTTTGATCCACCCAGGAGACCACTTCATGCATCCAAGATCTTCTTTTTCTGCCTTGTGTTCTTCTTCCGTCAACTTTCACTTCCAGTATCCATAGACATGCATTGCCCATTGAGCCTCATAAAATGTGCCCTGCAAACCAAAGGTCTCTTTTTGCAAGATCTTTAATGAGTATGTGCTGAGCTCTAATAATCTTCAGTACATTTTTGTTGGTCACACAATCTAGCCATGATATAGAAGAATTCTTCTATAACACCATAATTTGAAGGACTGTACTTTCCTTATTATCAATTGTTTGAATGTCCATTTTTCACAGCCATAATTTAACGCAGGCCAAATATACATTTTTAAGAATTGGAATTTAGTCTTCAGATTTATGTCCTTTCTCATCAGAAGTTTATTCTTACAGAATATCTCTTTCGTTCCTGCTATTCTGATGCTGACTTCAGTATCTGATCTTCCATCTTCCCTAATAATGTTTCCTAAGTAGCAATAATTTCTCACTTAGTGTATGGCTGAGTTGTTCACTGGAAACTTAAATGTTTCCCTAGGATCCTTGTGTACCATAGTTTTTGTCTTGTCCACATTAAGCTCTAGAGCGTATTCTTTGCCATATTCATAAATAATCTCCACTAACTTCATGACACCTTCTAAAGCAGCCAATAGCACTGTGTCATCTGCATAGCAAATGTTATTCACCTATTTTCCATACATCTTAATACCTTATTCTGTTTCTTTGATTAACTTCAAACAAACACTTGCTATAAATGTTGAATAAAGTCAGTGACATTACACAACCTTGTCTCTTGCCTCTTGATCTCTATTAGATTTTCATTTTCATTTCTCCTTAGGTGATCTAAAACATCCTTAAGGTGACCAGCTCCCAGTGTGAGCACCCACATGCAGAATTGGGGGCCCGAATGTAAGTGCCGAAGTTTGAAAGTCAAGCACAGAGTCTGCAGAATTTTTATAACAACAACAAGGGTTCAGAAAAGTGACCTTCACCAAGGCTCGTATACCTTGGACACAGGAGAAGACCATGGGGAGCAGAAATATTTATTTCATATTTAAAACGAACGGACCTTGCAATACGCCCTGCCAGTTAAAGGGGAGGAGGCACAGAGGGGCTGTGAATTGTTGCTGTGTGACTTCCTGAAGGACGGAGCTCATGCTCAGATGCAGAATGACGTAGCAGCCTGCTCTGACTTGAAGAGTGTCCGCAAAATACAAGATCAGCTGTAGCCTCCTGTAGAGCAGAGCTTAGACAACACTGCTGCAATTTTTACAGACAAAGAAACAGAGTGAACTTTTTGACTGCTCCAGAGTTTGACAGAAACATCAGAAAGCAGGAGCCCAGGCACAGAGTTAGAGGGAAGGCTTGGAACTCCAGACAGCATTTACGTTTGAGATGCACACAGGGTACCTGAGTCACCTCAGATTCTTATCTTGAGCCCCTCTCCTGATCTATGCCCCATCCACCCCTGCTCCATCCCTCCCTGGTTTATCATGCCTGAATTCCGGAGCGAGAGGTCTGCAGGGCATGATCTTGTCTGACTTTGCCCTAGGAGTATCTTGGGCACAGTTCAAAATGATGAATAATAGTCATGTGGAAAAAGGGAAAATCAATATATTGAATGTAACTGGAAAGCAATGGGCCAGATCCTTAGCTGGGGTAAATGAGCATAGAGCCATTGAAATCACATTCACAAAGACTTGTGCCATCCGAAAGCAGTAGCAAGATTGATGTGTTATTGAGTTACAGCTAGACTCAGGCTATGCATGTGGGATGTGTGAACAAAATAATAGACTAAAAAATCACTTGTGGGATATAAGATTGCCTTCTATTGAACCCTGCTTCTCTGGATATTCTAAATGGTACAGCTAGCACGTGTCCAGGTCCTTCTCTAAGGCGGTTTTATTCTTGCTCCTGTGAACTACTGACCCAGGCCTATCAGCGCTCTCTAGAATTTCAGCTTGGCACAGAAGGCTAGAGCCCATGCTGTTAGATCTTCACAGGGCAAAGACCTCATCTCTTGCATGTTCTGTACTTTGCTGCGCTCATTGCCCTCTCTGCGTTCAACAAAATAAAGGCAGTGTCTTGAAATGTTAAGTGGAGAAGTGCACATCAGATGAGTAGATGCAAAAAGCTTCTTGGTTGTGTTTCTAAGCTTTCTGAGGACAGCGCCTTTGAGGGTCGCTTCTCTGCCAACCCTGCACATTGGTGACATATGCTGACCTGCAGTTGTCCACTTGTTAGAGTCTGGTGTTAAGTGAAAATGCTCGTGGGAGTGGCACTGTTTTGATTCGGCCTGAGTGCCATCAGTGAGGGGCAAGGGCCTTTTCCTCTGAGGAAATCAGGAGAGGCCAGTGGTCAGGATTTTCAGAACCTTTGCTGTGCTTGTGACAGGCTGGAAAATGCATTTAGAAAAAGGATAATCGCAGATTTTGTGCCATCTACACAGTTTATGGTGCTTGTTAATATTTCTTTTATCTGCCTTGTCTATTTAGATTGTAAGTTCTTTGGGGCAGGGACTGTCTCTTAGTACATGTACGTACAGCTGCTGGGGCCCCGATCTCAGGTGGAGCATCTAGGCTCGATCATAATTCACATAATAAATTAAAGCTCAGTACCCACCCAAACGGGGCACCCAAACACAGGGGCACCCATGCTTACTGGCCAGTGTTGAAAATCTAGATCCAAAGTAATAAATAATTGTTGCCTCTTCTGGAGTGTCCTTGGAGAACTGAAGTGTCTTCAGCTGGTTGAAGACACGTGTCGACTTTGGAGTAGAACACCATTGTTCTTCTTAGGACACTCTGGAAAAAATAATCTTGAGAGGTAGGATTTAGTCTCAGTCTCACTCAGGATCGGTGCTGGATTAGAGTGGACAGAGTCTACGTGGGGTGAGGCTGTCACCGGAGAGCCACTCCATGGCCTGAAAGCTTTCATCAACAGCCCCAAAGCAACTATGAAAGAGACAGTTGCCTCTCGGGCATGTCACTGGAATGGTGACCGGTATAGCCATGTACAGTACTTGGGCAATTCTATTTCAAAACCTGTCGTCTCCGACCCTTTCTGACAGCTCCTCAGAACAATACGGGAAGCTGAGCACGTCAAAGCTCAGACTCTTGAAAGGCTACAGGAAAATGTTGCGTTGAATGACCAGTCCTAAAAACCAGAAGGGTGCAGCATTGTTGCCAGCAAGGCACTGCACCCAGGAGTCCCCATCTCGAATCAGCTTTGGTTGCAAATCTGAAACTCAGGCCAAATTTGCAGAAAGGTTTTCTGAGTTTTGGATGATTCCAGGCTGGGTTTTGACTGGTCCAGGGACCATGTGTTTAGAATCATAAACATACATAACACTAGATAATACGTCAGACTTAAAGTGCCAAGTGGAAGTCAGAAGGTTTGTGTTGTTTTACCTTAAAAAGAGAAAAACGTGTTGGTTTGGGCTGAGTTTTGCTTTGAGTTTTTGGGGTGCGTTCAAAGCTGAGATTGTTAATGGCAAGAGGCGCAAGAGGAAAAATTGCTCATATGTATCTGTGGGAATGAAAACTGCTGAATAATGCACCGCTCCACCAAACCTAACACTTCTCTAAGCTCACGAAACAGGGCAGGGACAGGATTTTAAGATTTCATACGATGAGCAGCCAAAAGCCATTCCTCTTTGATGCGTCACACTGTGTACACTAGTTTGGATTTTTAAATAAATCCACTCAGCCCGTTTATGTATTTGCAGGCCGGGAACACACAAAGACTGAAGGAGTTTTATTGCAATGAATTTTTGAAGCAAGCTAATTTCACTCTCACGACCACCTATATTGGACAGAAACTGACTTTTGAGCACCACCATGTGCTCCTTGGTGCCAGAAGTGCTCATCCAGTCTCTTCCAATACAGGGAGGCTCCGAGTGCTCATGCTCCAGATGGAGTTCCTGGCTCTGCACACCTCACGTGACAAAGCCATTAGGGATTAAGAGTGGGAAGGACCTCATCATGTTTTATGTCTTGTCCAAAAGATGGAGAGCAGATGATATGAGCCTGGGGTCAGCTCCAATGTAACAAATCTTGAGTTACTCCTTCCTATAAAAGCATCAGTCAATTCAGCTTCCAAGGTAGAAACCTGTGGATAGACTTTTTTCCTTCGCATCCAGCTCAGGGCTGGATTATTTTTTAAATGGAGTGCATAAACAAAGGTCTTCTCAACT
This sequence comes from Natator depressus, assembly GCF_965152275.1. Classification (NCBI taxonomy): domain Eukaryota; kingdom Metazoa; phylum Chordata; order Testudines; family Cheloniidae; genus Natator; species Natator depressus. The sequence goes on from NC_134252.1 coordinate 1,937,824, forward strand.
TGGCAAGCTGCTAGATAAACTATATCTTCCTCTGTAGACTGCTTGGAAGACATGAGATGTTGAAGGGAGTCATGTGAGAGATGAGACGATACCCCAGATACAACTGTCAGGCATTTTTCTTAGTGTGCACTTCAAGAATTAAGGTACAAGACAGTACCTCCTAGTCCAAATAGCACGTACTGTATGCATGTCAGCGGATTGAGTGAACAAGCTCAGCAAACAATGGAGCATCTGTTTGCAAAAAGCAGACAAAGAGCCAATAATCAGGTCTATGCTTATTTTTTATATCATAACTCACTGCTGGAGTGTGGAAAGTCTGTGGCTCGACTCCTGATAAGCAGCAGACAGATAAAAACATGGTTACCAGCTGTTGCTGCTGGCACCATCGTCTGCATTGCAGCATGATCAGAGATGTTCTGGAACTGGAGTGTGGAAGAAGTGCTTTATAAAAATACAGCAATTCAGTTTCAAATGAAGTGAAGAAGCAAACAGCTGAATCCTGTTTCTTTCTCTTTCTCCACCTACTTACCTATCAACCTTAAAGACTCCTGGCACCAAGGTGGCTTCTAATTTTCCATGAAATCTGTTTTCTACATGGGAAAAACAGAGAAAAGCTAAATCCCAAAAGAGAATGGCCTCAAATCCCTTCATTCTCAAAGGAGACTCTGAAAGAGGAAGGTGAGCGCATGAAAGGGACAGACTGGCACTTGGGTACTTGGGCAGTAGCTTGTCCTAGGTTGAAGTGCCTGGAGTTGGCACTGGTCTCCAGTCATAAAGCTTCACAGCAAGAGATATGTAGGGTGCTGCCCCGTGAAAAGAGTGGAAAATGGGGGACCTGGATGGTGGGCTAATAGGATACACAACTTTTCACCCCTAGGCCACTGCTTCAAACCCAGCCCAGCTCGGCAGTGACAGAGCAGGTGGGCATGGCCGAGTTTCTCGCTGTCAGACATCCACCCTCATAAGTTAACTCCCTTGTTGGCAGTCCTGGCTGTTAAACACAGCAAGGGCAGTGAGGAGACATGCCCTCACCCGCCCTCCTGCCACTTGATAAACAGAGGACTCCAGGCTCCGGGGTTGCTGGACCAGTGTCTTTCACAAGCACTGGGATGATCAAGGCTAAACTGAGCATGGACCTACCAATCGTGTCCTCTCACTTCTCTCCCCATCACCAGACTTGCTTTTCTTCCCAGCCCCACTGGATTACTCCTGTCTCATTCCCACTGCTGAATCCTTTACCCGCCTCCAAGGCTAGATAGCCCACTAGCCCTTCCCACCCCAGCGGGTCATACTCTCCACCTCACTGCTGAGTCTGATCCCCAGGCTGCCTACGTCATTAGTTCAGAGTGCATGTCTACATGGACTAAGATGTTGGGTTTCTCCTTATTGTGCCCTTAGGGTGGTTGTGATGCCATTAGCTAGAAGGTGTCTAGGTTCCTAGAGGTGCCTTGAAACACTCAGAGTTGGTGCATCATTGCAGCTAATGTTCTAGCCTGCATCTGTGTCTAAGCCTGTAGTCATTGCTGTGCAGAGAAAGATATTGTCAGAAAGAGCTACTTCCTAACTGCTAAGCAGCTACTGCTTGTTCTCTCTGACACCCCTTGGCCCTGTTTCTCTGTCTTGCATAAAACCAAAGCATGTTTTATTAAGGAAATCCAGGTGGGGGCTGCTGTGCCTACAGGACACGAGGGCAGTGGCAGTTGGCCACATCTGTGCTGAGCCACATGGTTCTGGGTGTCCAGGCTCCCACAACATCAGTGTGAAAACCTGGCACCAGGAAGCAAATTAAAGATTTGAAGCCAGAAGGGTAACATGTTGGCACAGAGCTGAAGTGACAAGCAGCATCCGACCAGGAAATGGTGCATCACCGAACTCTGCACTGAAATGAGTCAAGAAAATGTCCAATGCAACTTGAAGAGCTTTATCGAATTCCCACAGGGAGCACCAGATGGCCAGTGCTGCTCGCCCAGCTTCTGTTATTCATGTAAAGGCTGCCCAGTGTGTTTCAATGGCATTAGTGATAATAATGGTGTTTGCGTTTTCCTTTCCCCTTTGCCATGGATGCATGAATTTTCTTTTATTTTCCATTGAAGCACTTTTTCTGGCAGGTGGGGACTTTCTCTCTCTCTCTCTCTCTCTGGCATCTGTATGGCTCATTTTAGAGAGGAAGGTCTGGGAATACAGCAGCCAGCAATTCCCCCCGTGAGATTCGTTATGCTGTCAGGTCTCTATGGGCAGAGGATAACATCCCAAATCTTATGTTATCTCATAGCTTCTCTGGCAGGTGCCACTGCTCAAGCAAGCCTCCATCCTGCCTCCAGTGTCCAGTATTGTCTCCAACACATTACTGTTAAACTTTGCAAGTTTAAAATCACAGGCACATGGCTACAAATCCTAACAGAGGATGTGTGTACAGCTTGGATAGTTGTCATGCACACAAAGTTGTGTGTACGCATTCAGAGTATGTGGAGAGCGCAACCCAGGTAACCAAGAGCAGACCTGTGCTCAGAAATATCTGGTGAGACACAAGACCTCATGAGGGTTGCAAACAGGTGTCGTGACCACCCTGCCCTTCCCATACTGGTGAGTGCGGGGCAGGGGGTTCCTAGTTACATCCTGGCTAGGGTTCTGATCCAAATCAGAACTTAAGCACTTGCTTAACTTTAAGCACCTGAGAAGTTCCAGTGACTTCCATGGGACTTCACGGTTGGAGGGTCCTGGTATGGAAAAAGAATTACGTCAGTAGATACATGATGGCCACTATGGAACATCTAGTTTTGGTTCAAAATGTGTGCATGGGGAGAGAGGCTGACAATTTCCCCCATCAAAATAGATATTTTCAGAGGAAATATTTGTTTAGTTTTCATCAAAACAAAACAAAACCACACCCCCTGTTTGGAGAAAAAAATTAAAACAAAACCTCCTTGGCTTTCATTGAAACTTCATAGGAACAAAAGGTGTTTCCCAAGCAGCTGTAATAACGACCACCAACTATTTAATGCTCAAGTGAAACCAAACTCGCTTTCTGCCCCGATGCAAACATCCTTCGGGTCTCTCTTTTTTAAATATTCAAAGTAACATGCTCTCTTGAACGCCAGCCTGCACAGAACAAATCCTGAGCTCTGTTTACGTGGCACATTCGTCTCTGGAAATGGGTAATTCTGTGTATCCACGCAACAGGGATGACACTGGCAAAACATCCTTCCCCTGTGCTCTGCAACTGTACATGCCATGAGCCTCGGCTTTGACCTGGAGAGCCTGGGCCAGCCCCTCCACTTGTGTCAGATGGCCTCACTCCACTGGAGTCAACAGAGCTACACCAACCAGCTGAGGATCTGACATGCAGATGTTAAAGGGCGAGAGATATAGTTAAGTCATTGCTCATTCAGTCCTTTTTGATTCTTCCCTGGCATTTTCCAGCGGCCTTTCTCCCTTCAGCTGTCCTTTCCTCCCTCCGCTTCTCACTGTAGGTACTGGTTTTTTAGATGTGCATGTTTAATTAGGTTATAAATTCCACTCTGCTGTGTTCCAGAATGTTAGGTTTTGTATTTTTCTGTAGAACTGTATTTTCTTTCATGGGGTTAGAGATTTATTAGCTAATTTTCAGTTTTATGTTTCCCTTTTGGTGTGCAGTTTTGACTGTTTCCTGGTTATTTACCCAGAAGTCCCCCATTTTCCAATCTTCTTCTGTTTGAATTTGCTCAGGTCTCCTTTCTCTTCAGCAAATCAAGGTTTATTTTCCTCTCCCACTCTCTTTGGGACTTATCTTGGGAGTCATTCTTAGAGCTGCATTTCCGCTTTATGTGTAGCTTGCAGGTGTCTTTGTGGTTTCCATAGTTAGACAACACCTTGTCATTGAGCTGTGTGATGTGATGATGATTTTAGATCTGTATCTATCCCTCTGAACAATGCCTTCTGTGCCACAGAAATACTGAAGGTGGCACCAGTATGCTTCTTATCGTACTCTAGCACACAGTGTAATCACCTCTACCCTTCGTGCCAATCAGTAGACGAAGCTCCTTCAGATGATCAGGGAAACCATTAGAGCTCTGCCTTGGTGCATGGTGTTGTATCTATGTCTGGGAAATGGGAGGAGAGTGGAGATAAAGTCAACTTAGACTTAAATAACTTGTAACGTGGAGATTAAGCAGGTCCCTAATGCTGGGCCCGAAAACACCTCTCATTAATCAGTGCGAGCAGCACATATGCAGCCATGGCATAAGTAGGACAAAAGCGACGCTGAAGTGGAGCTAAGGGTCCAGTTCCACTCTGGGGTATGTTAGCCATCCAGATGGCTGAAGAAACCTTGACGTTTGGCTAGTTTCCTTTGTACAGTTGGTTGACTGACATCTGAAAAAATGTCATTAAGTGGAACTTTGCACTGTTCTACAAACTTCGATACAAAGAAATAGAGAATTGTTTCACTTTGGAGGGTATCTCTGTATTAAGCCCCAAACTTGTTATTTATTCTTTGTATTGTGGTAACACCATGGATCTGTCTACACAGTAACTAGACTCCCATGATTGGCCCCTGCCAGTCGACTCGGGCTCCTGGGGCTCAGGCTGGGGGCTCTTTCGCTGCTGTGTAGACATCTGGGCTCAGGCTAGAGCCAGGACTCTAGGACCCTGCAGGGTGAGAGGGTCCCAGAGCTCGGGCTGGACCCTGAGCCCAGAAGTCTACACAGCAATGAAACAGCCCCCAGCCTGAACCCCACTAACTGAGTCGGCTGTCACGGGCCAGCCCCAGGTTTTTCTTTTCTGTGTAGACAGACCCCCTAGAGGCCCCAACCAAGACTGGGACCCTGTTGTGATGGGTGCTGAACAAATACAGTAAGAGACAGCCGTTTCCACAATGAACTTTCAGTCGAAAGAATAACACAGGGAAAGGGTGGGGGAAAGGAATCCCCTTTTCACACACTGGGAACACAGAGAGATCGACTTACCCACGTCACGGGTGATAGCAGAGCTGAGGGTGGAACCCAGATTTCCAGAGTGACAGGTCATTGCTTTAACCACAGAAACATCCTTTCTTCCTCAGCACGTCTGGGCAATCATAGAATCATAGACTGTCAGGGTTGGAAGGGACCTCAGAAGGTCATCTAGTTCAACCCCCTGCTCAAAGCCGGACCAATCCCCAACTAAACCATCCCAGCCAGGGCTTTGTCAAGCCTGACCTTAAAAACTTCTAAGGAAGGAAATTCCACCACCTCCCTAGGTAATCTCTCAGCACCCTGTGGAGTCTGCGATTTAGTGATTAGCTGGAGGCAAAAAGTGGGAAATACTCAGCAGTTGCTCTTAGTTGCACAACACCCAGAAAGGAATTTGATGCATGTCTGAAAGTCTGAGCCCAAATCTTTCAGCCTTTTCACAGAGCCAGCACTGCTGTGCAATATCTGCCGGCTGGCAAAGTATGCTGGGTAATCATATTTAAGTAGATATCAGGCCTAGATACCGTGGTGATGGACATTTTATAAATGCATTAGTTAGACAGACGGACAAGCCATCCCACTTAGGAACAGCAGCACTTCCACAACAAAGAGCAACAAGCGCAAACAGGGGGGAGACTGTTTATGGCAGGGGAGCTGGTGTCTGAGCCGGGGATGCAAACTGAAAAGACTCATGCACAGCAACAGGGCAAAACACTCGTCCCAGGTGTCACCCCAGGCACCTCGAACGCTTCAGCCCTCAAGCCCTGATTTTTTTTTTTTTTAAGAAAGGGGCCTTTCATTTGCCCTCCCCTGTTTGTACTTGCAGATAATTGTAGGGGGTGATTTGTCAGGCATAAATGTAGATGCCGGAGATATATATGCAGTTGTGGTTGGGTACATGTCCTTGTTTCCTCTTCCAAAAGGAATACGCCCACAGCCACATGGCAGGACACAGGGTTTTAAATATCAGGCTCTTACTGGCTGGTACTTGACTAACAATGTCTTGTAGCAGCCCTGTTAGTCTGTGTCCGCAAAAAGAACAGGAGGACTTGTGGCACCTTAGAGACTAACAAATTTATTTGAGCATAAGCTTTCGTGAGCTACAGCTCACTTCATCGGATGCATTCAGTGGAAAATACAGTGGGGAGATTATCACTGGAAAATACAGAGGGGAGATTTATAATCTCCCCACTGTATTTTCCACTGAATGCATCCAATGAAGTGAGCTGTAGCTCACGAAAGCTTATGCTCAAATAAATTTGTTAGTCTCTAAGGTGCCACAAGTCCTCCTTTTCTTTTTGCTGACCTTTCCACATGCAGTTACTGTGTTTGTTTTCGGAAAGCCCTTTTTGTTATTGCACTGAAGGAAGCGCCGTCCTTCAATATTGTTTTAGCCAATTTATACAAATTGTGTCTCAGCGCAGACTGCAAAGGTCACCAGAAAACCTGGAGAGTTATTTCGTGCTTTAAGTAGATTCTAATGCATCTTTTGACACAGGGAAGAGATGACCTGAATGCCACATTATTAACTCAGAAAGAGGCTTTGTTTAATTAGCATCTGAGTACTTTTCCAAAAATTAGATTGGATATCTATACATATGCATATATATTGGGTGTGTGTATATATACTCAGGCCCTCATTTATATGTCTTAGATTTGGAAAGATCTATTCTAAAATATTACATTTTCAGGGAATAGATAATTCACGTAAAATAGGCCTAACACTCTTGTTTGATTTTTCACAGTGAATGAGAGCTAAATGCTTGTATATTACCTGTTCACAGAACAAAGAGAAAAGGAGAAACATGTGCCCGTTTCCACAGAAAGCTGATCTCACGGAGATAGCCCTTTTCCATCAGAAAAGCATTTTCACTCCTTTAGTTACTGTGAAACAAGCAACTTTCCTTTCCTTTGGCACAGTAGACACACTTTCTTGTGACTCCTTGGGTGTGGCAGCCCCACATTGAAACAGATCCAGAAAGCAGGACTCCAGTACGTAGAAGGGGAGAGGTCCTTCTCTTTGTTGGCTTATTAAGAAAACATTATTTCCATTAACAATCGGTGAGCATCAAGAGGAAGAAAGTCAGTTAAAAGAAGTATTCAAAAGTTCAGAACATCTGAATACAGTCCTCTCACTTTTATCTTCCCCCTTAGCTTCTTATACAGACCTCCTATTGGCTCCCCTGTGTTCCTCTAACTCCCATTTCTCCTGCTGGCTTAGGGGTTTGTACTGTCTTTACTTTTGACTTGCTCATTCACCAAGATCCATTGAAGAGCTCTTGAGCCATGGCTTCTTTTGGGTGTTGAGGAGACAACAAGCGACCTCATGCATACAGAGCGTGCTCGCCCTAATGTGGATTTATTACTGACTTGCTAGTGAGATACATTAAAAAAGGATAAAATGCTTCTTTGCATAGGCTCAAGTTTTCAAGCAGTGGGAGCCAAGAATGAATGAGCTTTGAGCATGGGCGAGAAAAGCAATATGTTGTATGTACACACACACACACACACTCATGTGTCTTTCTGCAGGATGGCCTTAGAACTTCACACACACCACTACAAATCTATCTTCACTAACAAAAGTGTGAGCAAAAAAATCCCCATTTACAAGCAGTTTTCAAGCAAGTGCTGGAGCAAGGGGGAGTAGCAAAAAAAAGCTGGTTTTGAAAAAGGAAAATTGTTTTGGTGAGAAAAGCTGATTCTACATCTAGTATAGTGAACTTTCACCAGGAACAAATTCACAAAGCAGCTGGTAGAACCCCTCTTCACACAAAGCCACCTTCACTAGTAGAAATGGTGAGATTTCATTCAGGATGAAATTCGTTAATTCACATGATTTGCTCCTAAATGCTGGTGGGATGGAATCTGGCACGTTCACATCCAACTCTTGCCAAGAGAGGATCAATCCATCCTTTAAAAAGATACTTATTATTAATTACATGCATTACTGTAGCAGCTAGAAGCTCAAATCATGGACCAAGACCCCACTGTGCTAGCTACAAACACATAACAAAGACAGTCCTTGCACCAAAAAGCTTGCAATCAGTGTATAAAACTCAGTGGATACAGACAGACAGAAGGGGTAGCATAAAGAAACAATGACACAAAACAATTAGTCAACATGAGAGGCAGTGATATCAGCACACCAGCTGCCTAATTTTGTCAAGGTTTGTGAAGGACATTGTCTAAGCACAAAGCACTTCTGAAAAGTCATGTGACTGGATCTCTGCTACACTCCCCTACATTCATTTCCTCGGGTTGAGCTGGTTCTGAATTAGGCACGTGGGGTTTGGGAATGTCTTTATCTAATTCCATTTCACTCTTGTCCTTGGTTCCAGTGGACTCGCTGCATTAGTGTGTCCATGGTAAGAAGGGTTTTTTAGTCACAAGACTACGGAGCAAGGGCGGCCATTAATCCAAAGGCAGGCTATTGTCAGTGGTGGTGCTGCAAGGTCTCTCTTCATATTCCTCTTGTATCTCACAAGGAAACATCGGTGAAGGGGGTGAGGATTTGGGGAATCCGTCTACACAACTTATGAATTTTCTGTGAGATGATGAACTCTGTGTGTGTATCTCTACCACGCTGAAGGTGCAGCCCTTAGGCTGCTCTGTTGTGCTTTCATCTCCACGCTGGACTGACATTTCAGGGGGAGTGATACAAGGCTGACAATAGAGGTTCGTTAACTTGGGATGGTCCTCTATTCTAATAGAAACACCCTAGATGATAGACTGGCTCTGCCCTCCCAAGAAAACTGGTTTGTAAGGGGAGAGGTCACCTGGTAGGAGTCTGGGATCATCAGATGAGGCTGGCAGAGGGACTGGACAGTTATAAAATGGCAGGAACTGATCTATTCATTGTCTTCAGCCATTATCACCAGCTCAGGCGGAGGGAAGCTGCTGCAGGAGCCTGATAAGGCAGCAGAGGAACCCTGCCTATCTGACCACAGATGGTCCCCCATGGACTCCCAAGGGATGGCTAAACTACAGTGAGGGGCACTGCATTCAGGCTATTTGTTGTTTTCCACTCTGTGTAGCTCTTTCTGCACTCTGTGTATTGAGTAAAGAGCAATAGTATTTTAGTAACCTGTGTAAAGTAACTGTATGTGTGATATATGTGACACCTGCCACATGACCCTTGAAGAGAACCCAGAATACCCCCTTGGCTGGAGTTCTGGGAGATGGCCTGTTTGAGCTCTGGGAGGAGTCTGAGGGGTCAGGGGCTGGGGAATAGGTCATGTGGTCGCAGGTCTCAATGTGGAGGGTGCCGGACAGAGGATCTGCACCCTGAGAGTGTGCCTAGGGACCCCCAAGGCAATGGCAATGCCTAGACTCTGTTCAGGCTCTGAAGGCTTAAAACAAGATCCAGCGGCGGGATCCCCTCCCAGCAATCTGGTGAGCGTCCCACAGGAGGGGCTTGTCCAGACCTGTGACAAAAGGCACCATCCCCTCTTCAAAGCTGAGCGGGACATCTGGTGAACAGAACTTTAACTGACCTTAGCTTGGAACTCACCTGCATTAAGCAATTATTTTAAATGAAAACCCCCTTCCCCACCTGCCAGGCATGTCCCCGTTTGAGACAGCTCAGTTGGAAAGCAGCTTCTGGCTAGCTTCCTCACCTGCGGATGCATTTCGATGAGGTGTCCAGCTGCTGTGGAGAGCTGCGCCTGATGGATCATGCCTCGGTGCTGAGGGAAGCAGAGCTGGTTGCACAGAGGGTGCAGCATCCATCTTTCAATTTGCCAGAATAAATAGTCATTATTGACCGTATTGTGCTTTATTTATTTCTTTGCACTGGCATTCCTGAATGGAGCAGCCTAAATCAAGTGGTGAATACAGGGTGCGAGCGATGCCCTGCCTTAACTCATCGGGGGAGCCAGCTGCAGGAGTGGCACCTGTGCCATGCTGCCCACGCGAGACAGGAAGGTGCATGGCAGGTGAGGGTGGGGGAATCTCAGCGTGGAGTGCACCTTAGTGAGACTCAAAAGAGGAGCAGCAGGCACACTCCTAAGGCTGCAGTGTAGGCCCAGGGGTATGAGGCCTCCCCGGCTGCAGGGCTGTGGAGGATTAGCCAGTTATGGCAGGTTTAGGATGGCATCACGCTCTGCGGCTGCTGTGCCGATGTGCTGGGGAACGAGGGCCTTGGGATGGGGGAAGGATTCATGCCCCTTCCTCCCCTTAGTGCCCTGCAGAACTCAGATGTCCCGGGCAGGGATGGGTCACTCGCTGCTGCAGCTGTAACCGGGGGCTGTATCCCAGATGACTGCTGGGCGTCCCATTGGCAGACTGGCTCCTTGGCAATAGGCTGCAGGCAGCAAGGACTGTTTCAGAAAGCCGCGCATTCGGTTCCCAACACAAACAGTCTTTCTCTGGTGGTGCCCGATTCCCCTTGGAGTCCCGCCCTAGCCCCACCAGGGCTGGAGAGAGGTGGGCTCATGGGTAGGGCCTGGCCCTGGGAGCTGGAACATCTGGGCTCTCTCTGATCCACAGACTCCCTCCGTGGCCCGGGGAAGTTTCTGTGAGTCACCTGGAATGTTCGTTCATAGCCTGCTGTAGATACCGGGCTGTACAGCAGAGCGTCTGGCTAGCAGGGGAGGGGGGGGCTTGCAAGAGGGCTCTGCTCCATGGCCCACAGCTGGCTGGAGGCAGCCCAGAAAGTGAGCCCGGCTGTCTCAGTGCGTCTGGCCAGTCAATCTCCTGCAGAGCCCTGGCCGCTGCTTTAAACCTGCTTTTTTGGGGCAGCACCCGTGCGGGGTGGGGGGGTGGTGGTGTGACAACCCTGATATCCTGCATGGGGAGTGGGTACAAAATGGACCAGTCTTCATGCCCCCCTGCTCCAGTGGGGTGAATCTGGCCGATAGGACTAGACAATTCGTGTTGATTGGCCTTTCTTTGCCGCCCATCACTACAATGTGGACCATGTTCCAGGATTCAGTTTCACCAGATCCCAGCCCAGTGCAGCGTGCCATGTCACCACCTGGTGGCCACGCTTTTACGCATCCTCGGGTGCCCTACTGACAGAGCCCCCCACCCAGCTATGGGGGTGCGAGGCACACTGCAGATTTAAAACGGGAACCGTCACTGTCCACCAGAGCCAAATGGGAGGTGTCCCCCGGATGAGACAGCAGGAGAAGGGTGGGAGACAGTAAGTAGCCTGTCCCCATCTGGAGCCTCTTTTTAGCATCTGTTGCATGCTGCACTGAAATCCTCTTTGCTGCCTGCCTTTTTAGAGACCTCTTATGCTATTGCTCCCAAAGCAAATAAAACATGCTAGAAAACGGCCCAGGTAGCGTACAGCCCTAAGGGTCATTATGATGGTGTTTATTTTGAAATCAAGCGAGTCCATCAAAGTTGCCACATTGAGAGAAATGTGCCCCTTTGAAATCTGTGAATTAGAGAGAGGCCCTTCAATACTTTGATTAAAACAGGGTCATAATAGCACGTTCCTCTGTGGCAGGGATTGCTAGCCATTACGGGCCATTTGCTTAATGACGGGTGAGTTAAGCCGCATGAATGAGCAATGCCTCCTATTGGCTGGACCCTCGGAGCGCTGGGCTTGTTGCGTACGCCACTGTGTGCCACCAATATGTTCATACTCTTCCTCTTACAAAAAAATGGACACACAGCTATTATTTCCCTCCTCGAATGCAGAGCGGGAAGTGTTGGCACTTTCTGCCGTTCGTTCCCATACAAGAGATTAGCCATTTCATAGATTCCAGGGCCCGAGGGGACCACTGTGCTCATCGAGTGTGCCCTCCTGGATAACACAGGCCAGAGAAGTCCTCTGCAATGATGCTTGTTTTGCGAAAAGCTCGGCTCTCATTTAAACAGTTCAGCCTGCTAGGAGCAAAGTGCCCCCACCGTGCACACAGCGAACGCTGTAACTCTAGTGGTGGGGGGCACTGCTGCAGCTAACGCAGGTGAGGAGAGTTGAAGATGGCTGGTTAGCAGAAGGGAGGTCTGGCGATTAAGGCACCAGATGGGACTCAGGAGATCTGGGTTCCAATCCTGCCTCTGCCACAGACTTGCTGTGAACTAACCTCTCTACTCCTGGTCGAGGTTCCCGTATACCCAGCCCAGAATCCCATTCACGTTTTTGGCCTCAGGATCACACAGGGAGCTCATGTTCAGCTGATTATCCACCATGACCCCCAAATCTTTTCCGGAGTCACGGCTTCCCAAGACAGAATCCCTCATCCTGTATGTACGGCTTGTATTCTTTGTTCCTAGATACATACATTTACACTGAGCCATATTAAAACACATAGTGTTTGCTTGTGCCCAGTTCACCAAGCTATCCAGATCACTCGGAATTAGTGACCTGTCCTCTTCACTACTTACCACGCCCCCGATTTTTGTGTCATCTGCAAACTTTAACAGGTGATGACTGGGCCAAGTCACAATCTTCCTGCACCTCAGTTTGCCATCTGTAAAATGGGGATAACAATCCTACATTTCTCCTTGTCCTTTTTGTTGTGTCTGTTCACACTGTAAGCTCTTCGGGGCAGGGACTTATGTATTTGCACAGCACCTTGCACAGCAGGGCCTTCGATCTTGGCTGTGATCTCTAGGCACTACTGTAATGCAGAAAGGTGATCACAGTGAGATGCCAAAACTGCCTGTGAGTAAGTTGGGTAAAAAGATCGCTTGGTGATTTCTGCTGCCGGTTCTGCTGTCCCAGTGGAATGTTAGTGGAGGGGCTCTCAGGGCTGAGGGAAGACAACCTGAACAAGGCGTCCAGAGAAGTGAGTGACGCTTGCAGCTGTACCCGCACCAACATTACCCAGCAACCTTCTCAAGCCAGCTGAGTGGGAAATTGCTAATTGGAAAATGGAATCTCCCCTGCTGCAGCATCTGGTTAAGATTCCAAGGGTGAGCAAGCGAATCCCCCAAGACGTTCACCCCTCTGTGACCTCAGCCACTGTGTGGGTTCCTGCTCCAGCGGCTGCAGACACAAGGCTGGAACTCTGCATAATTGTCTCTGCACAGCTAGACAGGGGGAGAACTAAGCAGTCAGGTGTTTGGAGGGAAAAAACTCAAGCCCCCATTTCGGCTAAGCTCTGTGCACGTGCTTTGATGGTGCATTAACAAATAAAGTTCAGCCAGATCACTGTGAGCTCAGAGAACCTCAGCAGGAATAAGCAGCTGAATGAGAGTTCAGCATGCTAATCCAGTTTAGGTTTCCATATGCATCTCCGATAGGATATTGGAATGTCCTAATTGCATTAAGGCTCAGCTACACAATGCAGGCAGGGTAGCGGTTGGACCATGGGGCTTTTCGGTCTGACTGAGCCTGCCGTCTAGATAACACAACGTCTTCATTTCCATTATGCAGGAGTTCCTTTATATTGGAGAGCATTACTAAAGATTTGTTAGTTCAACATGAATGCTTTAGGAAGTGCCTCCCACATCTGAATACTCAATGCAGGGCTTGAACGCGGCCACATTAATTCATGTTTATTATGGAAATAAGAACTTTTTTTTATCGTATCGCTGAAAGGGATTATGGCAATTAAAAACCTTTGAAGGGTGCATGAGAGCCTAGGGTCATGGTTACTGAATGCTTTTCGCGGTGGGGGGGTTGTGAATTATTTATTGCATCCAGGTCTGGGGTAGGAAGAGGAGGGAGCAAAGCGGAAGCCGTCATGCATCAGGATTCCAGCTGCGGCATTCAGCACTGCAGCTGCTTGGCAGATGCATCAAGTAATGGCCAGCTAGGAGTGAGAGCCGTGGGGGGGGGGTGATGGGAGCTGCTCGCCAGAGCTCAGGTTCTGGGTGAGGAGAGCAGACCCATGCTATGTGAAAATAGGACATTGCATCATGGGATTGCATGGAACTAGACTGCAGTCCTGGCTCTGCTTTAACGTAGACCTGCTTCTAGCTCCTTGACAGGTAGGTTACATCAATGTGTACTTGCGTGCACATGGCTAGAGGGGCGGCAGGAGGCCTAAGGGAGTCAGAGTGAGCGCAAGGGGGTCTGACCTTGCACAGCCTTGGGCATCTCCTCTGGATCTCCGACTCTGGATTTCAGTTTGGATGAGCCTCCAAATACGAATATCTGATGCGTTTTCTGAAGCTGGTTATGGAAACAAGACACCGTTCTACCGACTCCTGGAGCCTGGCAGTGTGCTTATACCACCATCAAGTCGGCACTGAAAAAGCATCTATCAGCACAATATCTAGGTGCTGTAGAATATGTATCCCAATTCACCAGCCCCCCAGCCTTGCTTCATCCTGATCCCTTTTAGCGCCCCATCTTCAGCAATACCCTTCAGAAGTGCATTCCATCCACTGATCCACCCATGCCCCTGGGATTTTCCAGTGCAGCCAGTGTTTTAGGCCTCTGTCAGACAAACTCATCAGTGGATGGAGCTGATGTTACGTGCTGTTCAGCTCCAAGTGTGCTATTGTAGCTAAATAAATAAACAGGGCAAAGAGCCACAAGAAATAAGGTGACGGCAGGATTTGCAGGGCTGCATCTGGTTCCAGGCCACGTATCACCCAAGTGTTTGGAAACTGTATATTAAAAGAAAGTGAACTTTTCCAAGCATCCAAACCAGTTTGATATGAGACCGAGAGCGAGCGCAGGTGTGCATGGGAATGGGTGCGCGGGCCTGCCTAGTTTGACTGCTGAGTGAAGGGTCTGCCTGCTCTTTGCTTTACACAGATGGGCTCCCCTTCTGGCTCATAAACTCAGGTGCCTTCTGATTGCATCTCCTCCCCAAATGCCATCTCAGCTGCGCTGCTCACATCAAGCACAGCCCTCCCCTCCCCCACCATTTGGCCTCAGAAGTAAGACATGTCTGCAGAGCACTGATCCACTGGACGAAACGGCCAGCTAAAAATAACTGTGTGCACATTCTCCCTTGGCCAGGGCTGTCCTCCGGGGGCTGTGATAACTGAAAGCTTTTCCCACAAAGCCAGGGGAAAGGCACCTGGAATATCTTGCTGTGTACTCTTGAGTGTGGAGATATTTCTTCTCTCTCCCTCCCGCTGAATGTGTTAACACGGCACCAATTTTGTTCCCGGATTCCATTGCTGTTTTATCTGAGAAAAGCAATTATAGCTGAGAATCTCTGCACTTCGCTGCTCTTGTCATCCTGGAGAACACTTCCACTACATCTCTCCCCTGATCAAACAGCTGCAATCTGCTAACGAAGGTGCCACAGCCCCTTGCAGCGAGCACACCTCTCCGCAAGCAGCTGGAGGGAGCTCACACACTCTCTTGCCCGCTACGCGGGCAGGATCACAGGAGAGGTGTTCAGATAATGCAGCGAGGAGAACCATGTCATTACTCAGGTGGATGGGACTAGTTTTCACAGTGGGCGTATTTCTCCTTTCCTCTGGAAAACAGGCCTGTGTGTGTCAGAAGCTCCCGCCCATATTCAGGAGTCGTGTGTAAAATTCAGAAACCCCAAAGAGTAAATTTGTGACTTTATCCCCCAACAGTTCCATAGGTCAAGCGACTCCCTTGGGTGGTGAAATGCTGGTTCCATGTGTGCCCAGGCCCTCTCGCAAGACTTCCTCAGGGCCCCTCTCTGGCGAAAGAACGAACCATCTTCCAGCCCTTTCCTGGGCAGCAAAGGGCCACAGATGTGATCATCTTTCCTTTTAAGGTCCAAAGGGACCACTTGGGTCATCTAGTCTGACCTCCTGCACAATACGTGTCTGTATCTGTATTAGCTGCTCTGCCAGCTTTCCAGGGGTGCTTTCACCATATCTTTTCTTTTCTTTTTTAAATGTAAAATGAGGATTCCCCTCCCCCCCATATTGATAAAGGGGGAGTTTTTTGTTTTGGGAAGTATCTCCAAACCTGCTTCAATGGAAACCGGTGGGGCTAAGGCAGAAAGCCTTGCTAGTCTCACCCTGCACTGTACGTCTGGCAGAGCCCTCTCTGCAGCCTCACTAATTACCAGGGACTTCTCCACTGAGATGATACACAAGATGAAAACGAGTGGAGCAGGCTGCCTCATCAGAGCAGGGATCAGAGAGACCCTGCACGTCAATGCCTCTGCAGCTGGCAATGGCGGTCGGGGGCGGTTCAGTGATACGGACACTGGCTGCGAGGAACTGCACGTTCTGCCTGTGGGTACCGCAGATCTAACAGGAAGATGCTCCTGGTTCTGATGGCTCATTGGCACAGGGGGAGAGAGAGGAGAGATCAGATCCAGATCAAGGATGCAGCAGAGAACTTGAGAGAGAATAGGAAACACTCCAGCAATTATCTCAGCTGTTTCCCTGCCTTGGGCTGCAGCCCTCTTGCCAGCCCAGACCTTCTGTCCAGCACCATTGCTCTTCCCGAAAAGCAAATACCTCGCTGGTCGCTATCCGAGGGAGTCAGCTGGCAGTGGCGCCCGCTGTTTTATTAATGGGCATGGTGGTGCGTGTGTGTGTGTGTGTGTGTGTGTCCCAGTAATCCACGCACATTACGTTCGAGGATGCAAGTACCTTCCCCTACTCCCTCATGGTCAGCCCTGCCCAGGCACCCCAAGCCCACAGGGTATCGCCATGGAGACATGCGTAGAGCAGCGTCTTTTATGCTGGAAGACATGGAGTGCTGGCAAGGGAGGAATCCGGGAGTAGGCACAGGGTGAGGATGACGAGGCCGCAAGGTGACCCAGCTTGGCAAGCAGCTAAAACAGGAAGCATTGGTCACTTCACAAGGCAGGGGATGAGAACGCACACCACAAAAGGAGACCTAAAAGAGAAGCTGATCGAAAGAGATGGAGCCTAGGATGGAGTTTATGGGCCTAACTCTGCCCAGAACTCCCAGGAATTCTGCAGGAATTTTGAGCCTGCAGATATTGCAAAGCTCCATGAGATTGCTAGGCTGTTCTTGTGCAGTGCAGTTGTAGCTGTGTCTTTTCCTATCCAGCGTGGGGTCGTTCTCTGCAGGACATCTCTGAAATCCCCCTTGGCAGCGCACCAGCACCAGGGATGAGCAGTGCAGGGGCCTGGGGCTGGGTCTCTGCATAGGAACAAGTTTCATTCTAGTGATGGGGAACTCCACCACTTCCCTTCTGAGGCTGCTGTCCCTGCCAAATCGCCCTTGTGGCTGACAAGTTTTCCCATCCTGCGCAGGCATAAACAGGAGCAGATGCCTTCCAAATAGCGGGAGACAGTTGTCCTATCCATCACGGAGCTGATCTCCAGTTTTATCTCCCTCATGGGCTGAAGGGGCCCAGGTAAGGCTCAGCACAGCTGCACATGCTGTTGGGTTCAGTCACAATGTCTGTTGTGTGTAGAGCACACGTCTGGCCATTTGAAACAGCCGCTGTGGGGAGGCCAGGCAGATGCTGTGACCGGATGACTGGAGACGCTACCCTGGAAGGAAAGAGCCTGATTCTCACACTGCCTTGCAACTTGTGTCACATTTACAGCTGGCAGCGGGGGTGGGAACCGCTCCCAGATCACGATGGCAGAGCGTGACGCCCAGCTTGCACAGGGAGAAGTGTAGGCCCACTGCATGGCCAGAGCACTTTTTGTGCTGGGTGTCAAGATCTCAGCCTTTGCTCTGGGCGGGTGCTAGGAAGGACTGTTCAGAGAGAAGATGGTCTTGTGGTTAAAGTACTGAACCGGCTTGGGAGATCTGGATTCAATTCCCAGTTCTGCCATAGGCTCCCTAGGTGACCTGGGGCAAGTCCCTTCATCTCTCTTGCCCTCAGTTCCCCTGCCTGTCAGACAGATGATAATTCCCCTTTCCTTCCCCTCTTTGTCTGTCTCGTCTATTTATACTGTTGACTCTTCAGGGCAGGTGGTGTGTCCTTGTACGGACACACACTGCCTGGCAATATGGGGCCCTGGTCTCTGTAGGAGGGCCATAAAGCAAATAAAAATAGGAACCATTCAGCCTGAGTACATAAAGAGGAAGCAAAGTGAGTGGGGAACTATCAGCTGCTCCCCATCTGGTGGCCATTTTCATGGCCTGATGGCAAGGGGCCAGCAAACATTGATTTAGAAGGCCTGTAGCTGACACCAAGCGTTTGCTTAGCAGGAGCGACTGTTTCTAAAGACCAGGCTTTTTGCTACAGCCTCGGAGCCACGAGGGAAGCTGCCCAAAATTAGATATTGTGGGGGAAATGACGGCTTTTTCCGTAAGCCTGGATCTGCCAACGTGCATGAAATATTGGTTAAATACTCATTGGATAACAATATATTCTTTATGCTGAGGAGGGCATGTCTTGTCAGTGGAAGTTAATCTACCATGGGTGTAATGATGAGCAATAGGCTTACTTAAACAGGGTTATGTATATTCATTGTCTTAATAAGGGATTTGGAAAATATGAGCCCAGGAGCAATCTGGAGAGTTGTAAATGAGGTCATTCCAGGCAGTGTTTTTATAAGTGATATTTAAAAAGTGAAATCATGACAGGGGCCACTTTTCCTGCAGGTTACTGCATGAGATAGGCCCAGACCAAAGCCCATAGGCCTAAATGCAGCCAGACTGGGGGAAGCTGAGATCTGAATCCAAGGTTCTGAGCCCATCTCTAGTGGCTGCCTCCCTATTCTCCCGCAGCGATCAGCCACTCCCAGTAAGACATCAGTGGCGAAGGCGAGGAAAAAGCAACCCCCGATGTTCCATGGGATGGTGTGACGGAAAGTGGGGGGGAACCTGCACATAGAAATCTTAGATCTCACTTTATTTCTTGGGAGTGGGTTTTCTAGCATGTGCTTGAGGATCTGGCCGATTCAGGCGTGCACAGTTGCTGTGAAATATCACCCGGAATGGCAGCTTCTTCCCAGAATCCATTGCCAGCACGCAGGAAAGGGTTTACACTTTCTAATTCATTCTTGTAACTTCACTGTAAAGTTGGCTTAAACTCTCTTACGCAGCTAGGGATGGATTCCATGGAGAGCCTTTGGTGTTGTGCAGCGTCTGCACTGAAATCGCAGCACTCACAGTGTAACCAGAAGGAACTCTTATTGATTTGCAACACCAAAGTCATATATTTTAATTATTATGGCCCTTAGATATTTGTATGAATTAGTGACTTTTTAATTAAATCAATTCATTGCAGGACACAGTACATTCGCTCCTTGGAGTGCCGCTGAGTTTTAATGCTAGTTTCCAAAGACTATTATTGAATGCTAGAAGTTTTCCAAATGGAAGCTGGCAGCTGGCCTGCAGTGTCATCTGCTAATGCATTCTTGGGCTGCCACACAAATCTGCCTCAATCTTGAGCCGTAGCATCCCTTGCTCGTCCAGTCCTGGAGCCCCACATGCAAGTCTGGCCCTGGAGAACGTGTGCAGGAGAGAAGGTCACAAGGAGCAAGCCAAGCATACAAATTGCTCCCTCTTATTTCTCCATGGGACACACGCCACCCCGAAGGGAGTGGAGAGGAGCTGGGACCACAGCCCTGCGCTCCTCCTGGACTGTCCTGCTAGCTAGCCAGCCCGGCAGCGGGATCATATCGCAAAATCCATACTTCCTGCAGCTCCAGGAATGGAGGAACCTCCTGGAGTCACCACCATTCCCAGAGCTCCCCCAGGGCCTGCGTCTCCACCCAGCCCCCCAAGCAAGTGCTTTTGAGGCACGATGGGGCCCAGCATCGCTAAGACCACGTTGTGACACACAGTCATATCAGTGCATCCGGCAAGGGGCACTTGCATGTCTGTCTCTAAGACAGCATCAATCCTCTTATCAATCCGTCCCAACCTTAGAGTATAACTGTTTGGCTTGGTTTGTTTTTCAAATCACTCCACGGCTCTAGAGCTGGATCAAACCTCCTCTCGCAGATCTCAGTCCCCCAGACCCATTGTTCTTGGCCAGGAATAAGGCATATTCAAAAGGTGTCTGGTGCATTCGATGCAACCTTCTGAATGGCTGTAATTCACATTCTCCATCGTTGGCTGCTCCACTGCTCTTATCCAATAGAGATTCCCAATGAGCACCAATAGGAGATGCCAACAACGCCTTTCATAAGTAGCCTTGAAATATATTGAACTGTTATTACTAGTGTTGAGGACAAAGCAACATGTAAACCAGATGCTTGGAGTGATATCAGTCTGTATTGCCATAATATTCTCTACATATTCTCTACTGTCCGCTTTCAGAGGGGCAAGTTTGCTTTCAGAGGGACTGTTCCTTCATCTACTCATTTCTTGCATGGCTCTTTGTAGCTGAAGGCATTGCTAGAAATCACCTCTAATAAACTTGCCCTCTCTCTTAACTCAGAAGATGACTTGGAGCTATTGTCCTCAGATGCAGAGCTGTGATCTTTACCCCATTGTTAAATCAGCTGGTCTATGGGACTTTTGCCTTATTTACTAACTGAGGAATTACCTCTGCAGGACTTACCAGGGAGGAAGGCTTTCTGTTTAAGGCAGTGGGCTGGGACTCAGGAGGTCTGGGTTCAGTTTCCAGTTTTACCACAGACTTTCTTGAGAAAAAACATTTCCTCTCTCTGTGCCCCAGTCCCCACATCTGTTAAATGCCAGTAATAGCACTTGTCTGTCTTGTACACGATCACTTGGGTGGAAACTGCCTTAGCATCTGTACATACAGCCCCCTGCACGATGCGGCCTTGATCTCAGTAGGACCACCCAGGGCTATTGTAGTGCAGACAGCAAAAGGCTGTACACATCTCCAGGTTCTCCCTGTGGTCTGTGGACTTTTCTCTAAATCCTCTACGAATGCGTGATCAACAAGGGTAAAATTCACAAGTGTATATTAAGAGCCATGGAAGCCCCACCCCCGATTTGGGGGTACTATACGGTAGACCTAGAATCCACACGAGCTGTGCAGAGCCCAGCAGCACCTATTCTAGCATAGGCACCGTAGGGTTAGCCACTGAAGAGCAACCCCATATCCTGCCCCTGGATTAGAGGAGAGGTCCTGCCCCACATAACCTAGTGTGGTTACTCACACCCAGCCCATTTGTTCAAGCTGTCTGTGTACGTCACAAGGAGGAGGGTGATTTTCAGCCCAGATTCCTGGATTTACAAGGAAGATGGTAAAGAGAGAAGGTTTCCCCCCTTTTCGCTCCTATCCAGAGCCCGGGGGTCTAGGTAGAACAAACTGGATGCAGCTGTGTTCGCAGCCCCTTTCATGACCACTAGCCACAAGTACTCTACCAGCTGAGCTTCACAAGTTTCAGAGGAGCAGCCGTTTTGTTAGTCTGTATCTGCAAAAAGAAAAGGAGGACGTGTGGCACCTTAGAGACTAACAAATTTATTTGAGCATAAGCTTTCGTGAATGCATCTGATGAAGTGAGCTGTAGCTCACGAAAGCTTATGCTCAAATAAATTTGTTAGTCTCTAAGGTGCCACACGTCCTCCTGTTCTTTGAGCTTCACAAATAGTTGTGAGAGGTGTATGTTTAGCTGCAGTTTACACCAGGGAGAGTTTCAAATTGTTTGTTGGATGGCAACATTCTCAGTTTGCAACTCCCACTTCACCCCATACTGTGTAGCTATCACACTGCGGGTACAGACAAAGACACAAAGTGCAAAGGAAATCAGGAGTCAATTAAAAAAAATAGAAAATAAGGGACTAATTGAAGATCCCATAGGAAACAGATTTTACAAAATCCTGGTAGCAGCTTTTGAAACAACAAACAATCCTTTCTAAACATGTCTCTTTACGGTAAATAGGCTTCAGACAGAAACTTACCAGCTCTAGATCTTACTTTGGGCTGAATTCTTAACCCGTGATGCGCCTCTGAAACTGGCATAGGCTCCCCTTGCTGACATGAGCATAAACTCTTGAACTGAATTAAATTCCAATCTACATCAAGCTTCAGAGCTGTACCACATTCCCAGCCAGAAATATACTTCTGAGCTGAGCTATGTTAACCCCTCCAAATGGGTGTCTCAGAGCTAGAGCAGACTTCCATCTACACTGAGCTCCCAAAGCAGAGTAGGATATGGGGGCCTAGAGGCCAGTTTTATAGTCCCCTAGCACCAGCCCTAATAGTTTCTGGCCACTCAGCCCCCTCCACCTGATCCTAAGTGGACTCACACAGCCAGCCCCAAGTAGTGCCCAGCAGCTGGGAGGAGGAAAAGAGAAACCAGCTCTGCAGTGTATGCTGCAACGGGGCTTTACCTTCTAATCTCTCCTGGAGGGTCAGAATTTTGAAGTTTCCTGAGGTTTCAGTGTGTGAGGGATCAGAGTTCAGTTCATTGCTGGAGGTGAGATTCCTGCATCTAAATCCTAAGTGATTGAGAGATGGATCACACTGTAGAGCCACTTACATTGGATTTGAACCTATTAATAACTTTCCCCACTTGATCTCCCCAGTAATTGGAAAGGTGCTGGAGATTTCCAACTCTTTGAGTTGCCAAACTAGTAATTTACCCACATTATTTCCTGACTGGTACTTAGTTTGCTTTACTCATAATAGAATGAATGTGCAGCTTCATGAGCACGTCTTGGGTTCAATTCATATGTAAATGTCGTCAGTTCCATCAGCTTAACATTAGCGATCACGCCTCAGAACAGGAGGGTTTTTTCTTTAAACCCACGTGTAGTCATGGTTAGTCACTCACTCACCTCCTTTCCAAAACGGGGTAGCGGGGCTGAAATGGGGACGGTGCCCTCTAACCTACCCTTCACCTGCCTCCGACACAGATGTGTGCAGAGCAACTGGCTGCTCAGACACCTGGGAGGATGGTTTTTTTTTCCTGTCTCAGTTCTCCAGAGCTTGCTGCCCCACTGCAAACCTTGCTGTAGACAGTAGCATAGTAAGCTAGAAATAGGTTTCTCAGCCTTTAGGGAGGTGTAAGCTCCCAGGTCCCTTTCTGAAGTAGGCTCAGCTCTTCACTCCATTAACAAATTCTGGACTCTTCACTAGAGCCACACGCAATTTCTAACCCCTTGGTTTCTCCCCCTCTCTTGCACTGTCCTTATGTGATTCATTAATTCCCTGTGAAAGTCACCTTCCCCCTCCCCGTGCATTGGGCCAGCACAAGGGCTAGGTCACGGTGATGGTCCAGTGAGCCTCCTTTTAAGGCTATCAGTGATGCACTGGGATGGATTTCACCC
Organism: Natator depressus; assembly: GCF_965152275.1. Lineage (NCBI taxonomy): Eukaryota > Metazoa > Chordata > Testudines > Cheloniidae > Natator > Natator depressus. The sequence continues at coordinate 1,960,732 of NC_134252.1, forward strand.
TTAGCGAACAGTCAATCTTACAGATAACAGTCTCCCTTCCATTATTAGCCAGACCCAACAGAGAGAGAGAGAGCGCGAGCGAGCCTGATCCAGCCTCGCGGTGAACTCTTGTGGTGTTTAGATGCTGCTTGTAAGGGTGCAGCAGCAGCTTGGTAAAGAGGTTTCCACTTTAAAAATAAAGTTCTGTGGAAGGTTGTTATTACCTTGCCCGGTCGCTGCAACAACTCTGTGTGTCTTTCCACACACAGACAACATGGGCCAAATCCCAGCCTTGTTTCCATATGGGCAAGTCCCTGTGCAGGGTTGCTCAGGTGTGAATGAGTGAACACTAAGGCCTAAAATCAGGACTCCTTGCAGCCAAAAATCAAGCCTACAGCTGTGGCAAACCGTCAACTTGTCCACTGCAGCTGCCTCCTTGCATGCAGCTTTCATTTCCTCACCTCTTCCCTCCCTTTCCATCGGGGCCTGGAAGGCTCCTCATGGGAGCTGTGCTAGAGGCATGAAATGGGGCCAGCAGGGAGGCAGACAGGACTAGCAGGTCTGCAAAGCACCTGAAAGAATGATTCATGAACTGGGTAAATTGTTCATCAGTGTGAATAAGACCCTGTCTTACTGCCAAGGTCACTAAGACCCAAGGAGACTTGTGCATTGTTACAGCTCCCTGGGAGTTGCTCTCTCAAGTGTCACATTTTTACAAGAGATCAGAACGTTTTTAAGGGAAGAACTTGCTCATCTGGGTCAACTCCTCTTTCAGTTTTATGTTGCCTTTGCTTTGAACATGGGCATCTTCCAGTGCTTTCCTGCCTGCTGCTTTCTCTGGGTTTAGCAGAGTCCCACTTCCATAGGGCCCTGGAAATTTTGGCGTCTTACTCTAATTTGTCATTTTTCCAAATTTTCTGCTTTTTTTTTTAATTGTCAGTTTTAGGGTGGGGGAAAACCCCTGGTGTAACTATGCTGAGCAGTCCAAATGAGCAGGGGGGGGGGGCTGAAGACATTTTTTTCCTTACCAGTTTCCACTGAAAACTTTTGAAAATAGGCAGGATTCTCTAGTGCCTAGCCAGACTCTCAGTGAGATGGGTTGGCAAAAAAATGAAGTTTTATAAAAAGTGGCTACATTTTGATGAAAAATGGTATTCATTGAAAAAGTCAAGCCCCTTTTCTCGGGGGTTTCATCTCCCAAGGCTGGATTGTCCTTGGCCACGCAGGCAGGATGAAGCTCCACCTGCGTTCCCTGCTCAGACTCTTGCCTTGGCTATGATGGGGAGAGCGGGGGCTGCTCACCCTGTACTGCTGCTAGCCCCATAAACGTTTGTGCGTCCTCACGGCATTCACAGCATGTTCTCCCCCTTTGTGTGCTTGGCATGGCTTCCTCATTCAGCTGGCATGTTTTCCCCCTTTTGCACATGTACCCGCACCCTAGATTCTAGGATGGCACCGCGCCCTTTTAACTCCACGAGAATGGAAGATAAGGAGGCTAAAGTAAGGCTCTAAATCTCCCAATTCTGTCTTTCACCTGCCCCTTAGCAGCAGCAGCACAGAGCAATTTAATCACTGACCCAGCACCGGGTATTGGAGTCTACACCCCTCGGCCCTTTGAAACCTCTTGAAATCTATTACAGACCTTTGATCTTTTCCTACATAAAGGGCATTCTAGAGAGATTTCAGAGAGAGTGGATAGCATTAAACAGAAACAAATTTTCCATGGGGCTTTCTTTTCTCTCTCTCTTTCTTTCCTTTTTAAAGAAACCTTCATGTGACAATAAGAACACTTATAAAAAAGGCCTAACCAGGCTGAGTTTTGGGGTCATTAGCTCTTGAGTGGAATTCATTGTATTCATTTTATAAACGGTGAAACAGAGCCAGCTTGAAAATTCAGCATCTATTAAGAGCAAATTCAAAGCATGTGGCATCAAAATCACATAAAGCTGAACTGTGAAATATTTAGGGCAGATGATGAACAGCATGTCATAATATTTGTTGAATTGCATTTGCTGTTTGATGCATCGTCTCACTTAAAGCCCTGACTTTTGCAGGCAGCAACAGAAGAATAAAAAACAAATCAGTTGACTGCCAGTATTTGGTTATGAGTGCGTGATTTAATTTAGACTTCATAAAACTAATATTGCATGCTAAATACCAGGTGTATATTAATTTTAATTAACGGAGGTTTAGCAATGCATAATTAACAGGCATTCAGTTCACATACAATAATTCTAATTTAATGTAGGTAGAATCCTTATTTGCACTCCATTTGAATTTTCACGCATGGCATCGTTTTATTTTATTGCCATTCGGGGTCATACCTGGGAAGTAGCTCTCTTTGGAATTTGAGTGCTCATGAATGGTATGGAAGGCTGCAGCTTTTTGTTCACGTAGGAAAACTTCACCCATGGGCAGAAGGCTGGCACAAGGGCACGAGACTTCCGTTACGTCTACACCTCTGGCAGAGTGTAGAGTACATAAACTTCCTGCCCCCCCGACCCCCTAAATAGCAGTTTAGATAGTGAGACACTGCTTAGGCGAGAGGAGTAAAGACAGGCCCGAACCTTAGGGTGTGCACCCAAGCACCGCCTCCCAAGTCTACGCCGCTATTTTTAGCACAGCGGTGTCCTGCTGCCAGAGTTGTTCTTCACCGCGGTGAAAGGCTCCGACCCCCGGGAGCTGCTGGCGGTTTTCCTGGCGGCCTCTCCGCTGCCAGAGCCTTTCAAAGCCATGTGCGGCTAGCCACACTCTGCACACAGTCGCCAGTGTATACAAGGGCTGAGTCGCAAACGGGCTGGTACAAACTTAAATGGGGTTCAGTCACACACAGCCCTTGGGCTGGCTCCACTCCGGGAGAGCAGGGAGAGAAGAGGCCGTGGCAGTAGAAGGTTCTCCAACACCTCGTCCCTTTGCTAATCTGTCTCCATCCAAACGGGGGTGGGGGCAGGTGCCGTCTCTAACGGTGAGAGAGCTGTTCGTTCCCAGCGTCCATTCGGACCTTGCCTTCTCTGCTTGTGCTTCTAACAAGGCTGTTGGTTACTGACAGTTGCTGGGGATGTAGGCACTATATGGGATTGGACTGGGATGATATCAGCATGGTGTCACAGGCTTACACGAACAACGACCAGAGGGTTACCACCTTTGGTCATTTCCATTCCAGGCTCGATCTGAGCATGTGAAAAGCTATATATCACTCCTAGACCTCAGTCAGTTCCCTGGCAATGCTTTCTTCCCCCGCTTCCTGACTCCATACATTTGGTGTTAGAGCTGATCAAGAAGTGAAAAAGGACTTTCACCAGCAATGGTGGCATCTCAAAGGGTTCCAGACTGATCCATTTCTTTTCAAAATTTGTATTGAGAACTTTCTTAAAAGTTTATAGAAAATGTTTGTTTACTGAACACCTGGCTTTTGGCAAACAAACTAGGAAACAAAAATGTTTACTAACTATTTTGACAACATTTGGTGTTTTCAATACACATTTTGATTTAAATTAATACAAATATTTTCTAAATAAGTCCATTTTTTATAGAAAAGATAGTCTGAAAAAGTTGCACAGCTACCTCAGCAGAAGTGAGAGGAGAATCGGATCCGTAATGTAGAGGGGTTGGCGGCCAGAGTGCAGTGGCCTGTGCTTAAAACCACTGCAGGTGTGCAATTTAATGGCCATGTTAATCGGACAGCAGCAGGTGTACGGGAAAATCTAGTGCTAATGTTGAGCTTTGTAACCCACAATAAAGAGAAATACAAAGTACTTTTACTATGCTGCCGTCTTTGTTACAAGCCCGGTCAATCACGCACATGACCCTGGATTTATTTCAGTTGCATTGTTTTTCTGCTCCAGCTTTTGGGTGGACTGTGCACCAGACGGACAACACATAGAATACAAGACTTCAGCCCAGACCAATAAAACACAGGGGAAAACATATTTATGGCCGTGTTGCCTGAAATCAGTATTGTAGATCCTTAATAATTTCAAGCTTTCAGACACTTCCTTTTTTTTCCTACCATGCATTACAGTTTAAAGCGTGCTTATGGTCCAAAGAATGGCTATAAAAGTGACACATCTGTGTGCCTGATTTATTCTCCCATCAGTGGCTTTCCAGGGTAAATTTGCTGAGTTTACACAAGTCAAAATAAGATTTTTTTTTATTATTTTTTTGGGATGAGTTTCTCAGTACCTGTGCTGCCAGCTCAGCCTCATGTCTGAAAATGAAAATTGGGCTCATTCTGATCCGTGTGGGCCCCACCAGCACCGCAGGTTCTGGAATCAGAAACGATCTGGCTGGATGAGTACAATTAAACCCAGCTCACGCTCCAGCAGCATGAGCGAAAGTGGAGACGGACAAACACTGTGTTCCAATACCGCTCCGATGGAAGGAACCTGGGTCTGTAGTTAAACCAACCAGAGTAAGCTCAAGAGAACCTCTAGTTAGTCTCCTATACTGATCATAGACACCATTCACACTGGAGTTACTCAAAGCTTTAAAGATGTTTTGTTTCAAACAAGTAGGCCAGAGTTTTCAAAGTAATTTTGAGCATCTCAGTTTCTGGGAGCCCCTCTTGACCCACATGAGTGTGCTGTACTTTCTGAAAACCAGATCCCTTTAAGGTGTCTGAACAACCAGTAATAGACACTTCCAAACTCCCTGATCAGTTTTGGAAATCTTGACTGTTCTAAAGTCTGCTTATCTGGTAAATTAAAAGTTTCTTGGCATTTTCATTGCCCTTATCTTGATAGTGCCCTATTCCCAGGAGATTGTGGTTCTTTTTGTAATTAACAGACCATGCGTAAAAAAAGAAAAAGAAAAAAAAGCCTGTTTCATTTTAATCATGTTTTATGCAAATTAGAAATGTAAATATCATGAAGAAATCTGTTGCTAACTTAATTTGTTTCTGCTGTAGCAGTGTTGAAGGCCTTTGATCTCAAATTAGTGCTTTGATCTGCTCCCTTGATCAGGGTATGCACATGCTGTTTGTAGTAGATGCTCTTTCTTAGATGTCAAAAAAAATAATATCCGAATCGATCGTTCAAAGAAATATCACAATAAACATTGCCAGTTAGACTGCGCAAGTCTGAGGTGCAAACAGCTGAAAGTTAACTACCAGAGAGAGATTCCAAGCTGATGTAAATTGGTACCCCTCCACGGAAGTCTTTGGAGCCATGCCAGTTTATGCCCAGTTGAGGACTGGGCCAATAGTCTTAAGTTAGTGGCTTACAAGATTCTAACATTTGGGTGGAGCGGGCAGGGGAGGTAATGCTCACCAATACACACAGTTCACTTCTAGTGGCATGCACGCTGTGCGAGGCCCTGCCGACATTCATAGAAAGACCCAGCTCTGGCCCTGTGTTTGGGGCTGCCTCTTCCCCAGCTCTCCCCAGCACCCACTGCTACTCAGCCACTGCTCACAGCTGGCAAGGACGGAGGTTAGCACAACAGGCCAGAGCTAGGGAGGGAGCAGGAGAGATGCCACATGCATTTACCCCTCTGTCGAGTGGCACTGATGGGCCCTGTGGCATCTCCTCGTGTCCCTGGGGCATCTGTCCTGTGTGTGGGAGTGGCACCCAATGAATATGCATCTGTGTGCCAGGCCAGTACAGCTGCTGCAGAGCTTAATAGCTGGTGGACGAGAGACAGGAAGGAGAGTTAAGAACCACTGGCCTCCTGTCTGGATGCCCTCCAGAGGGCTGGGTTAGGAAAACGCAGCGAGAGGTGAGAGATTTGACCAGTTTGTTTGTTTCTGTGCAGCATCTGGATTTACTGCATTTAATCCCCTATAAAGCCTGACATTTATCTAGGGCTGCTGGTTAGTTTAGCAGGATGTAAAATGCAGCCAAGTGGCTTTGTAGGAAAGCAGTTAGAGCATTTGGGTGGCAAGCCTTGTGGGGAAGCTGGCACAGTGCTGGGGAAAAAGCCTTTGGCCTGATTCTCCTCCCAACACGATGCATATCAGAAGTAACGCCCGTGAGTTCAGGTGAGGGCTTGGATCAGACTTTCATAGGGGTTAGATTATCCCACATGTGCCTTGGAGGTTTCATGTAGTTTCCTCTGCTGTGTCTGGTACTGTTCATTGCCATAAACAGGGTATTCAACTGGATGGACCATGGGTGTAATCCAGTCTGGGAATTTCTATGTTACTATCGAACTCAATGGAACCACACTGATGGTAAATCAGGTAACTGCACTGAAATCAATGGAAAAGTTTAATTATTGACTCCAAGAAGGGGCCGGTGTCTGTTCTCACTTACACCGGTATTATACCAGCCTAACTCCCGGTAATAGAAAAATTACTGGTGACTGGCCCTCTCTGTTTGGCAGTGGGCAGTAGATCCTCAGGGAGATGATGACCTTGTTGGGAAGGTTTCAGAGTAGCAGCCGTGTTAGTCTGTATTCGCAAAAAGAAAAGGAGGACTTGTGGCACCTTAGAGACTAACAAATTTATTTGAGCATAAGCTTTCGTGAGCTACAGCTCACTTCATCGGATGCATTCATCTCCCCACTGTATTTTCCACTGAATGCATCCGATGAAGTGAGCTGTAGCTCACGAAAGCTTATGCTCAAATAAATTTGTTAGTCTCTAAGGTGCCACAAGTCCTCCTTGTTGGGAAGGGATCAGAGTCAGGCAGTGCATCCAGTAAACTATAGGAGAGCCACAGGGACATGCCAGCCAGTCAGCAGAGAGCATAGATCTTCTGGTTTTCAGTAAGTTTAATATATTAAGATGATAGCTGGCTTCTCCTGGAGATGGCTGCAGCTTCCCCCCGAGGCTAGGTAGTTCTCCAGTGGGATGACAGCTCAACGTCCCCAGACCCAGTGGGTGTTCAGGGCACTATGGAGCAGCAACTTGCCCAGTCCCTGAGGGCGGTGATGGAGCGCTGGCCACAGTTCCTGAGTTATATCCCACTGTGTCTGACTGACAGTGCTGGCCCATCGTCCCCAGCAGTGTGATTCCCAGGACTCGAGTGCCCTGAAGCATTCCTGGAGCATTGGATGTGACTTCCATTTCCAGTTGCCAACCTAACTTTAAATATAGCATTTGGTGCTTAGGTGCCAGGGATCAGTGCCCTATACGTATGCCAGACAGAAAGAGAGGGTGGGGAAACACAGAATCCTGAACTCAGGGGTTTTCTTCCTTATTATGTTGTACATAAGCCTATGGGAGTCTTACTGTTTTGCATGAATATTGTGTGTGCCTCAATTTCCCTGTGTATGGCACAATGCCTAAGTGGTGGGAATTGGGTGTGTGACTTTTGCTGAGACCCTCGAGGGCAGGTGAGTCGGCTCCAGCTCCCAGGTGGGGGATGTGACCAGGTGACACTTTGCCCGGGAACCGAGACAAAGACCAGGAGGAGGGCCCACAGGCATGTCGGAGGTCGGGTCGCTGGAAGCTGGGCAGTCAGTTGTTGAGGACTCGGAGATGGGGGAGTCCCGGGCATCCGGCCCGGGGTCCCCCTATGTTGGACTTTGCTGAAAGTCACTGATTTCTGTGCTAACAAGATCTGTTCTACACTGTGTTGACTAATAACCCTTCTGTGTCACCCGTTGGCTGAGAGTCATGGCTGATTGCAGAGTTTGGGGCAGGGTCCTCTGGCTCCCCCAGGGGTCCCATCCAGGTGGACTTGCCACGGGGACATGCACGGTGAGAACAGGGGTGCGGAATGCTCTGAGGTCAGTCCCAGGAGGGCCATAGCCAAGGAGGCTCCATGCCCCGAGGGGAGTAACGCTACCCAGAGTCCTGGCTGGCTTCATACCAAGCAGTTCCAGAGCATCGGGCCTGTGACACCATGACCACAAGCGTTTCTGTTTAGTTGTAATGTCTGGGAGGAGACCATCCTACATCCAGAGATGAACGATGGTCTTGTGGTTAAAGCTGAGACAGGGATTTTGGCTTTGTGGCTCTGGCTCTCCTGTGTAACCATGGACAAGTCACTTTGTCTATCTGTGCCCCAGTTCACCAGCTGTGGAATGGGGACAATAACCTTTCCTTTGTCTGGTTTATTTAAGTTGCAAGCTCTTTCAGGGCAGAGATTAGCTCTTACTATGTATGTACAGCACCTTTGCTGTTACTGCAATACATAGAATGGTGTCAGTCCATCTGTCTAGTGCCAGGGAGATGAGCTGGATCTATTGGGCCGTTCCCTTCTCTGACATTGGAGATTCTGTTGAGTCCGCAGGTTGGGCGGGGTGTTGGGAGTATCTCCCAGCTCTTACCTGCCTTACCCTGGCTGCTAACGCCACCTTACACACCGTGTCCTGACCGAGCTGCTCTTGGGGGAAGGTAGCAAGCTAACACTGGGAAGAAGCTTAATAATGACTTCTCTCCACATGAGGAGTCACACCCATGGCTGAGTGCTGAGCACGTGTGTGTGGGGGGCACAGCTCTGGGGTCTGCAATACGCCTGTTACAAACACTGTGCTGCCAGGAGCAGCCCCTGAGCATGGCAAACATATAGGTACAGACCGGAGACAACCACAGCAATGGCAAGACTAGCCCAGAGCTCATGCCTTCCCCTACATCGTCCTTATGAAGGCACGCCATGTCGCTCAGCATATGGTCTGACCCATAGTTACGAGACGTTCTAGGTGCTCGTTCTGCACTCATCAGCATGGCGTCTTAGCTGAGGAGATGGTACGTACGGTGGCACATGAGAGACAGCATATCGCTAAAGGCTCTGAGGATTATAGAGACGGTACCAGCGGGGAGGTCACTGCAGAGCAGGTGTCTTTCACAGGTGACCTTGGCCCCAAATCCCCATGCTGTTGAATCAAGCCTGCAATCCCAGACAACTACCGACCTGAAAGCAAGTCCCCTGCCTTTTGCCAGGCAAAGCCCAATAGAGCTAGGCTGCTGCATTGGACAAAGGTGGCATCACTTCAAAGCCCCGTGTGACGGGTTGGGTCACAGAAACCCCCTGGGAGCTGCCACCTGATGTGCCAAGGCTACTTCTGCCCCTGCTTTCCTGCCCTGCCAGCTTAGGACTCCAGCGCCCTGCCTGGTTTGAGCCAGAGCTGCTAGCCTGCTGCAAACCCAGACCCAGATCTGAACCACGTCCCCTAACAGCTGTAGGCTTAACTGAAAGCAGCTTACAGAAGTGTTCCTGTCCTAGACACTCAGATGCCCAACTCCCAATGGGGCCCAACCCCTGAATAAATCCGTTTTACCCGGTATAAAGATTATACAGGGTAAACTCATAAATTGTTCACCCTCTATAACACTGATAGAGAGATATACACAGCTGTTTGCCCCAAGTATTAATACATACTCTGGGTTAATTAATAAGTAAAAAGTGATTTTATTAAATACAGAGAGTAGGATTTAAGTGGTTCCAAGTTGTAACAGACAGAATAAAGTGAATTACCAAGCAAAATAAAATAAAACCCGCAAGTCTATGTCTAATAAAACTGAATACAGACAAAATCTCACCAGTTCCAGTAAGCTTCCTTTTACAGACTAATCTCTTTCTAGTCCGGGTCCAGCAATCACTCACACCCCCTGTAGTTACTGTCTTTTGTTCCAGTTTCTTTCAGGTATCCTTGGGGGTGGAGAGGCTATCTCCTTAGCCAGCTGAAGACCAAATGGAGGGGTCTCCCATGGGCTTAAATAGACTCTCTCTTGTGGGTGGAGACCCCCTCCTCTCGCCTATGCAAAGTCCAGCTCCAAGGTGGTGTTCTGGAGTCACCTGGGCAAGTCACAGGTCCATGCAAGATTCACAGTTTTTACAGGCAGAAGCCATTGCCCACCTGGCATCTTGAACGTCTCCAGGAAGACTTCTTATGTGGACTGGAGCATTCCAAGATGCACTGTTCCTTAAAAAGAACAGGAGTACTCTTGGCACCTTAGAGACTAACTAATTTATGTGAGCATAACCTTTCGTGGGCTACAGCCCACTTCATCAGATGCATAGAATGGAACATATAGTAAGAAGGTATATATACATACAGAGAACATGAAAAGGTGGAAGTTGCCATACCAACTGTAAGAGGCTAATTAATTAAGATGAGCTATTATCAGCAGGAGAAAAACAACTTTTGTAGTGATAATTAAGATGGCCCATTTCAGATAGTTGACCAGAAGGTGTGAGGATACTTAACATGGGGAAATAGATTCAATTTGTGTAATGACCCAGCCACTCCCAGTCTCTATTCAAGCCCAAGTTAATAGTATCTAGTTTGCAAATTAATTCCAGTTCAGCAGTTTCTCATTGGAGTCTGTTTTTGAAGCTTTTCTGCTGCAAAATTGCCATCTTTAAGTCAGTTACTGAGAGGTTGAAGTGTTCTCTGACTGGTTTTTGAATGTTATGATTCCTGATGTCGGATTTGTGTCCATTAATTCTTTTGCGTAGAGACTGTCCGGTTTGGCCAATGTACATGGCAGAGGGGCATTGCTGGCACATGATGGCATATATCACATTGGTAGATGTGCAGGTGAACGAGCCCCTGATGGCATGGCTGATGTGATTAGGTCCTATGATGGTGTCCCCTGAATAGATATGTGGACAGAGTTGGCATTGGGCTTTGTTGCAAGGATAGGTTCCTGGGTTAGTGTTTTTGTTGTGTGGTGTGTGGTTGCTGGTGAGTATTTGCTTCAGGTTGGGGGGCTGTCTGTAAGCAAGGACTGGTCTGTCTCCCAAGATCTGTGAGAGTGAGGGATCGTCTTTCAGGATAGGTTGTAGATCTTTGATGATGCGCTGGAGAGGTTTTAGTTGGGGACTGAAGGTGACGGCTAGTGGTGTTCTGTTATTTTCTTTGTTGGGCCTGTCCTGTAGTAGGTGACTTCTGGGTACTCTTCTGATTCTGTCAATCTGTTTCTTCACTTCAGCAGGTGGGTATTGTAGTTTTAAGAATGCTTGATAGAACTCTTGTAGGTGTTTGTCTCTGTCTGAGGGATTGGAACAAATGTGGTTGTATCTTAACTTTGCAAATTCCTTTCTCCAGGAACTGACCAAATGCTCTACTAAGGTTATTTAGAAATCAAGCCAGTACACTGTCAATATTTATAATTTCGAAAACAAAAATGATACATGCATAGAATCATAGAATATCAGGGTTGGAAGGGACCTCAGGAGGTCATCTAGTCCACCCCCTGCTCAAATCAGGACCGATCCCCAATTAATCCCCATACAAATAGGATTAATAGATTCAGTAGATCATAACCTTTACATAGATATGTTACATGGCATATGTAGCATGGAACATATTCCAGTTATGTCATATATATTCATAAGCATATTTCCATAAAGCCTTATGTGGGGCACTGTCACAGCCACCTCCAGAAAACGTAGGCAGGAAATCAAAGCCCGTAATGAGCGCAGAAGACTCCTCCAATCCAATCCAATCCTCCAATCCATTATCAACCCCCAACCTTCTTATCTGATAGGTTCTTCTATCCATAACATCCAATTTCCATTAAAGGTGGCTCACCTTTTCAGACTCTCCCTATCTGTTTTTCATTGAAAAACAAGCCACCATATTCCATTAGTTTCTCATTTAGTGTGTGTAAAACGCTGATACATACATTTTACCCAGGGTGTTTTTAATCAGTTAATTTAACCAGAAACATTAATAATGTATTTCTTTGCCCCTTGACTGCTCATCTGTTAAACAGCTTATACATGGGAGAATAATGTCACCCTCTGTGACATGAAGTATCTAATACAGTGCGAATGGAATAAGATTTTGCATGTTTAATGCCAAAATGAACAAAGAGGAAGATACTGTCTCCTGGGAACAGGTATTACAGGATGAATAAAACCACTGCAAAGGACTTGTCTTTCCTAGCAGCCAAGCAAATCCTTCCAGAAAGGACACACATTTTCTGTACTTCATTTTCCGCTTGGATTCAGTTTCTTGGCATTTCTCAGCACATTTTTCCTATCCTGCAAGACATGGTTAAATCCGGGTCTCCGTGAGGTGAACTTCCCAGCTTCAGCTCCATCCATGAAACCTCACCCAGGTATAATGGGCGCTGCTGGAAGCCGGAGAGCGCGGACACCAGTTGAGAACTGAGTTGCACTCAATGGGGGAAATTCGTGCCACTGCAGAAGGCCAACAAGAGAGGCCTCTGTACCAACTGAGTCCCACATAGAGCCTCAAAATCGGGCTGAAGCAGGACTTTAGTGGCATGTGGTCCTCATGCCTATACCCAGCAGAAACGTCCTTCTCAGCGCTTCTCCTGGTCCCCTCGAAATAGCAACTTCCAACATGGCCAAACATTTTGTATCTCTTTATTCATTTTTAGCTGGCGAAGTCGGCAACATCAGTTAGGTCAATTTTTTTAAAGTCAGGCACCTCAAATGCAGACACAGGCAGGAGACCCGAACTGCAGAGCAGCAGAGGCTACCGAAGGCAATGGGGAGCTGCAGTTGCTCAGCAGCTCTGGAAATCAGCCCACTTATTTCGGAGCCCAAACTGGGTGTTAAGCCCCCATTTTAGCCACCCACATTTGAAAGTTTTGGCAGCTTGTACTGAAGCCTAGCAGGGAGCTGCTGTCCTGGCCCCTCCCGGCTCTGCCTCAGGGAGTCTGAGCACAGAGGGGGAGTCTGTGGCTGGGAATGCCTGGGATTTTGCCGTTTGTGACCACAATCTTACCTTTCCCTTCAGCATCTTTTCACTGCATCCCTGGAACTACGGGCAGAGGTGATGAGATGCATCCCACTGTGCAACAGCCTTGATGTCACACCCTGGCACAGGAAGGGAAAACGCTGCACCCCCTGAGGGACAAGAGACTCCGTTAAGGAGATTTCTCCTTCCTCCGGTCGGCCTTGTGTGGCAGCAAAGCAGCACCTGCTAAATGGAGACTTTTCCCCAAGGCCGGCGGGACGCACAGCAACTCTACCTGACCCTCTGAGTCACGCTGCCAACACCTCTCTGGCCAGCCGGATCTTCAGTGTTGTGCTGAACTTTACTCATACATGGAAAGGCTTTTAAAATGCACCCACGGTGATGATATTTGGAGATATTCTGCTTCGAGCCGAGGAGAGGGTTTCCATCAACAAGCATTTCACTTCTCTGGCTTGGAGGGAGACCTTTAGTTAGCACTGAAGATTTGGTTTTCAGTCTGACACTTCTAAGCGCACTTGGGATTGGAGCCCAGACACAAGCTCATGTTTTCCCCACAGTTACAAGGTTGGAGGACAAGCTGAACAGAAGTGAAACGAATCTTTCGTCAGGGTAACTAGAGAGAAGCAGAAGCTGGCTCGGCATGTCCTATCCCACGATGCTTCCCCGGCCTTACGGCCACAACGGCCAGCATGATTTGAGACAGGTTCTCATGCTCTGGCTTGGGACTCGCATTCTGGATAAACCAACTGGTGTAAGGAGCCCGAGCCCAATGACATGCTGGGTGTGAAATACAGATGCTGCTGACGCAGGTGGTTCCCATGGCGTTTCCTCTCCAACCCCCCTCCCAGACTAGAGAAATCTGCCTTGGCAATACAATGCCACAAAAATCCTCCATTCAGGAAGCTTTAGAGAAGCACAATAGTCCAGTGGGTAGGGTGCTAGCCTGCAGCTTGGGACACCTGGGTTTATTTCCAAGCTCCCTCACAAACACTTTGTGTGCCCTTCTGCAGGTCACTTTGTGTCTCGGAGCCTCAGTTCACCATCGGGGCAATGGGGAGAACTGCCCTGCCCTGCCTCGCAGGGAGAACTGCCCTGCCCTGCCTCGTGGGGAGTGCAGTGGGGAAAAATGAGTTAAAGATTGTGATGTGCTCAGAGGTGATAAGGGCTCGCCAAGGGCCTGAGACAGACTGGAAACCAGCATATGGCTAACGGGCCTGATTAGGATCTAGAACTGGGAAATGACTCCACGGAAGGCCACTCATATAGCCTTCATCACTATAGCACTGTATATCGTAACTTGTATTGTTACATTTATGCACCTAAATTTGGTTTATTGCTGATTATGTATCTTTTAAAACAAACTTTGTATTTGTGGATAATCTAAGCACTATAGCCAGATGGACAGACACTCTTTTCTTAACCCATGTATTACATAATTTTTTTAACATTAGCTTTAATTAAATGTTTAAATCGGAGTGCTTCACAGAGCAGGGTTTATTTCACCCTCAGAACCTCCACTCTGAGGTTTTAGCCTCAGACGGGGAGCAGAGCGGAGAAAAGAGACGAGGTGATTTGCCCAAAGTTTCAAAAAGAGTCTGTGGCAGAGCCAGACTCTGAACCCCGCCTCCTGCGTCCCAGTCCGCTGCCTTAACCACGAGGCCAGCCCGCCTCTCTGCTTCAGTGGAGTTGCACCAGTTTCACAAAGCTGTGAGGAGATACGGGCCACGTCGGTTTGCCTCTGCTGTACCCATCTGCACACCAAAGCTGAACCCATATTACAGAGCTTAGCATCTGAGGGCTTCCGCCAGCCCCAGGCGGAGGGGTTTAAGGGGTCTCCCTCCTGAACAGCCCAGACTGGAGCTTACTTCCAGGAGCCTGCATCCAGGATTTACAACAAGGGGTTGGTTTTTGGTGAGCAGCGCTGGCCCTCTTTAGTTTCCCCAAGCAGTCTGTTAACTCCTCCTTGGCTAGGGTTCACATCATCCAGCACAGAGCTGGTCTGCTAGGGTTCCCAGTTTGATGTACTGGTTGCATATCGATGGTCAGAACGTGACAGACCCGTATGCTGATTGTTTAGGGTATGTGTCTTTATACAGCACGTGCAGCATCGCCAGGCTGATGGCTCAGGAGCTGCAGTACGGTACGTGGAATGCCGGAGAACCCAAGGAGTTTCTTTGGCCCTGAAGGTTTCCCATTCCAATCCCATGATCCCTCCACTGCTTTTCAGCATGTGGCTTCATGAGGCTAGGGCCCAGGTACCCATGATGGGCAGATGAGATGTACAGCAAGCTGTCGAGTCCATCCTTGGACGCGCTCCCTCCAGGTGTCCAAGTAGATTTCCCCTGCACTCCCTGCCACGCGCACTTGCCAAGCAGTAGGACACTAGTTAGCACAGCTCTTTTCAAGCCAGGCTATTGGGGAAAGGGAAATAAAGCATGTCAGGTCTGTCCCTTAGCTCCAACTGAGTTGGGCTCAGTGGTAGGCCGCAAGCTGAGGAGGGAGGAGATTTACTCCATACTTGTGGTCCCCCAACTTGGGGGCTGACCAGGAGCTTCAGGGCTGCTCCAAAATACACCCAGTTGCTCATGGCCCCACACAGCCCTTCCAGCAGCCAGGGGCAACAGCTGGGTCTGTGCCACTCAAGGATTCCCCTTGGGAAGGGGAAATTCCAAGCTGGCCAGACCTGCTGCGTTCCTCCCTGGCTTCCTTGATGTGGCATGAAGGGGTCGTACTGGAAAGAAGCCCTGGTCCCTTAGAAAATGCAGACAGAAGTGACAGGAGACACCCCCTGAGAGAAGTATGTCGGGCTGCCCCAGGAAAGGCCCAAGTCCCATCTTTTTTCCTTTAGAAAAGAAAGAGGACACTGACTAGAACTGTGCCGATGATGTTACAGTTGTGACACGGCCTTGCCAAAGCCGGGGTCTCTGACGCTGGGGCTGTTTGGGACCAGTTAATATTCACACAGAGAATCCCCTTCGGATAGCTCAGCCCTGTAAGTAACAGGCAGCTGATTCCCCAGGTTTCTGTTTCATTCACTCCATGCCTATGTAGCCTCAAATTGCATCAGCTACATGATCATGTTGCATCACATTAGGCTCTGCCAAGCTGACGTGACAGGGCCAATGCATCATCACTAGAAGTGTACAGGGGGCAGGAATTCAGTTCCTTTGCTGTTCTGTCAGAGCAAGAAACCAATCTATGCCCTAAAGAAAACATTTTCAATTCCTGCCGTGGAGGAATTCAAATTTGCAAGTCCCAGTTACTGCATGTAGAAGAGCCTGGCTCTTTGCTGCTGCTGCTGAGCAGATCTCCGAGTGTGCCTCAGGAAGTAAGCGTTACTGCAGGAGGTGCAAGCTATGGGGCTGAGGGTGAGGGGTTTGGGAGTGCTAGGCAGGGAAAAGATCCCTTTGTGCATCTCCTGCATGCTAATGATTCCCACTCAGCACAAAGGATTCCTCAGTAAAATGTGAGCTGTAGGGATGGAGTTTCCACTTTCTTCTGGACTTTATCTTCCCCTCTTGCTTCAGAAAAAGGCTTCCACGGAATCACTATGTGTGGCTTTTGGAAGACACCAGATGGCACCGGGGTGCGGGGACTCTACTCACTGCCCGGCGGAGAAGGGGGTCAACAAAAATAGAACAAATCTGAAAAAGACAAAACAAGCAGCCCAGCACTCGGCAGGAAAGAAAACAATTGCAAAGGAAAGAAATCCTAGGGGCCCTACGTTTGAGAGAACACACAAAATCCGGTGCTGATGGGTAGATGGGAGGTATAAGAAATTCTTCAGGGTTCATCCCATGTTGTCTCTGCAGGAAGCAATGCTGTCTGCATCCTCAGTAAGATCTTTTTCAAAACAAGCGTTTATTCCAGAATTCCATCAATGGAAGGGGACTGTCCGAGCGCTGTCTAAGTGTGTTAGCAACACTGTCAGCAGGGGAGGGGAAAGTGTGATCAAATGTAGCTGTTTTTCAAAGCTAAATAACACTGTGATTTTATAAGAAGAAAAAGGTAAGTGATTACACTGCAGACTAAGTGCTGCTGAAATTCCCTTTCCTAGAACGAAGCTGGTTTGTTTTGTTAAATTGGAAAACACCTGAAACGCTTTGACTTTCTTGTACGCTTAGCTGCTGTGAAGCTAAAAATAACCAGCCATTGAAGGAAAATGGCATTTAGCCAGAAAACTTGTCTGGCAGATTTTGACTAGACAAGAATTAAACTAGTGGGATAGAAAGCACAGAAAATGAGTTTTAACCTGGGAATAGTAAAACAGCTCACACCTATATGATTAACAGCATCCTGTCCTGAGATATACATATAATTTCTCTTCTATAGATAAGTCGGGTCTGTGAAATAAATGGCGTAGAGAGCCATTCTGTAGAGCACTGTAAGCACTGAAAGTTGCTAACGAGATCTTTTTGCTTTGTATTAGTGTATGGCCTTTGTCAATGGGAGTTGGGTACTTAATTCTCTTAGGCCTTCTTAAATCCCATCTGGGTTGTCCATAGCCACATTCTGACTGGATGCTTGGTCTGGTTTGAGGTTGTGTGGGTCTTGTCATGCGCCAGAGAATAGGGGGAATAGAACCGGTCATGCCAACTGTGTCTGGGCCCAATCCTGCTCCTTTTGATGCAATGGGACTTTGCTGTTTCGTGGGATCTGGATTTTGCTCTGAAGGGAGGGACTGATTTTCAGTGATTTAGCTAGAGCTACAGCCTGCCAGTTCTTTGCATCCAAACCTCCCTGTGTGTCTAATGCCAGCTCCCTGTCCCTGTGAAATACCTGCTCCATCTAGCCCTTCTGATCCAAGATTTTAAACAGGAGTTTTAAACATTCATTTTTGTTTCTCATTTTGAGTTCTTTCACCTTTGAAACTTCCCAATTCCAGCAGCACTTTCAATGGTCAGAAAATAAGATAAAAAAGAAGGGAAGTTGAGTTTGCATTTTCTTATTTGCAGATTGACACTCTCTGGAGAGCAATTAGCCTACTTTAAAGCAAAAAAAAAAAACAAACCCCAACAACCCAAACCTCCAAACCGAGTAAGTATTTAACCTGCCTGTTGATTGATATTTAAAATACACAAAGACAAATGTAATAAGGCACAACAAACATTGTTTCCCATCGTTAATATTTAATGATCTAGGCTCTCCTTCCCCCCCACCACATATCTGAGCAAATGCAGTTGCCTTTATGCCTTGACATTTCTGTCTGAAGAACACTGAGCAGATCATATCCAGCTGTGACTTGGAGGAAACCTGTTGCCGCTCTTGGCACAATTATTCATCAGGTAACACTGGAGTCTCAATCTTTCCCTAAGTTTGGTAATGAGCAGGAATTCGAACAGTCGCACACGTCATAGACTTACCATCCAAATAACAGATTCTCACCAATTGCCCAATGGAATTAACTAGGAATATGATGATTTGCTTACGAGCTGTTGACACAGAGTAGTGAGGCATACTTTTTTAGTACGGATACAGGCTGCATTAGTGTGCACTGGAAGACATTAAATGCGTGGCCTTCAGAGTACTGTAAAGTCATTTCCTCCACTATCCTTATTGGGGACAACTTCGACTATATTCGTTTGTCAGCAGTTCGGCAGCAGGCTGTTGAATCCTTAGGCGGCGGCAGCCTGCTCTAATAGGTGGAGTGTGGCTTCTGCCGTTCCTAAATACAATGAGATGCGCCAGATTCCGGAATAACAATGTGCTGTAGTTGTCTGCTTGCACACTTGCAGTCTGCCTGGCCATATGTACAATGAGTTACATTTGCAGTTGTGCATGAGCGAGGCTTATTGCTCGTGGCGTGCTTTTACAGCTGTGGTTTAGATATCAGAAACAGGAGGACCAATGCCCTTGCTGTCAAAGGAAGGTGAATTAAGGAGATGGGGTAGGCAGGGATTTGGGGCTGTTGCCTGCTCCTTGGTCTTTGAGAGTATGGGTGAAATGAACCCCAGAGCTAAAACATTCCTGGCTACAGTTTGGCAAAAGAACTAAATCCATCCTCTTTTGGCTTAAAATTGTTTGTTCCTTTGAAATTGAGATGAAGCAGAACTGGAGTTGGTCACGGGACATGGATCATTCCTCTCTCTGCAGCTTTGCATTCAAACCACCCAGAGCCTCGGCTTTATTAAAGGGAAAACCGAACTGATGATGTTTTGCAAAGCCAAAACCACGTACTCTTTGTTCACCCCTGCTGCAAATGCACCCCACTGTCCTTACCCTGGCTAGCCTAACTCTGGACCTTTCTTGGGCTGGTGTAGGTTTGGTGATCAGAGTTTCGTGATCAGAACAAGTGTCAGCTGAGCCTGGTGTGATTTTACCAAATGCTCACCGGCAATGGGATTTGAGTCAGGGTCACCAGGGTGGAGAAGTGTGTTCAGCACCTTACCGTGCCTCAGAAGATAGTCGTTATTACTATTATGGTCTTTATTCTTGTGATGCCCAGGAGTTCCAGCCAGGACCACATTGTGCTAAGCGCTGTACAAATAGAACTAAAAGAGGTCCCCTACCTCAAAATTTCTTACAAGTAGAATTGCAAACACTCTGTGCCTGCGGCCATTCAACCTGCATAAACATGAACCACTCCATCGCATTGCAGCGTGAGATCTGTGACGACCGCTGACCACTCAGAGCAATGGCATAGTCCCTTCTGGGATCAGTTAGGCAGCCAATACTCTCATGCTTATCAGGAAGATGTTGCAAAGCGTCCCTGTAGGCCTGAAATCAAGCGGAGTGGATGAGAGACCTCAGCCCAACCATCTTGTATCTGCCTGCAAAGCTGTAGGAGGCAAAGGAAGGTGGAAGATGAGCAGCTGTGATCTGAATAGACAAGGAGGTAACACTGCGAAAAGGCTGTTAGCACTAAATCAAGTGAACAGTAACTCAATTCATCTCCAGGACATCTCCAACACTTTTTAAAACAGGGTGGTGGTGGAAATGCTGTAGAGAAATACATCACCACTAAAGGACCCTTAGTTTTGGTGTTTCATATGACGTTTATTTATAGACAATGCATAAAAGTGGATACCTTTTTATTGCTGATTCTTTTACTGTCCATTGACTTCAATTTTTTTTTTCATCTGAGCAAAGTCATGGTGATGTTCTTGTCAAAAGACCAAGAAGGACACCCATGTGAAACCTAGGGGAAATGCAGACAGCTGACTGCATTTCTGCTCCCTTCACACTGCTGTACGTTGGTGTAATGGTTACATTTGTCTTAGTGCAAGCGCTGTACTTCAGAAAGACTTTGGAGCACAACCCCACTGAGTGCAGCCCACTGGAGTTATTAATACGATCGACTATTTGCTCCTGTTAGCATGGTTCATTCCCTCTGAAGCGTCCAGCAGTGACCATTGTTGGAAGACAGGATACTGGGCTAGATGGGCCACTGATCTGACCCAGTCTGGCCATTCCTTTGTTCATTCCCACTGCGCTGAGTAGGGGAAGCCTCAAAGAGCTTGCCAAGAACCAAGTCAGGATAAAGATGGCTTGGGTTGAAGGTACTGGTCTGGAGCTTAGACAAGCTGGGTTCTGTTACTGTTTCTGTGAGGTTGGGGTCTGGGCCTTGGTTCTCCATCTCCAACATGGAGATAACCTTCGCCCATTGTCTGTACTCCTACTTACATCACTAGCAACTTGAGGCAGAATCTGTCTCTTACTGTGTGTCTGTGCAGCGCCTTGCACCACGGGGCCCTGATCTCAACTGAAGCCTCTAGGCCCCACTGGGGTGCACAGGAATAATAATAAAGCTAATTGCCTTGCACCAGCTATTACAGAGATCAGGATTTAGGGCACTCCGCTGGCTAGGGCGGTGTTCGTCCGGGCTGGTGCAATTCCGCTAGCACCACATGAATGTGGTGACTAACTCTCCTGGTGTGTGCACAAGCTGATATTTTCAGGTGCAAATGTGCATCTCACAAGCAACATTTCACCATTTTCACTGACTTTTGAGTAAAAATGCCAGATTTGTCCTCCACAGGTTAGTGTTATTTACTGCAAAATTGGCAAATATCCATCTCCAGGGAAAGAAAAACATGTGTGTACCTCCTTCCTTTCCCCCACCCCACCAGCCGTGTTTGTTTACTTTTAAAAATAAAATCACAGCGAGGTCAGGAGTGAAAACTGTTTGGCTTTTCTGGGCGCTTGTGAGAGCCTCAGTTCTCACTGCATCACTGGTGGTGAGAGGGATTGTTTCACACAACGACGTGAACAAGAGGGAAAACTCTGCTTTGAACTATTAACAAGCTGTTTGTTCTGAGGGTGGCTGAGCCGTTTGCTGAGCTGGTGCTGACCTCAGTGGCTATGCTTCTCATGGGAATGGTGAGTGGAGGCTGGTTTTCAGAGTATTTTCCTCAGGTTATTTCTTTTCTGTTGTTAGTTTTTCTAATTGCAACCCTGAGAGATTGTCTTTGCCCCCACTCGACTCCAGTGCCAGGCATACATGGAACGAAGCAGATCTCCAGAACCCTGGGCTCCGCACGCTATCACTGCATCGCCACTTCGCTCAATAGTGCAAGCCCATTTTCTCCGTTTTATTAAAATGGAAAAGCTGTGACAATTATTTTCGTAATTAGCTGGCTCTCCAAATTAATGCCAATTACACTGTGTAATCACGATGAAGATTATACATTAATCAACCCTTCCAAGCTAGTTATTAGGCTCTCTAAGTAATGATTGTGAAGAACGTATGGGAAGAAAAGACACACGAGCTTAGAGAGGAAGCCACGCCAATCCAGGGGAATAGGCAGCAGGGAATTTCCAAATGGGTCTAGCTGTTCTTTTCAGCACATTTGATTGGCCTGAAAAGATTTGTCGCTGGCTTTTTTTTTTTCCCCCTTCCAGGGCCTCTGCATAAAAAGATTATTCTGTCATATATTGCTACCCATTGGCTCTTTCTAACACCTTAGCAAATGCAGGGTCTGTTTCACATTGCATCTGTCCCCATGCGCTCTTCAGCCAGCACTGTAATCAGAAATAGACCAGCTGAGCCTGTCTCCTTTCTCATCGCCTGGCACTAAATGCAAGTGGCTGGGTGGTTGCACAGAAAATCCTTTCTTTAAGTAAAGCCTATTATATCCAAATGGATGTCTGGAGTGTTAATTTATTTGGGATCAAACACTGATAATCCGCATACCGAATCCTACTGTATTCTATCACAATAAGACACACTCAGAACCAACTCTGAAAGCTCTGAGCTGGGAGAAAACACGTCAGCCATTTGCTAATCAATGCAACATGAAGCCAGTTCATTTCAGCATAATGCTAGAGAACAAAATCCTGCTGCTGAAATGTGCTGGGTTGAAAACCTTCGCGTGGAGGGGAAGGGATGAGCCTCACCAATGGGTTTTATTTTTGTTATTGTTCACTATTTCTACAGTAATATCTGTGCTTTTGGAGCAGTGCAGACTTTTATAAAGGTAAGTCCCTGCCTTCAGAAGCACAAATTAAGGACCCAATCCTGCAAATGCTTATGCACAGGAGTAACTTTGCATGCTCGAGTGATCCACTTGAGTTCATTGGGATGACCCTATGGGAGCTAGGCACCTGGGCACTTTTGAAAGTCCTACCAGGAACCTAACTGATATGGCCCTAGGTGATTTGTCCAACATCACAAAGTGACTTGAACCCAGGACTTCCGAGCCCAAGGCTGGCGCCCTAACCACTGGACCATCCTTACCCATGTTTGTACTGAGCCTAGTAATACTTTACCACACTGGGGTATGTAGAAAGTAATTCCATGTGTGTGTGAAGAGTTTCTGGGATCCTCATATATGTACATACAAAGTATTACTATCCCCACGTGCAACATGGGGAAACTGAGGCACAGAGGGCCAAGAAAATGATGTGCCCAAGAGCAGATAGCGAGTGAGTGACAAAGCCATCAATGAGGCTCAGTCCTTCCCCTCGCACATTTGCTGTTCTCTGCTGTTTGTAATGGCATAAATAACTAAGCATCAACGTCCCCCCACTGCCCTTCCACCATGCACCTCCCCTGTCCCACTCCAACACCTGTCCCTGCTGCTCTCCAAACATCTGCCCTTGCTGCCCCACCCCAGTATCTGGCCCCTGGCCACCCCTCA
Source organism: Natator depressus (assembly GCF_965152275.1). Classification (NCBI taxonomy): domain Eukaryota; kingdom Metazoa; phylum Chordata; order Testudines; family Cheloniidae; genus Natator; species Natator depressus. Next base: position 1,983,354 of record NC_134252.1, read on the forward strand.
ATTAGGAGCTCTTTGTAAAGCACTCAGTACTGCTTCGTTGGTCAGATCAGCCCACTGACAAGCCCTTCCCCGTCTGACTTCCAAGCTGCTGTGGCAGTGCGAGGCTGACCTGGTATCACTAGGTTGAAACCTGTGCTTGCCCCGGCTGGCTGGGTGAAGGGAGCTGATGGGATGCCATCTCTCTGGGTTAAGAGTTTTCATAGCTGGGTATTTTTAATGTGATGTTCAAATGAGAGATACTCCTGATGACAGATACTGAATAATTAAGGTCAATGAGGTGGAGTTTAGCTTTTGCTGGGATGGAGAATGCTCCATGGTCCTATAAATATTTCACAGGGATAAAAAGGGAACGAGAGGGAGATCACCAAGCAGCGCTATGGTGTGAAGGCTCACAGGAGCCTCCTTTGGGTTGGGGAAGGGACACCCTTTGCTGGCTGAGCAGAGCAGTACATTAAAACGGCCACATGCTGCTGATATTCCTGTCTGAGATACCAGAGCAGCAAGCACTGCTAGAGGACAAGGATCTAGGGGTCAGGAAATTCAGAATAAGGGGACCATACAGCATTGAGGACTGGGGATAGAGTTTCCAAGGTCATTTGGTTGCACCTGTCCCCAGTTGGCAGTAACCACAGGTTATTGCCAGAGAGTTGTGCTTCTTTTTATGTGAAATAGACCAGAAAATGTCCCAGAGCAGGCCCTAGTGACCATGTATTTACAATAATCATCACCACGATGTCAACAGAAGCAAAGGACTGAATTAGCCAGGGAGACTGAACACCCCTAGAGATGGGCTGTTGATAGTTGGGGCTGGTAGGAACATTCATAGGTTCATAGATTTCAAGGCCAGAAAGGTCCATTGTGATCATCTAGTCTGACATCCTCTATAGCACAGGCCAGAGAACATCTCCAAAATAATTCCTAGAGCAGAGCTCTAGAAAAACATCCAATCTTGATTTTAAAAATTGCCAGTGATGGAGAATCCCCCATGGCCCTTGGCAAATTGTTCCAATGGTTAATTACCCTCACTGTTAAAAATGTATGCCTTATTTCCAGTCTGAATTTGTCTAGCTTCAACTTCCGGCCATGGGATCATAAAAAGAAAAGGAGGACTTGTGGCACCTTAGAGACTAACCAATTTATTTGAGCATAAGCTCAAATATGCATCCGATGAAGTGAGCTGTAGCTCACGAAAGCTTATGCTCAAATAAATTGGTTAGTCTCTAAGGTGCCACAAGTCCTCCTGTTCTTTTTGCGAATACAGACTAACACGGCTGCTCCTCTGAAACCATGGGATCATGTTATTTCTTTCTCTGCTTAGACTGAAGAGCCGTGTAATCAAGTCACCCCTTAGCTTTTTCTCTTTGTTAAGCTAAGTAGATTGAACTCTTTCAGTCTATCACTAGAAGGCAGGTTTGCTAATCCTTTAATCATTCTCGTGGCTCTTTTCTGAACCCTCTCCAATTGATCAACATCCTTCTTGAATTGGGGGCTCCAGAATTGGACCCAGGATTCCAGCAGTGGTCACACCAGTGTCATATATGGAGGTACAATAACCCCTCTGCTGCTACTCGAGGTTCCCCTGTTTATGCCTCCCAGGATCACATTTGCTCTTTTGGCCACAGTGTCACATTGGGAGCTTGTATTCAGCTGATTATCTACCACGATGATCAGAGTCTCTGCTTCCCAGGATAGAGTCCCCCATTCTGTAAGTATGGCCTGCATTCTGTGTTCCTAGATGTGTACATTACATTTAGCTGTCTTAAAACACATATTGTTGGCTTGCGCCCAGTTTACCAAGCGATCCAGATTGTTCTGAATCGGGGACCAGTCCTCTTCATTGTTTACCACTACCCCAATTTTTACGGCACCTTACAGACTAACAGATTTATTTGGGCCTAAGCTTTCGTGGGTAAAAAACCCACTTCTTCAGTTGCATGCATGCAGCAGTGGGTTTTTTACCCATGAAAGTTTATGCCCAAATAAATCTGTTAGTCTTTAAGGTGCCACCAGACTCCTCATTGTTTTTGTGGATACAGAGTAACACGGCTGCCCCGCTGATACTTGGTACCAATTTTTATGTCATCTGTAAAACATAAGAATTATCTTCCCTAAACTCAATAAAATAATGTGTCCACTTAGTTCAGTATCCTGTCTCTAGCAGCTGGTGTTGGCCACTGTCAAAGAGGAAGGTATAAGAAACTAATAACCTACCCTTAGGGTAAATTCCTTCCTGTCCCCCAGTCTTTAGAAGCTGGTTATGCCCTGACGCAGGAGAGTTAAGAGCCCTTCGAAAACTGGGGTTGGGTGGGGTGCAGGGGTTGTGTTTGTTTGTATTTTGAATCCTTGCTATATCCACTCTGGACATTATTGCTATCCATATAAATGCTCCATCTTTTTGGCATCCCGCTAAGCTCTTGGCCTCAGTGACATCTTGTGGCCATGACGTCCACAAGCTGAATAAAGAAAAGGAGTACTTGTGGCACCTTAGAGACTAACCAATTTATTTGAGCATGAGCTTTCGTGAGCTACAGCTCACTTCATCGGATGCATTCAGTGGAAACTGCAGAAGACATTATATACACAGAGACCATGAAACAATTGTATAAAACTGTGTATATAATGTCTTCTGCAGTTTCCACAGTATGCATCCGATGAAGTGAGCTGTAGCTCAGGAAAGCTTATGCTCAAATAAATTGGTTAGTCTCTAAGGTGCCACAAGTACTCCTTTTCTTTTTGTGAATACAGACTAACACGGCTGTTACTCTGACACAAGCTGAATGTATACTGTGCAGAAAAGTATTTCATTTGATCCATTTTAAACCTGGGGGGGGGAGTTTGAGCTGTTAAATTACCTGCCTGTGGATGAATTAGGGAATGTCTACACTGCAATTAAGCACCCGGGGCTGGCCTGTGTCTGCTGACTCAGGCTTACGGGACTCAGGCTAAGGGGCTGTTTACTTGCTCTATATACATCCTCCTAGGGGCTTCAGTCCCAATTGCCATTGGACTGGCACTCTTGACCAGCACCAAATTAATATAAACATGTATAGACAGTGTGGTTTGGACCTGGAAGGAGAAGGCATGTAATTTCTTAAATACCAATAGAGCTGATAAGGTGTCTGCCATCTATAACGAAACATTGGAAAGGCTTTCCTAAATCGAAGAGGAAGGCTTGCTTCCAGGTAATGAACCTGGAGACCATCTGTTACCAGCTGCATTTGCTGAGCTCATTCATTCATTAAGTGTTTTGATTTGTGTGTTATCAGACAGAGTCAGGTTTGTGTGTCTTACCAGGGCTCTTTAGGGGCAAAAGATTGTTCCTACATCTCCGAGACAAGGATATACAATTACATAATTTACGCCCTCACTCAGTCACTTCAATTAGAGAGGCTGCCAGTGGGGAATTGAGGACAAGACTTACAAATGCAGAGCCAAGAAAAGTGGTGATACCATGACCTGAGCTTGCTGCCGTTGGGGAAATTTAATGGCATTAACAACTTCCAAACGTGGAAAAGCATGCATTGAAGCTGTGCATTACTGAGCAGTGCAGGTTGTAGTTGTAGGCAAACTCAGAAGTTTCTGCTTGTCTGAACTAAGGACTTGGAGAGCAAATTCAAGGAGAAACAAAAAAGATGGGGCAGAGGGAACTAAAAATAAGGAATGACAAAGAGGGAACTTAAGGATGAGCAGAAAGCAGCTGGAGATTTCACTCCCAATTCTTATATTAATTATAACTCTGCATTATTCACACAGCACAATGACTGTGCATGGTAAAAGTCAACACACTGATTGCCTCATTGGTGGAGAATCTAAGACATGAGGAAGACCTCACAGCATGGCAGGAGGTAGGGCCCAGAAGGGAAAGCCAAGGCAGCAATTCCTGGTCACTGTCAACTTGGACCATGTTCAAGATGGTGACTTAGAAATTAAAGGGTCCAGACTTTGTTCCCAGAACTCTGCAGGGGGGAAACGATGTAACTGCTGCTGGAGAATTTTCAAGATTTCAAAAAAAAATTCTGTTCCAAATGGGGGAAAAAATTCAAAATCTCAAAAAATAATAATAATAATTAAAAAAAATGGGAACAAATAATTTGAATAAAAATTCATTTTGGTTTAATTTTGACCTTTTTAAAAAGAGGTTACTCTTCTTTAGCTAAAATTTCAAAACAAAATGTTGTTTCAAAACAACTTGAAAAGCAAAAAATTATTTTTGAAAATGTCAACATTTCCCATTTTGATGACTTTGAAACTTTGTTTTTCAATTTTTTTTTTCAAATTTGGAGATTCGCTGAAACTGACCCTTTCCTGTGAACAGTTCTGGTTCTGACAAATTGGTGTTTTCCAGCAGAAAAAAGTTTTGTTGGAAAATTCCTGACCCACACTCCTTACACTCCACACCCACTTTATTCTTATCCTCCTAGCAACAGCTGCTTGGAAAATACCAGTTATGTTTGATGGGACTATTTCTTAAATGTGTTTTTCTTAATTTCCTTTGAAAATGCTTCAATTTTCAGCAGATTTTTGAAAACCCAAATCACAAACAAAAAAATTATTAAAATTGCAATTGTTTGATTGTGAAAACCAAACATTTAAATCAAAAACTGAAAAAAAATTAATGAAAACGTTTCAGTTTCCAGTTTTTCATGAAAATATAAATATTTTGACCAAAACAAAAGTGTCCACCAAAAATGTTTATAGTAGTCAAAATGCCTTTTTTAAAAATGGAAAAACAATTTAACCCGCTCTATCCTGGCCTCTGTATCCTTTCTCTCTGATGTTGATTGAGGCTCAGGCACCTCTAATCTCAGATAGTCAGGGGAAGGAGATGGAAAGAGGGGGATGGCAAAACCGGGCTGGATGGGGAGAGAGAAATTTATGACAAAATATTCCTGGAATTGTTACTATCTCTGAGCAGCCCTGGGTTCAGCCCCAACATAAGCCACCAGCGTCTCCCCAGCAGTAAAAGGGGAACCAGGGAAACCCTCCTTCTCAGAGAGGCCCCATTTCTTGTTTTTAGGTGTCACCATAATCTGACTCAGCTTCCCTGCCTGCTGTCTCTGGGCTGGGTGCTCAAATCAAAACAGAATGTACACAATCACATACACAGCAGTGAGCGGCTGGGTTCCCAAACTCCCCTGAGCTTCCTGGGGAAACTGAGAGAGAGGTCCCTCCATGCAGTTTGGAAGACATGGAAGTTCCCACTCGCTGATAAACCCAGGGGAGACGTGGCTGTAGCCAGTAGTGTAGTTGAGCATAAATGCCCCTGGCTGGAGCCCTAATGTAGCTTTGAAATGTGTAAGCTTTTCCCAGGAGTTTGTCTCTGGACACGCTGTGGGAGAGGGTGCTCCTGAACCTTCATGTTATTAGTAACTCTGTTTTGGTCCTGTCTTGCAGGAGGAATTTTCGAGTATGCAGATGGCCCCAACGCCCAGGTTATGAGTGCCGAGGAGCAAGCCTTTAGATTTTCTGCCAATATTATCAATAGAAATAGAACTTTGTTGCCTAACACAACATTAACTTATGACATTCAGAGGATACATTTCCATGACAGCTTTGAAGCCACTAAGAAAGGTAAGTAGATAGCATGTTTCTCCATTTGGTGAAGAATTACCGTTTGGGTTGATCAGAGGCAGACCACTCTCTGCTCACCTGTTGAACATGTAGCCAGGAGCTTATGGGTCTTTAATGGCTTTATTTTATTATTTAGTTTAAAAATGTCATCTCTTCTACCCATTTTCATTTTACTCCATGTCAGCTGAAGATGCTAAGGCTCAGATCACCTACAAGTGGCTGATATATGCATGTGGCAAAAATAAATCTTACGAGTATTGCGATCAGTGACGGTAACAATGCACTGCTGGAGACATTATGCATATACCCACTTGGATGACACCTTTGGCAGCATCCTTCCTGGAAGTACATCACCTGGCGTGCATGGCAGGAAGGGAGATTAGAACCTACCTGGAATGCTATAACAGTGTGTCAAAGGTTAACAACACTGTGCTCCACTGATACAGGGGGACCCCATAAAATCTTGGCCCTGCATCTCCCAGAGGAATCTGAGTAACCACTGCATTCAGAGCTGCTCACTTTGCTTTCTTTGAATTAGGGCTTACACACGGGTACATGTTTTTGAAATAACCTGACCACAGTGAGAAAAGGTGGACAGCTGCAGGAACCTCAAGCCAGCCAGACTGGAGATTCCTTGTCTTCTGTAGCCTGTGCAATAGTTTCTTTATTAAAACAAACAAAGGAACAGGTGTTGAAGCCCACTGTATTTTTCATGCAAATGTTTCCATTTAATTGAACTTCATGCAATAGGAAATTCCAAGATGGCACCAAAGGTGTTGGTGGCAGAAACTAAAATAATCCTGACTCTCACTTGTCGGGATTCTCCCACTTCAGGTGGAAAGTGGCCACTGCTTTACTGGATTTTATGAATATCTTCTCCTAGAATTCTCAGGGCCATTGTACCACCCAGTATGTGCAGGGCTATTGCCTGTTTCTACAGCTGAGTTGACTGAAGCACCAAGGGGACAAGTGAATTCTGGATCAAAAGCCTTGTAAATCAGATGCTCAGCCATGCATCTCCCAGTTCCTTATCCTATGCCGGTCACTAGACTATACAACTCCTTCACCCGCTAACCCTACACAGCTAACCTAATTCTCTTCCAACTCTAAAGTTTGCAAGACTCTTGAGCAGCTCCACTTAGACATGATATTAATGGACTATGACAAGTAAATAAAGTTATGTTTTTAAGCCTCTCCTTCATGTTTAATTAATGTGCCACTTCCTGGTGCATTTGCATTGCTAGATAAAGACTGGGAACTCTATCCAATGAAACAGAGTCCCCCTATCCCTCTCCCCCACACACACACATTAAAAGAAGGGTAAAATGTGAGCACTGAAATGATGGGTTGTGCCGTTATTAAATGCTTCTTGCCAGTTGTGGTTTGTGTGGATGTTCTAGAATGTTTGAGGTGATGGTTTGATGAACTTTTTAAAAGCACAGAAGTGTGGAATAGTAACGGTGGATCCTAAAAAGCTTAGAAATTGGATAAACATGCAAGAGTTTGGCTGCCCACCACATATTCCTAGTAGAGAGGGATTACACCTTCCTTCTCCCCACCGCCGCAAGTCATTATTGTTATTGGATGCCAATTGATTTGAGCTGCTAGAGAGCGAGGTCTGGAGGGCGGGAGGGAGAAACTGGATGGCACAGCAAGGGGTCTGGTTGTGGTTTACCCGTCAGCTTGTGAGGGTGATGGATTAGCTTCAGCTGGGGGGGAAACCTGCTCAGCAAAAGTATGACTCGGTCTGAATTCACAGACCAGAGAGGCATCAATAGATAGAGCTGGTAACTGATTGTCACGGAGTCTACCAGGAATCAAGGCTGATATTTGCTTTTTTCAGGGGGTTTTATCTTGGAAGTTCCCCTAGGTTTTGTGACCCCTGCACTGTGCTAGGCTGAAGTGTAAGTATCATGTTTATCTTCACTGAAGCATTAATTTTTGCTGGATGTTAAACCACACAGGAACCAAAGGAGGGGCACTCGTGAGCATGCATACGTGAGTGTGCAAGTGACCATGTATGTGCGCACACTCCCTACCTGGCAGGAAGCGGTGTGGTTCCTGCCTTACCAAATGGAACGCAGTGTGTAGGCCACAAGGTGCAAGCTTCTGCGCAGTGTCGGTTCTATGTTTATAATCCAGTCAATGACGTTCCGTTCATTAGCACCCCAGTCCTGCTCTTATTACATGAGGGAGATCTCCCACTGACTTCAGAGAGCCTTTTGTCTGAGCTGCTAGTACTGGACCAGGCCCATAAAGGTCAGCTTATTTCATTTGGTAAGTGATCTAGTGGCTTCCCCACATAGGGGATAAGAACCTACTACCACCGACAGCTCGCAGACCTGGTCCTTTGAGCCTTATGTTTTTTGTACAGAAGATCTGGGGCTCTGTCCCCTCTGGTGACCTATGGTGTCATTCCATACTCAATAGGATTGAATTTCTGGCCCCATTGTGGCAAAAGTCTCTGGCTTCGGTGGGGTCAGGATGTCACCATATCTGATAACTCTCTGAGCAGAGCAGCATGGAGGAGTAAAATACCCTGCTATGGTGCTCTATCCTCGATCTGGTCCCCATTCAGCAAAGCATGCAAGCAAAGGCCTGATATTCCAGTGGGGTGACTGGCCTCGCTGAGCTCAGCGTCAGCTGGCATCCCAATAGAAAGGGGCTGTTCCCATGACTAAGGACGAGAGGGTTAACCCTGTACGCGTTAGTAAGTCTCTCAGTCTAAACCACGGTCATTGCTGAGCTGGGCACAGATAAACATATTTTATTTTTAAAAAGTAATCACTACGTGCATTTCAGAATGAAGTTATTTAATGTAATGAACTAGTCAAAGCCCCAGTCTGTGCTAAGCATCTGCAAAATATCTGGGGTTTAAGCTTAAACCCTGCATTCCCAGCAACCTGAATGAAACCTACACATCAAAATCCAAAAATCTCACCAGCCATCTACCCCTGTTTTCTGGCCACTGAAAATATATTGGATAAATTACCGATAATTTTTGTATGGAAAGAGAAGTGTGGGGGAGATGCTTCCAGACTGCCAATGGTTATGGTACGTTTCAGTCACATGGGATTCAAACCAGTAGGGAGCCCAGAAAAACAGGCGTTTTTTATCATGGAAATAGGAATCAATCCTTTTTCATATTGAGCTGATTGGGAAATAATTGGTTTCTTTTTCTGTGAACATTTCTGTTTTTTCTTTAAAAATCCCTAACCCCCATATCTTAGGTTTTCAAATTTTTAATGCAAAATTTAGAAGAAAATTGACATTTTTAATGAAAATATCTGTTTTGTCAAAAAGCCATTTTTAATTTTCAAAACAATTCAATGGGAATTTTTTGCCCAGCTCTATATTTATATCAGTTGCTGCCCAAGGGACCATCACTGCAGGGCCTAATTCTGTTCTTAATCGCCTTATGTAGTAATTACTCCTGCAAGTAAATCTGCAAAGATCAATGGAACTACTTGCATAAGGGCTGCTTGGAGCAGGGGAAGGTGGCAGAGTCAGGCCTCAGTGAATGTCTCATCACTGGAGCTTGGCTTTGTGGTCACTCTTTATGAGATAGGACAGGGCTCTGTGACCCAGTGCTGTTGATCGGATAGTGCCATTAACTAAAGAGCAGTCAGTGTTATCACCATGCAGAGCTGGGATTTAAAAATGAAATATCTGTGTGTAAGGAAAAAATCCTGAAAATGTCAAGACTTTGTACATCTCCCTCACCTGTATCAGGCTTGGATAATCACTCCTTGGTCTGGAACCTGTCATCTCTCGTCTGTCTCACTGTTGATCTAGAACTTGACCTGCCTCTCTGCCTCTCCTCTCTGTTCCTTTATTTTTTAATATTTATATTTTGGTTGTTACCCAGAGGCTTCTGTCTGTCTGTCCATCCATCCCCATACATGCCGCTCTATCTCTCTCTCCATGTGCCAAGACAAAGCAGCAGAGCTGTGCTGTTTGTGATATGACTGAATTAGTGACACGCTCTGGATGGGCTTGCCTCCCCCAGTGTTAATCAGTCCCAGGAGGGATATTGTCTGGTGTATTGACAGCCTCGATCCCTTTCTATTCCAGCCTGTGACCAGCTCGCCCTGGGGGTTGTAGCAATATTCGGGCCTTCTCAAGGGTCCTGTACCAATGCTGTTCAGTCTATTTGCAATGCACTGGAAGTCCCCCATATACAACTTCGGTGGAAGCATCACCCTTTGGATAACAAGGACACTTTCTATGTCAACCTTTACCCCGACTATGCTTCTCTCAGCCATGCCATTCTGGACCTTGTACAGTATTTGAAATGGAGGTCAGCTACCGTTGTTTATGATGACAGTACAGGTAGGTGAAGGGGGAGCGAAGCAGCTCATCTATTGTGGGTTCCATTTCGGGACTTTTCCCATGCGCTCTGGTGGAGTAAAATCATGTTATGTGCGGTGAGACGAGTCCACAGGGACAGATCGGAATTCCTCATGAACTCACAGCAGAAGTGCGCAGGGTTATTTGGAATATGTCTAAAGCTTTGGCAGACTTGTCAACCGGCTAGCCTTCATCCCCACGGCTGCCGACAAGGGGCCAGATGAAGGATGACGTTCTCTGCCTGTGTAAACTGGCCCCACTTCACTGAAGGCAGCCGCACAGCGTCTGTTTACATGAGCAGAGAATTTGGCAGGTGGTTTTGCCACGGAGGGCACAAAGCTCCCTCTAATGGCATAACTGAGCCTGCAAAGCCTTTGTTGTCTGGCTCATACCAGAAAATGCACCTTACACACATTTGCAGGTAGAGGGAGTTCTTGATAGTGGGACAAAGCCCAGCAAAGCACCTGCTCTAAAGATAAAATTGTGTCGGGTCGCTTGTTCAAGACAATTTCACAAAGCCAGCGAGTTTCCTTAGGGGAAGCGCTGCGGAGAATGCCGTGTGACACTGCTGTTGGCTAATGTGGCTCCCTGTATATTCCTCTCCGTGACGTGTTCAAATGCACTTCTTCCATGTTGCACAAGGACACTCCCCATTGTCTCTTCCCCCTTTACAACGGCCTTCTGTTGGGTTTCTTCTTGCAACGCTAGATCCCACTAACTTTAACCGGCTGTGGCCGGCACGGCGTTGTGCTTTCTCCAGAGGAGAGAAATGAGTGCACGGGTCGAAAAAAAGTCTCCGGTTATTTCCTGTTTCTGCCCACAGTCATGGCAGTAATATAATATGATAGAGAGGAGATTCTTCTCTTCAGATTGGAATTAATTACCCCTAAAGACTCAGTTGGACTCAAGTCTCCGTTAATTGTCTTTTTTTTTCTTTTTTAATCTATACACAGTAAATGAAACAGATTTTGAGATGTTGGCTGGCTAGTTGTTATGCTCTCTCTTTCCCCTAGAACATGGGCTCTTAATTTGAAGGGGCATGCCCCCAAAGCTGTAGAGGGTCACGACTGTCCTGCCAATCCCACATGGCCAAATGGTGGGGGGAGGGGGGAAGGGCGCATCCTGGTTAGATCTCAGATAGATGGAAGGTGGGTTATTAGGAATGGGGTTTCTGATATGGGAAAAATTGGAAAACAATTGCCCTAGATGTGGTTGAAATTTAAAACCACGGCCCAGCTGCATCCTTTGTTTCGGTAGACATTTTTAAAATGCTAAATATTGGCGGGGTGGGGGGGGAAATTACTTTGTGAAATCAAATTGTGAATGAAAATTAACAGTCGCCCAGTAAAAGTTTGTGAAGGAACCCGGAGCCCAGTGGATGTGGAAGGGACCCGCTGCTGGCAAGAGCAGCTCGTTCTGACATTGCTGTGGGTTTTGTCTTTTTGAAATGCTGCTCTCTAAGGCCTGATTCGGCTGCAGGAGCTTATCATGGCCCCGTCAAGGTACAACATCCGACTGAAGATCCGCCAGCTGCCCGTCGACACGGAGGATGCCAGGCCCCTGCTGAAGGAGATGAAGAGAGGCCGGGAGTTCCGCATCATCTTCGACTGCAACCACTTGATGGCAGCTCAGATCCTCAAACAGGTGAGCTCCGGAGGGGCTGCAGCAGGAGGGGTCCTTTGGAAAGTGGGAAGCCTCTGGGAATTCATGCTCATGCAATGATGATAATCCAGCTGAGACATCTGTGGCGTACCCCTGCAGGTAACGTCCTTTACAATAAATACAGCATTTTTGCAGCTGCAAATGCTTTTCTTAGGCTCTTGCGGGCAATGTTCTGAGGCTATAGTTAAAGCTACTTCCTCTACACTTGGTTTTTACATCTGAAAATACAGGTTTTGTACAAAGAACTATGCTACAAGGGTCAGGTCACACTGCAGAGCGCGCAGAGAACACCAAAGTTAGGGCTGCATTGGTAACCCAACTTGGCTCCCTTGTGCATCGGTATTAAAATTAAGGCTGGCCAAAAAATTGCTGTCAAAACTTTTTTGGTGCAAAATTAGGTTTTTGACTAAATGAAAATTTTCAGGGAAGTGTCTGATTTCTGCAGGAAATTTCAACTTTTCTTTGGGGAAAAAACCCAAAATAATGAAAAGTAAAAATTGTCCATGGAAAAAAATCAAAATTTTCCACTTCAGGGAGGAAAAAAATCCTACAAGCTTTAGTTAGGATACAAGGCCAGATCCTCAGCTGGTATCAGTGGGGTCAGCTGTGTTGGCATCAGTCTTTAACTGTATGATCACGTACCATTTCCTGTTGCCATGCAAGTGGTTCTCCAGCCCTCAATGCGTGAGTGCAGCACTTGTTCCTCCCTTTGTCAGCCAATGTATCAAATAGAATTCTGCTCTTGGCCACTTCTGTCATTGTTTGGTTAGCCCTGTCCCTGCACAAATGTGGTATTACTTCCTGGTTTCATGTCATCTCTCCCATCTGTCCTGCCTCAGGCCCCCTAGGCGTGCACAGGGGGACATTATACTAGATGCTACATTTTGGTAAGGACTACTGCAAGGTACGCGTGTCTGCTTGCACGCATGTCTACACACACAGACGTACATACACACAAAAGAAGCCACAAATTTGGTCAAAATGGAAAGTCCAAGATTACCATATTTCTGGGTCTTTTTATTGCTATGTTGAGCCTAGATGTCAGTGATTTCCCATTGACCGGGTTTTTTTTCTGCTACTTGATTTGTGTCTCTCACATGCCAGCAGGCCTGGATTTCACCCCTTCCTCTTCCCCTTAGGTACATGCCGTTATGGTAGGAAATGTCGGCCCTAGGAGAGTTACAAAAAAATCAGCAAATACAAGTGTGATTTATCGCAGCCCAGGGAGACCTAACATATTGTTTAAATAACCGTTCTGCCCTTGAAGGACTAAGCAGCCCAGTGCACTGAAGAGGGAATTCTCTGCAACCCCAGTGCTACTGCAAAACGAGGGGAAGTGCCCAGAGATCAGACAGCCAGGGCGGGATTATTTAACAAAGTAATAAGGGGAATCTTCATCTCCTGTCAATTATTTTAATAGGCTGGCTGTATTTGGTGCTGTACACTTATTATGCAGGTTTTGATAGTTTATTGTGCCATCTGCTCTGCTCATCGGTGTGGGTAAAGAATAAAGGGTGGGTGGGGTGGAGGTCGGGGGGGGGCACGAAAGTTTTCTTGTATGTGGGGTTTTTTTTAGGAAAAAAAAACAGGGGTATCTACTTACAATCCATAGACCAGTGGTTTCCAACCTATTGACCATTGTGGGCTGCCTATGCAGCTCTCTGTGTGTTGTGTGGGTTGCATCCGTGTCATAATATATGCTACCTGTGCGGCCCTGCGGATGTCACGTGGGCTGCAGCTGTGCGCTGATTGGCCGTGAGACCCACTGCCCTAGAGAATTGCTCGTTGTCTAGGACCGAGTGCCAAAGGACCGTAAGAGCTCCGGAGGAATGTCACAACCCCCTCCACCCACACCTCAGCTGGTGTCAAAGCTCCCTGCTGTGTACCGAGCTCTCCCCCTGGGTTCTGCCGCAGTCCCCGCTCATACCTGGTGCGGGGTGGATTGAGGAGTGGGGATAGCTCCAGTTTTTCCCTGCATCTTTTCTGACTGCCAGAGAGTATGAATCTGGCACGGTACTGGAGCCTTCCTCTCTGGAGGATGGGTTATGGAGGCCGTGAGTCCAGTCTGCTCTTCCCCGGCAACTTCTGCAGGCCTTTACACCTGTGCAAAGTGACTGTCAAATCCCGCCAGATTAGAATGGTAGGGCTCTGTTCCCACTGTGAATCAGTGGGGTGGGAGGGGAAGAAGACTGTGCAAGATACAGGAACAGTGCAACACGTGTCACACGTTTGTGCAAAAGGAATACGATTCAGAGCCAGACCCTTTCTGTTAAACGATAACAACTTTTCTGTGTTATTCCCTTCTGGGATACTTTAGCAAACATGCCAATTAAACCACACGCAAGTCTGACCTACAGTTTTTGCTTCCCGTGTCAGGACAAGTGTTCTGAGCTCACCTATTTTACTGCACCTATTTGCAAGTCGAAGCAGGAGAGGAATCCTGCCAAGCTGCCCCACTAAATAATGTAGAGATCGAGGACAAGATTTCCAAAAGTGAGTCCTGATTTTTGGGTGCCCAGCGTGAGATGGCTTAACACACTCTGATTTTCAGAAAGTGCCGAGCACCTGCTCTCTTCAAATCAGGCCCCTCAGAGGTGGCCTAGGTTGGGCACCCTGGATCATGAGTCACATTTGAAAACCCAGTCTCTTTAACACATTCATTAAAAATATCCCCACAGTGACTATAGCATCAAGGCAACTCATAGTTACCCTGGGCAATACTTTTAAAACCCACTAACCCAAGAAGGACTATCCCAAGGTAATACAGACAGCACATATGAGACGATCAGATTCCCAGGAAGCAGGTGTGGCGTTTCTTGAGATAGCACCAGGGAGTTAAAGTATTTTCTGTTTTATCCTCTTGCACTACAATTTCACTTGAGAAAAGTCTTTGTTGCCAGGTATCTCTGGTCTCAGTCTTTCTGGTCATCGGTTTACAATCACATCTGTTCTCTGAACTCCCAACTTTCTTTCTCCTCCTCCTTGGCAGCAGTCTGTGAATGGATTGCTGAACTCCTGCTCGGCACAGTCCTACCGTTTCTACAGTTCCCCCTCTCCCCTCCCCCCGCCCACCCCCCCGGCGGTTGTTGATAGCCTTTCTACTGTTCTGTGGGTTGCTTTTTGCTTTATTTCTTTACAAAAGCAGAGGCATTTTCTGCGTTCAGACTCATGCATCACACCAGCCATCTGATGGCAGGATTGGGCCCCAGCACATTGACATTTACCATCGTGGATGACTCAGAGAATTACCGCCTCATTGCCTTCTGGGTTGAAATCTTCTGCTCACACCAGAGACCTGATTATTTTTTGCATTAATATCATCGTGTTTTTTAAAGACATCCAGGTCAAGGAAAGGAATGAAGGGAAAACTTCAGATTCTGGGTTTCTAGGCCCTGCAATCTGGATTGGCCCATCCTCTCCATGTTTCCTAACCCCCTGCTTCTTTTCAAACTGTTCTTCTCTTCCTCTGAGCTAAACTCTGCCCTAGTAATTGTAGCAGAACCAAACAGAAAGCAGAGAGAAGCAAACATCCCCTGAGGTCAGAGGAGGCAAGGTGGCTGTCATTAAAGATTTTGAAGTACTCTTAGATCTGCTCTCCCCAAAAGCACACTGAACCCTATCCAAAAACCCAAACCTCCCTTCTGTTTGAAAATCTTTCCGGGAGGATTCCTTTCCTAGATACACTAGGGCTATGCCCTGTTGCAAGGTGAATGTATTTGGTAATAGTCCAGGCTCTTTCTGGTCCAAAAGATTCAGTGATATGTATCATAGAATTATGCATTCAGTCTAGTTTTATTAATATCCATCATGGCAATGATGTGTGGGAGTCATCGTTTATATGGACTCCTGCTTCTTGGTCTACTCTGATCCCTTTCGCATCAGCTGTAGAAGGAAACACTAAAATATTGCATCCATTAACTGGACACTACTTTACACCCCGTGTTTCAAAGATGCTGACATGCTATTTCCCCAGACTAAAGGAGCTAAGGCAGCTCTGGGGAAAAAGCTATTTGTTTCTCTGGATATCTGCAGCTCCTGCTTCCTGCCAGAAACTGTCTGGCCCTTCATTCCACCCAGCTATTAAGATCTACTGCAATGCTTCTTGGAAATAGTAAACATTGCCCTGGGTGCCAGATTTTGCTCTGACTATTTCTGGAGCAGTCCTTTCAGCCCATCAAGCAGGTCTAAATGTATACTAATTGATTTGGCTTCATTGATAGAATAATACAGAATGGCTGAGTGGCCTCCCTCCATTCTCCTTCCCCCTGGACTTTTTCTGACACCTCCTCCCCAAATATTTCTAATTAGAGTCCCAAATGCTAAGTATAATCCTCTGTTGATTATGTTCAGAAAAAGGGGCACAGTCGTTTAAAAAAAATTAGTTGTATGAATGTGGTAGGCACCAAAGACCCACACTAACAACGACAGATGGAAATACACAGCAATGCCAATCCAAAGTTAAGGAATAAAAAGCTTTACACTTCACCTTTTAAGATCAACAAAAGGCAGCATTACTCTGGTGGTGGGCTGTGTTTCTGCCTAGGTTTCTATAATGTTGCCCATCACCAAGGTGACCAGAGTACCTTCCTCAAGAAGTAAATACAGCCATATCTTTCTCCTTCTGTCCCAGCCAGGCCAGCAGCGGCCAGCTCATTGTCAGTGTTGGGATTTCACGTGGTATAGGACGTGTGGAGATGCCCAGATGTTTTAATCAAATCTCTGGATTTTTCACACTGCTGGAGCGCCATGCCCTATTGAAGTCAATGGGATCTGGATGTGCTCAGTACCTGTTTAAAACAGGCTACAAGGGTCTTAGGCCTTGATTCAGCAAAGCATGTAAGCATATGCTTATGTCCCAGGAACTTAAAGTTAAGCACATGCTTAAGCACTTTGCTGAATCAGTCCAGAATCCAAATGTGTTTCCTGGTTCATCTCTCTCTGTACGTATCAGCCCTTCAGGTGTTTTTCTTTCACTGTTTCTTCTGGACTGTTTTACCATACATCTTGCTAACCCTCTTTCCCCCCTACTCTTCTTAAGGCCATGGCAATGGGAATGATGACGGAATACTACCACTTCATCTTCACTACTCTGGTAAAGTATCAAATCAATGCAACTCCTTTTACTGTCCCCATGTACCGTGAATGAAATGTGAGCAGGTGCTGCATGTCATCAGCGAGCCGTACGGAATGCTTTTTTCTGGGTGTGTCATACAGCTCCAGGACCTCAGAGGGGCGGGGTGGACCTGTATTAACAGAACAGGGACCGGGAGGTTTTACTTAGCTTTGGTCTAAAATCAGATTTTTTTTTAATCCGGCCTTCTCATTGAAGCATCACGTAACTGATCGTGTTAACAGACACGCTGATTCTCCTCTCACGTACACTGCTTTTCATCAGTGTAACTGCGTTTACTTCTCTGGAGTTACTCCACATATACACCAGCGGAGGCAAGAAGAGAATCAGGCCCACAATATTTATTCAACTTCTTTTCCTCCCGTAATTTTCATCTCGGTGTGGTTGCTCACACGCTGAAAGCTGAGCATGTGCACAAGGTCCTTAGCCATTGTGGATGGGATCTGTTGGTGCTGAAATTCAATAGGCGTTGGGAACCTCTCTGCCTGAGGCTCTTTTGAGAACCGCAGCCTAACCCTCCTTGCTGTGGGAGATATTTTGACACTGCAGGTTTATTTTGCATGAGAAGAATTCAGCTTGAAATTATCTTCAGTCTTATTAAACATGGGCTAGTTCCCCTCTGACTCCAGGAGGCATTGTTCTTGGCATATGCTTTTTTTTGTTTGTTTTAATTCAGGGTGTTATTGTCTGGGACCCTCCTGAATTTGGTATGATGCTAAAAAAAAACTCATGTATCTTTCCCCTTTAGGAAAGAAACATAATAAACTAACCCTTAAAATTTGCAAAACTTATTTTTCAAATGCAAAAGACATTTTAATTACTCCTACTGCCATTATCTATTCCAGGCAGCTTTAAGCAGTTCCCAGATAACCTCCTATTAATCAGTCCCAGCTGAGCCCATAGTACATCTTGTGTGTAGGTAAAGCCCGGAGGTGGGGAAAAAATGTTAATAAATTAACAGATAAGCAATCACAATTAATGCCACTTTCCTGAAATAACAGTTATACCATGGGAAAGATGTTTTAATCTATTATTCCTGAAGGCAATGTTTTCCTAGCTTGCAGTGCACATTCTCCAGCTTTGACCATACTAGACCCATGGGGTGCTAATGAATTAGTCTATTATGTTATAGTGAATGTTTCTGAAAGGTCCCTAGACAGTGCTGAGTACACTCTATCAACATTTGGCATGGAATGCTTCAACATTTTGCCAAACAGCAAAGCTGAGTTCAACATGTAGGGCCCCCTCTTGATTTTCCTTCTAACGGAACTGGGAGCCAGGATCCAGCAAGATGCCCTGAGAGGCCGTTGTTTGGTGTCAAGCATAGCCCCTGCTTCCACATGATTTAGGGTTTGATCCTGCAAGGTGCTCAGCACCCTCAGCTCCCGTTGGGGTCAGCGGGACTTGGCATCTCTAGAAGTGGCTCGGCAGCTTGTAGGATTGTGCGGCGCCCGTACAAAGAGACGTCTCCCTAACACAGCTGTTTGCGGGTAGCTAAGGAAAGCTGGGGACTCAAACTACTTAGGGTCTGTGCACCAAGTCCAGAGCGAAAGAGCGTGCCCAGGGCAGCACCTCAAGCAGGCGCGGACACCAGCAGAGGAGCTAGAAGTAAGGGGGAAGAGGGCTGATGTTCTGCTGCGTGCTCCACTCATCCAGCTGAGCTCAGGATCTTCGCTGCACTTTGGGCTGCTCTGAAGAGGGCTAAGGCTTAACGCTGGAGCAGTCTGCAGCTGCGCGTGCTGCGAAGGGTGAGTTCAGTACCTGCAGGACTCGGACTCTGCGCCTGAGCGGGAAATTGCACATCGGAGGACTTGGGGCAGGCACTAAATGCGGCGCCATCTCTAGAGCCACCAGGGTTAAGGGGAAAGCGTTCAGGAGACAGAACAGAAGGCCATAATGTTCAAATCATGGGGCCTGCCCAGGTGGGTGTGAGGGGGCCTGATTTTCTGGCACTTAAATTAATATTGAACCTGATTATTAGGCACTTAAATTAAACTGGACTGGCTTTCAGCTGGTGCTGAGCACACCCTACTCCTGTAAAACTCAGCACATCAGAGAGGCAGGTCACTTCGATGTACATCAGTTGATTGTGTTGAAACAGGGACTCAGTAGCGTCTGAAGGCCTAAGCCGAGATCAGGGCCCCATGGTGCTAGGTGACATCCAAACACAAAATGGCTCCGCTGAAGTCAAATGGGGGTTGTCAGTGCAGTTGTTGCCAGATTTGGACCATAGCAAGTCCCCGCCCCTTTCTGTGTGTTAGCAGAGCAGCCAACAGAATAGATCCCTGATCTCTGCGGGCGCAGACTCTCAAGAAGCCGTGCCTGTCATGGAAGGTGGAGCTTCCGCTAGGAACTTTTTGCTGGGCAATATCAGGGGTGTAAAAGCAGCTCCGTAACTCTGAAAAGCAATGTTCCAGAGAAGGTGGAAGGGGACGAATCCAAAGCACCAGAGTCTGTGATAGAAGGAAAAGGTAGATGAACTGGAAAATGGAAACAGATGCTCCAAGTTGCAGATATAGGAGCGGCAGGAGCAGAAGGTCTGGGAGGAACTAATATGGTGATTTTTTTTCCTTACAATTTTTGCAACTCAGTTTGAATTCTTAATTGTTCTTTTATCTCTAGAAGCTGGAGAGTCAGATTTCAGCTGAGATTTCAAATGGACTGGAGGAGAAAGGAAAGGCTCAAGTTAGCTTCCATGGGAGCGAAATCAGGTCCTTGGGAAAGTGGAGGGCTACAGGAGACGCAGAACAGGAGATAGTCACACCCTGAGTATGGGCAGGGTGAGAAAGGAGGCCAGTGCTGGAGGCATGGCAGAGAGGGGAACAGAGAGATAGGAGGTCCTGGACATCAGTTGGAGCTAGCTGGATGGACTTTGTCATGTACAACTAAAGCTGTGGAAGTGAATCTGCTAGCCTCAGAAATGAATTCACCACATCTTTCCCCAAAGCACTAACAGAAGATACTCTATGCCTAAAAATTCTGATTGCTGGAAGAATGAGGAATATGAAAACTGTTCCCCTGGGGTCGAGCAATAGACTAATAAACCCATAGTCTGAGATAAAGATGATGTTAACCATCCAAACCCTGATGCAATTAAACATCCGCATGCTGAGTTCAGTCACCTGGCATCATTTATGAGAGGATATCCAAGATTGATTTTCAGCCTGCTCTTTAACTGGATCTCTGGTTTTCTACCTAAAATTTTGCAGGTGAAAATTTGACCATGCAATTCTTTGTGGGCGTAATTAGTGACTGGACCTGCAAACATCTACATGGCATCAGCTGTGTACTTGGAGGGTGCAAAATAGGAAGCCAGCATTTAAAAATAAAATCAGGCCCTAAAAGCTTAAGGCCCAAGAGCTGCAATGATTCCCAGCTCCTCCACGGAGTGTGCAGTCACCGTGGTCTGGAATGCGCTGGTTTTCTCACACACTGATTACGGTTCTGCATTTGGGGCCAATGCTCTGCCAGCTGTTCCAGAAATTGCGAATTCTGCAAGTGGGAGAGTGCACCACCAGGGTCATTACACAGGGTCAGCCTGTGACATCACCAAAAACCACATTTGCATGGCTAAGCCGGTTCTTGTTGGGTGTCAGGAGACATCAGTGTTCAGCCACTAAGATGCACAAAGGCATAATAAATATCCCAAGTTCTTGCTTCCCCATTGAGAGATTCCCTGTCATCTCCTGGATGAATCCCCTTAAGGAGTTGCCAAGCCTATTCCTAAAGTTGATACATGCTTGCGCAAAGCTTCCTTTCAGGCAGAGCTCTGGCCCTCACTAACTCTTCCCAATTCTGCTCTTGAACAGCTAACGAAATCCCAGCAAATTGTTACGTGTGCTATTCACATTGCCCAGTGACCTCCCAAGCCGCGCCTGTGTGTTTGCAGTACGCGGCCTATACGGGCGCACTGTCCAGTGCAGGAAACATGATGGTCTGTTCCTTCACTCACCTCTGGGCAGAATGGAACTGATTGTCAAGCAGCTGTGTGGCTGAAGTGGCATATTGCATGGACCATCTCTCTCCTGTATTGAGACGTGCACCCAGTGGTCCTTGCCTCATTGCACAAGCAATCTGGGCCAGATGACTCACACAGGGACTGCCAGAGACTATCAGACAGAAAAACGAGACTTCACCAGCAGGGGATCGATTAACGGTTAAAATATAACCCAACTTTTCAAAATCCCTTCTGAGAACAATAAACGTATACCCATCCTTATCGCTTCAGCCCCCGTGAGCCATAGCAGGGAGACTTCATTACTACCCGCAATAACAAAGCGTTGCCAGAAAAGAAGGCACTGGCCCGTGTGGGTGGACACTGTTCATGGGGGAATTTCCACCTTATTAATCCCAGCCTCAGCCATTCACTCCACGCTCCAGAAAGGCTCTCTCCTTAGACAGCCCATGTCACCACAGCGATAAGAGAGGGTTTACAAGTAGAAATGACAACAACAGTCGCTCCCTTTCTCCCTTCCCAGCTGGAAAGAGAAATAGCTTGCTGAGTTCCTAAGGCTCCCTGTGTTTGCGTGTGCGAGTTGTGGACGTGTGCAGGGGACGGGGGACGTGAAGAAACTGTTGAAGTTGAAGAAATGAGACTTGTCTCTAGGCCTGAGAGTGGCTGGATCCCAGGTGTTTGTTCTTTCTCAGGGCGGGGAGCTCCATAGCCTGGGAACATCTGGTCCCCTGCACCCATGGGTCTCCCCCATTGGTGTAGAGTTGCACCGTTGTGTGGGATTGTAGCTGTCATGGAGGGAGAGGCAACCACCGGCAGGTAGAGCGCTTTCCATAGAGGCCTTTGTAGGTCAGGAGGCACACCTTCAACTGGACTATGCAGTCCGCAGGGAGCTCTCTAAGCAGCTTATGTGAACCCCCTGCTGCAGTAGCAGCTGGCCCTGGAGCAGGTCGGACCATGTGCTTGTGAGAAGCAGCGGGCGCTGCTCTGCTGGGATACAGAGCAAGACTGAATCCATGACTTGGCTACTTCCTTTGATAAACTCCTCCATTAGATCTGGTGAGGAAACCCCCCTGGACACAGACAAGCTGTGTCCCGGTGCTGAAGGGGGTACAGTATGCTAGGTGGGATAAAGGTGCGTGGAGTTTACATAGAGCAGGCATTTCAAAATTGCCATGTTCCCTAAATCCTGCAATGGGCATTGCACGTGAATACTGGTGATTACACATAAATAACACGGTAGAGAATGACTGGATGTGACGGAGATGAACATACTTCCCAAGTTACCGTTTAGTGTCCAAATCATCCCCAATTTGCACTTTGGGTTTTTGACACTGAACAAAGAACAGCGGCCTGTTGGGTTAGCGCTGGGGGTCAGTCAGGCTGTTCCTCTAATCTTGTAGGGTTTTGTAAACCCCTAAATCAACACCCCTTGCACATATCCTGCAGATCTAGGGACTTCACCTCATGTCATTTCAAAGTTCCCAGCCTTCCACTCAACTTGGGGGTCCCCTCACTTGTACTGTTGATGACTATTTACATAAGGTGACCAGACAGCAAGTGTGAAAAATCGGGGCAGGCGTGGGAAGTAACAGGTGCTATATAAGACAAAGCCCCAAATATCAGGATTGTCCCTATAAAATCAGGACATCTGGTCACCCTATATTTACATCAGTGTAGCTAACCCCTCTCACGGCCAGGGGTCATTTTGCATGTGCCCTGCCCCCGTTAGCCTTCTCTTGCAGGTCCTTTGAGAACTCCTGTACAGTCTGTCTTGTGGCTAACAGCACCCCCACCCAGGGATGGTTTAATAACCAAAATGGTTCAAACAATCCCCCGAGAGACCCCAGAGGGAACCTCATACCCGTAACACAAAAGTTCATACCCAGCCCTGGTTTAGTCGGCCACACACAGAGCTCTTCCTTTGTCCCAGTGTGCTACTTCACCCTACTGCTCTCTGCGAGGAGGCCCCGGGCCCCACCAAGGCATGCCTCTTCAGTAAGCAGGGTTGGCCGGCCTCAGCCCTGCAGCCCCGCTGGGACGAGCTGCCCTGGTGCAGTCAGTAATAAAGAATCCCAGGGCTGAGGTTCCAGAAAGTGTCATTTGCTGTAAAGGAAGGAACCCAGTGGCATTTTAACTTCCCAACAGGGATCCTTTTCATGGCTCACATTTCACCCCAGACCTGGTCCCTGACAGGTCGAGCGGTGTAGCACATCATGGTGGTAGTTAAACACTGACTTTGATGAGGCGGTATCAGGGTACAATCGAATCCGGCAGGGAAACCCATGCATTTGTATTGCAGGAGCACCTAGCGGCCCCAGCCATGTCCCAGGACCCTGTTGTGCGAGGCAATGTACAAACACAGAACGAAGAGACAGGTCCCAGCCCCAAAGCGTGTACAATCCACGACTGGGACAAAATAAAACATTTTGTTTCATTTTGGGGTGTTTTTCATCCCATTCTGTGGGGTTTTTAGTTAATCTATCTTAATTTCTAAACAATGCCATTTTGAAACAAAAAGTCAAAACAGAAACTCAGCACTTCCTAGAATTTGGCCCAGGAGAATGTGTTGCATGCAAACTAGGTTTTTTTTATTGCCTCTCATCTGTTTTAGAGAATGAATCAGCGGAGAAGATGGTAGGAATGGGATGATCTGGGATTACAAAGTCAAGAACAGTTGCAGAAACTGTTCAAAATAAAATATGGTTAAAACAACTCATTAAGCAGATTATTCCAGGACCGAAGCCCCCTCCTGACTGCCATTCTCTGCCATGCTCACTCACGATTTCCTCATTTGTGAACTCCCAGGAAACCTTGTTCAGCTTCATCATCCAGGCAGCTTCCATTTCCCTTGGGTGAGCTGTTCTTGTTTTTTGCTGAGCTGAACAGCTGTGGTGTGTGCCTGGCATGTCTCGGATCCAAAACCCATTCAGATTTGTTTCTGAGGTTTGAGCTACAGACCTCCCTGTACTGAAGTTAATATTCAGATGTGGCAGAGCCAAGAGATGCATTAAGGAAGTGCGCTTACGAAGGACTGCAAATACCCCCCCTCTCCCTGCCTGCCGAGTGACAGCTTTGGGCTGGTTGCCAGGCGAGCTAAAGACTGCCTGGTTTCTCTGTCTCTCTCTTTTTTTATTGTATAAAGGGCACACTCATTCATTTTCAGACTGTGTACACTGGTTGTAATGTCAAGAAATTCATCTTAGCTCCTCTTCTGTAGTGATCTGCAAATTGACATTCCAAATTTGGAGTTATTCTGTCATCCAAGTCACCATCCAGTTCTCAGCACTCAAAGCAAATCTCCAGGAAAAACCTTGGGGAACTTTTATAGGATTAAACTCAAATGCAGAAACAATGCCTTTTAAGACCTCATTCTGCCGGGTGTAGTGGCCAGGCACCAGTCTCAGGACTAGGGTTGGATGACATTTTTCAGTCAACTTTTTTCACGGAAAAATGCAGATTTGAGTCAACCAAAACATTTTGCAAATTCTTACTGAAATTTGGAAATGTTTCATTTCAATATTTTGAAAGAAAAAAAGATTTTTCAGTTCAAAATGACTTTGTCTTTTGATTTAAAAAAACTTGAAAACTAGACATTTCATTTTGGGTTGAACAAAACATTTTGTTGTTTTTCTTTGTTTGTCTTGTGTGTTTAGATTGTAAAGTCTTTGGAAAGGAGATTGGCTTTTCCTAGATGTATGTAGCACAATGGAGCCCTGATTCCATTGGTACTATCATGATACTCATAATGATGGTAAGGGACAGAGCTCTACACCCTGCATTCAGTACGGCAGCATCCTGTATCCCACTCTCTGTGAACCCTGAACGCTCCAGCTTAATACAAAGGACACCACATTAAACAAAGGAAATGCGACAAATAAAAGAAAGTCACAAAATGTTAAAACTGATTTCTCTCTTTTAAGGATCTTTATGCATTAGACCTAGAACCATACCGCTACTCTGGAGTGAACCTGACTGGCTTCCGGATCCTCAACGTGGAGAACCCTCACGTGTCTGCCATCACTGAGAAATGGTCCATGGAGCGGCTGCAGGCCACGCCCAGGGTGGAGTCAGGCCTGCTTGACGGAGTCATGATGGTACGATGGTCACTTTAAAATCCCTTTGGCATGTGGGTGTGTTGTCCCTGGCTGTGCAGAGAGGGGCCCTGACACAAACGCCACTCCTGTTATATCTGCTCTGGGTGCTGCATGGGTTCCGGGGAGGGAGTTATTCCTCTAGGATTTTACTGAATAATTGACATTTATTTTCTACTGATTATTTCTCTGCTTTTGAAACTTAACAAAGGATCGTAGCTGGACGTCCCTCTCATAGCTGCATAGGGCCATATTCACTCTGGTGTATCAGCATGTGTATCAATCACAGGGGATCTACATCTCCTTGGCCCATCATCCATAAAAGTCTGATGTGTGAAGATAGCTGTTGTTCTTCTGTAAATACAGCAGTTCAGTGCTGATTGCTTCAGCGTTTAGTTAAAATCCAGAAGTGGATGGATAGGTGATCCATTGGGGGGAAAAAAACCCTTTTTAGATTTCATACAACTTTAAAAATCAAAAAAGCATCCATGCACTCTCATTTTGCTAAACGTGGTCTCCCCTGCAGGAACTAGATCTGAAGGTAGTTATTCACCAGTAGGTGTGTGAGCAGTGCGAAGCTACCACTGACAAGGATCTGAGTACAAGAGAAATGCACATTTGGTGTCTTGAGAGTTTTGCAGCTGCCCCTGCTGCATATAAGTCCCCTGGAAGCCTATGTTGAACATGCAAAAGTCCATTAATGGCTCTGAGCATTATTTATTAGTATTGGAGCCAGTCAGGAGAAAACCCACAAACATTTGTGTCAGTATTTTCAAACTGTAAAAATTTCCACCAGCCCTGTAATTTGGAGAAAAAACTGGAAGAAAACTGTGGAAAGGTCAAGAAAATCGTTCCTTTATTGTTTTTAATTCTGAAATTTGGAAACATTTTGACCAGCTCTAATTGTTCTTATTGTTATTGTGATTATTTCTTATTAATAATAGTAATTCTTCGCCTTTCTCTAGCACCCAGAGGCTCCAGCGGGGGCTGTACAAACATATAGTAAAAGACTCACATCTCAACCAACTTGTCTCAGGACAACCCATCCCAGGGATCCTTCCTCATGTACTTAGTTGCTCTCTATTGTAATTGCCTCTTAAATACAACAAAGCTCTCAGTACTGTACCAATGTTATTACAGTCCATCTGTGTGGGCCAGCATGCCCGGGGGCTGCAGCTTCCGTGCAACTATATGACTTGTCTTAATGGTGCGACCCGCTGTCACATCTCCTCCACAAAATCTGGATGCACATAGACTGATTTGAAGTTGTTAGTTCAGGCTGTCGTGTGGCTGGGCCATGCAGGGACCGCAACTAGGTGTGGTGTAAACGGGGGAAGTGCCCCGCACAGTATCTGCTGGGAACGAGAGGCAAAGGAGGGCAGCTGTTTCTTTAATCAGATAGATACTGTATTCCTCGTGGGAACACGCCTGGATTTCTTTGCGCCGGCCTCATGCACAAAGCTCACTGCACTGGAAAGGTCCATGATGCGTGTGCGACAAACCCTGGTGCTCCCAGGCTGAGGAAGGAACCCTCTCCTCATTGCCCTGCACAAGCTGCCTTTCAGGTTGGGGCAGACGGGCGCCCCAAGGGGCTCACCATCCACGAGCACCCTGCTCCTGAGAACAGGCCCTGGGAATTCCGAATGCTCGTGCCGTTCAGCGGGAGCCATGTCACCAGGGACGTGCCTGCCGCTGTGACAAGCTCTTGCACGAAACTCACCAGAGGGTTGGGCTGGATTAAGGACAGCTGTGTGATATTTCACAGGGCACAATCCTGCAAGATGCTGAATGCCTCCTGGGAGGTTCGCCAGCACCCCGCCTGCCGCAGACTTCACTGGGAGCTCAGTACCTGGCAGGATAAGGTCTGCAGTTTGGAGCGAGTGATCTGGAGAATGGGAGCAGAGATGACACGCTTGTGTTGGGAGCTGGGGTTCCCTGCAGCCCCGGAATGCTGCTGCTGTGGGGGTTGGTAGCAGCTCCACACCCCAATAGTTTCTACTGGGAGGATGCTGCATCCCACACAAGTACTGCCTGGTTTCCTTCTGTCCTGCCTCTTCACCCCTACCAGGATCCCCGGGTAAAAGGCTCCCAAATTGTCACTGGTGCATTTGCGTCCT
This sequence comes from Natator depressus, assembly GCF_965152275.1. Taxonomy (NCBI): domain Eukaryota; kingdom Metazoa; phylum Chordata; order Testudines; family Cheloniidae; genus Natator; species Natator depressus. Next base: position 2,010,231 of record NC_134252.1, read on the forward strand.
TTCCTCCTTGAAGTGCCTGCCGCCTGTCACTGAGGGTTTCTCCTGAGTGGAGGCTTCCACCATTCTCCTTCTGCCTTCGGCCCATAGCAAGCAAGGCCCGCAACCGGATGCATTCTGGGCTTCTGACTCCTCAGGGGCCCCAGGACTCCAGAGGGACTAGAAGGTGCCTTATTCACGGTGTGGATTTCGGGATGGTGCTCCTCTGTAGGGATGGGCAAGCAAAGGAGGAAGTGCTCCACTGTTCCGACCCAGAGACGGCTTATAGCTTGGGTCCTATTACTCAGCGTGTGCATCAAGGAGGGCTGAGAAAAACCAGAGAGAGACCTGGTGCATATGGAGCCCTCAAGGGGAGTGACAGTGAGAAAAAGGCAGTTTGAGAAACCCTCCCCGGAGCGCCCTGTCCATCTCTGCTCAGGGTTTCAGAGAGAAATAGCCGGCAAGGGCAGATCAGATGTCTGGTGGCTGGTCTGGGGGATTTCCCAACACTAGAGGGAAGGATGCATTAGAACCATGTCTTAATTTCTGACCATAAGGAGTCTGCTTCCTTAGCCCCATCCCCAGAGTGCCTTATGGCCTCGTGAGAAACTTCGCTCTCTCTCTGCATGTCGGGAGCCAAGCACATCTGGGGCAAGGATGGACCCTGCGGCCTGGCGGCTGGCAGAAACGAGGACAGCAGCAGCCCTTCTTCCATTGCAGCAAGACAGCTGGAAATAACCAGAGGCACGGGCATGATCTTCCCCCTCCCCACTATGGCTTGTTAATCTTCTGCTCTGCCTGTCACAAAGGGGCATTGTGATAAAATGCTACTCTGAGGTGATGCCTGCATGCTGGCTGTGATTTCCAGCCTCTCTCCTCGCCAGCAAAGACTGAACCAGCATGCTGTGGGCTTTCTAATAAATTTTTTTAAAAGCCTTCTTCCAGCAGAGCTGAAAGTTTCTCTCTGCAGCTAGGAGCAGCATACTTCTAACATCAGACATCTCTGCCCAAGACATCTGAACCCTCCCTTCTTACTAAACCGAGAAATGAGGCAGACACACACTAGAATTCTCTCCCTTTTTATGCCTTCTGGTCAATGTCAAACATCAAAACGGTGGGCCAGGCTTTCAGAAGTGGGGACCCCAAGCTCTGGAAGCAAACAGGGCAACTGTGAGTAAAGTTACTCCATCTCCATACATGTGAGATTTGCAGGAGGACCCATTGTATTGGGAAAAATAATTCCCTCTACTCCAGGAGTTTACTGGTTAAGGTTCTCTGCCCTGGGAGAAGCAGAAGCTCAGCCTGCATGACCATAATTGTCTCTTCTGGCCTTAGAATCTGGGGATCGCTCCCCAGTGACAAATGTCTCTCTCTTGCAGCTGAAATTTTCCTTGTAGCAGGCTCTCTCCCTATTTCCTGCATTTCTTTGACTTTTTTTTTTAATCTTTTCTCTTGTTCCGACACTTCTCCAAAATACCTTCTAAATTATTTCATTTTTATAGATGGCACATACCCCTGGCTTTGCATGACCACGGAGAGAGACTATTGCACGGAATGTACGACAAGACCTCAGTTAGTAGAACCCTTTGTTATGTGTGCACTAAGATTTGGTTGTTTACCACCTCTCGTCAATAGCAAGGTCACAAAGCTCTCGGACCTCTGGTTTTAGGGTCCTTCCTCCCTACCAAATATGACCCCCCAGAATACAAGCCTTGGGGATGTAAGAGCTTCCTCTTTGTTTTAAACTATCTTTAGATTATGCGATGGGTGCACTATTTTCCGTAGCTACTCGAGCATACTGGGTAGGGTGACCAGATGTCCCGATTTTATAGGGACAGTCCTGATTTTTGGGTCTTTTTCTTATATAGGCTCCTATTACCCCTGACCCCCTGTCCCAATTTTTCACATTTGCTGTCTGGTCACCCTAATACTGGGGCATGCTGTACTCTACTCAAATGCACACTGAGTCTCTGCAATATCTGCCGTAGTGGTGGATGATAAGAACGGAAGTCGTTTTCGGAACACGCAGAGGCCACAGGTTTAATGAGCCAGCCCTGTTTGAATTGCTGTTCACCCTATCTTTGTGCTTCAGAAACGTGTCCTTCAAGCCTCTCCTTCTCCAGCAGCTAAGTCAGGTGTCTATCAAACTCAGTCCCTTCTCTGGGAGCTTATTGCATGGCTAAGTTCTGCCTGATTTCCTGTAGACTCCCAAATACAGTTTGGATGGTGGGTCTGATTTTCAGCTACGCTGTCACTTGCTCACTGAGTTTTGCATGGTCAGAGGCACAACGGGGAGCACTCAGACACTGAACTCCCGTCCCTGGATTTGTGGGTATAACCCCTCAGAGGCATGAGACTCTGAGTACAGGCGCTATTTGCAGGTGGAAAACCATGACTGCCAAATCCGAGGCTAGCACCGAACCTGCCATTCTGGCCCTTTGCTTTCGAAACACGCCTCACCTTTGAGCGGGGTTTATCCCCAGCCACCCTGGCTCTGCCTTTCTAATTTTGGAAACCTTTACCATGGCACCTGGAGGCTCACTCCTCTACTATGAAAACAAAGTCCAGATCCCTTCATCCTTTCTTGTAATGTAGGTTCTTTACCGCTGGTGACCTTTTGGTTAGCTTACACTGCACTCTCCATGCTAGTGTGGGATGGTGACTAGAACTCCCTAGAGGGTTCCACATGGGAATTCATGGCTAATGCACATTAGCTGTAAGTATCTGTGAACTCACCCTGCTTGCTCAGAGTAGAATATCGTGCTGTCTTCTCCTCTCTAGTATTCCAGAACAATGCAATAGAAGAGAAAGGCAGCATGGCCCAGTGGGGAGGGCACCGGCTTTCTTCCCAGTTCTGCCAGGGACCTACAGTGGGATCTTGGGCAAGTCTCTTTCCTGATGTGTGGCTATGTTTCTCTCCTGCCCTATGCCTCTCTTGTCTGTTTAGCTCTTGGAGACAGGGCCTGTCTCTCCCTATGTGTTTGTAGAGTGTCTAACACAATGGGCTCTCAGATGGGGCCCGTACATACCACCATCAAACAAATAATAATTATACACCAACTGTGTGCTTAAATGTGTTCCAGTATCCCCCAGACTTATAAGACCCAGTATCCTGTCCCTTAGTGTTGTAAAGATACGCCAGCGGGATGTAGGCCAGGCTCCTGCTCTTCTCACTTGGGAGGAATAAGGTCATGGGAATGATTGCCAACCTGGGACAAAGCATTTTCTCCTCTGCCACACTCCACTGTTAGATATTTGATCTGTAGTTTGCTATATTGTTTGATTTTTTACAAATATGGGTACTATTCTTGGGTCTTTGTCATCCACTTTTGTGAAACCAGCAAGGAATGTGTTTTTCACTAGTGGGATTTCCCCCCATCCCTCTTTTAGAAGTGAACAAAAATCCCACTTTGTCAGTGTCTGGAGGTGGGGTGCAGTGTCACAAAGCCATTCCAAACCACCACCACCCCACTCGCTGTCACATTGTACACCAATAGCCCTCTGGTCCCCACTGCCTGAAATTTCCCAGTTTCATCATGGATATTTCATGGAAGCAGGACTGTCAGGCATCGCCACCTGGGTGAAGATTTCACAGCACCAGCACCCAAGAAAAACTACCAGGGTGGTGGGGGGAATTTTTATTCAGAGTCCAACTCCTCACCTTGAAACTTCATCTTGAAATGGGGATGCTTTGCTTTAGTTTTCTCATGAGGGCAGCTCTGACTTCTCTGTGTTGTCTAGTGGTTCTAACAGGGACTAAGAGTCAGGAGAACAGAGTTCTGGTCTTGACTTGCTGCATGCATGACCTTGGTCACTTAACTTTTCTGTTCCTCATTTTTCCCATCGATAAAATAGAGATACCACTATTTTTCTGTGCTACTACTTTGAGATCCTCAGAGAAAAGGGGCTACATTAAAAAAAAATCTTTTTATATTTCCTGTTCGTCTGACATTTCACTAGAAAGGGGTCGCAATCTTTTCTGCGTGACAAGCAGACAGTACAGTGGTAGGTGCATTAGAGATACCTAAAAAAGAAGTAGCTAGAGAAATGACGTTCTTGTCATCTGTGATTTAAAGAGATGACTATGGCCTTTTAGTGTAAACGAACACATACGGGGAAAAAAACCTTCTGGAGAATTTCTTTGTTGTGTACATAAGGACCCATTTAGAAAATGAAAAGAACAACAAAAACACAACTTCTGCCCACAAAGCAAACCTATTTGCTGTTCCGTAGCTGTAGCTATTTCAAAGTTCTGTTGAAGTCTGAAATTTCAGCCGGAGAAGACATTTTCTGGCCTGATGGGTAGGCCTGTTGGGGTTAGGAATGGTTGAAATTTTTTCAGCCTTTTTTAAAGGGGTTTCACAAAATATGTTTTTTTACACCAAGGTTGCTATTTTTGACAACTTTTTCAGTTTTTACATTGGGGGGAACTTCCCCTCACCACCATTTATTTTTACTTTTTTTTTTTTAAGTGGAGGGAAGAATAAAAGAGCACGAGAAGGTGGGTTTTCTTCCACAATTTTGAAACAAAAATGTAAAAATGTGGAGTGGGATTTTCCCCACCAAAATGAAATGAAAAATTTCAAAACAAAAAAATGTTCTCCAGAAACTTTTTGTCCAAATCCAGAAATAATTCAGGAATAATTCCAAACGAAACAAAAAATCTTCCCCCTTCTCCGACCCTCCCCCCGCACAGAGTCATGAAACATGATAACTTTTTTTAGATCAGCTCTTCTTTGGAAAAAGAATGGATTGTTCCAAATCTACCCCCCAGGCAGGAATTGAGGGCCTGCTTGTCTGGTTACAGTGCGGGGCTTTTCAAGATACGCTATAGCTCGAACAGACGTTATGGGCTTCATGCAGGAATCATGGAGCAAGGTTTCCCATGGCCTGTGTTATACAGGAGGTCAGACTAGGTGATCTGACCTTGAAATCTGTGACTCTCTAGAAGTTCGTTGAGCGCACCGTTGTAACGATGTAGAGAATACGGCTATGTTCTGCTCCCTTTCAGTCCGTGGGAGTTTTACAGTTGACTTCAATGGGAGCCGGATATGTGGCCTTTGATTACACTCATCTAGGGCTGAACAATTAGATCCCTCCATTAGCCAGAAGTCAGTGTGACTGTAGGTGTCCTTGCAGCGGTCAGCTGGTTCTTGCATTGGGCTTTGTTTTTTATTTATCCAGTGCCCCCCCTCCCCTGATGCCAACTGTCCCATCAATCTGCTCTCCAACGAAACCATTGTACCCAGGCCTTCCCCATACACGCTCACAGCCCCCTGCTGCTGGCAACTGTGTGTGTGCTGGAGGGTGTTCAGCCTGCAGTTCCCGGACTGATCAGCAGCATCGGGCTGATCCACCGGCAGGATACAACCCCTCCGTGCCGAAAGCCCTGCCTTCAGGGAAGCTGTGTGCAAATGTGTTTCAGGCGCAAGGGAGGAGAGATGTCAGGATGCAGGCGAGAAGACAGAGGCAACCTCTTTCATTTCTCTGCGAGACGTATGAGCAAGAGGGAGGAGAGAACGCCCCCTCCCCCCCCCCCGTTCTTGGGGGCGGTGTGGGGGACAATTTAGAGAAGAAGCTTCTGCAGCTTTGCATGAGATGGATCATCGGTTTTCCAAATGGAACCGGCACCAAATTGCTCTGCCTCATTATTGCCTTTTTGCTTTGGAACTGTTATCAACCCAAATGCTGTTCCCCTTTATTTTAGACAGATGCTGCCCTGTTGTACGACGCAGTTCACATCGTCTCAGTGTGCTACCAGCGAGCCCCACAGATGACTGTTAACTCCTTGCAGTGCCATCGACACAAAGCCTGGAGGTTCGGGGGCCGCTTTATGAATTTCATAAAAGAGGTAAAAGCATGATTTGCAGCAATAACTGCGTCCTCCCTATTGATGCAAACCTTCCGTTGGCAACGTGGGGGTGGAAAGCAGCTGTTCAGAGCCCAGAATTAGGAGAGGCACAGTGGCTAGACCACGTGCTTACGAGCACTATAGACAACCCTTGCAGAGATGGATGGGAGCAAGGCTCCAGGAGTCAGATTGTTTGCATGGCCCCTCTGGGACCAGATAAGATGCACTTGAAAGTAAATGTGGTGATAGAACAGACTATGCAGCTTTCCGATCTGCTAAAGGCCAATAACCAGAGTCTTAAGATTGCTGAGCTAAACTGAATCCTGGTGAAACACCCCTGACTTTGGTGGAGAGAGAGCAGGGCTACACCTGACCAGTCACAGTGGTCCAGTAGATAGGATCCTGGACTGGGAACCAAGAACCCCAACTTCTATTCCTAGCTCAGGTGTGACCTTGGGCTTGTACCCTTTGCCTGTCTTGTTTCCAGCCACTGCCACGTACCTGTTTGAATGTCCGTCCCCCCATTTGCAGCTGGAGATGCCTGGTGCCTCATTCATCGGGGGCTAGAGGTGGGCTGCTTTGATCTGTGTATGTTGAGGCCTGGTATAAAAAATATCCCTGATGCAGGTGAATAGTGTGTGAAAACTCAACTCCTAACCAGGAGACAGCCAGAGCTCTTGGGTGCGCTGGAATATTTTTACAGGAGGCATTTCAGAGTATTACCCCAAGTGTGTCTGTGAATGATAGTCCAGGCCTGGATTGGGGCCTGTCAACAGTTAATTGTATGAGTGCATTTGTTGATCTAAAACCGATCGTGTAAACCATCGTGAGTTACAATTCTTGTTAAATGTTTGCTGGTGGTTGATCTTCACCCCTGTGCAAAAGGCTTGCGTGAGGCTTATGCACTATTTACATCTTACATCCTCAAAATAGTTTCAGTGGGGTCACAGCAAGACGTGAGAAATGAGCTAAAACCTCCAGTGCTGTTACTGACGCTCACCTGTGCCTGCTCTGGGCTGCTCTCATTACAAGGCGGTTTCCTACCAGAGCGAGAGCTGTTTGCCTTTTGCAGGAACTTTTGGTTGGTGTCCACAAAAAGCACTTGGCCCAGGTCTGGTGGCAAAACTGGCAGCGTCTTGCATCTCTGCCCGTGTGCTGATTGCCCAGTTTTGGCAGAGCGGTGGATTTAGTAAGATGGGAGTCCGGGAAGTGAAGTGGGAACTTCATTTCCTCTGTTTTGTGTAATTATAAATTCCCTGGGTTCAGCCCACGTAACTGTTTGTTTGGCTTACGCGTGGGAACAGCGGCGGAACGTTGGTGATTGCGAGCAGCAAGCGTGCCAGACCACAGCACGGCGGGGAGGCTGGAGCAAGGAGCGCACCTGTGAGAGCAGCCGTGCAGGGAGCTACTTTCTTACCATGCCTGTCCTCTGCTTACTTGCTGTGTTTCTCCTCCTGCCAGTGGGAGACGATCCTAGCCTGAAAGAAACGAACCAAGAGTGAGGGGTGAGCGGCAGATCCCTAGTGCTGTGCTAGGGGCACGTTGCAGTGCCTGGGATGTGGTCCTGCCGGTAGATAGGTTCAAGCACTCTTGGGATTGCTTTGTGATTAAGGGCTGGATTCTCATTTACACAAAGGCCCCTTTACACTGCTCTGGCTGCGCCTTTTAACATGGGAGTCGTATAATCAGGCCATAGTAATTTATGCTATTCCTGGAGCCATGGAAATAATTCTCTCTCTTCTTCCCAGGTTTTGCAATGGTTAAATTTAACTCTCTTGTTTTGAGACAGAAAAGCCAATCAAAAGATCATTATTTATTGTTCTTTCTTATCTGTATTCTGGTAGTGCCTAGGGCCCATCAAGGTCCCCTTGCGTTACGGCCTGTACACACAGAGTGGGAGAAAGTCCCTGCCCTGAAGAGTTTACAATCTAAATAGACAAGACAGACCCAGGGCAGGAGAAAGGAAAGATTATCCTCATTTTACAGGGACATTGAACTGCCAGTTCGCAGGCTCTGAAAATCTCTTCTCTCTCTTGGTTTGTTCCCTTCTGCAATGAGCGGCTCCTGCCAGCTGCCAGAAGAAAGTGTTTAATAATTTCATGTGTTGCCGCCTTTTGCAAATTACCCTGAGCCCTCCACTCCAGTGCCCGCCTGTTGTTCCTCTTCCTGGCACTCTGTCAGCTAGTTGCAGGGATAAGCTTCCTCCGTTGCAGCCAAAATACATAATAACTGTGCTCTCTGAGTGCTGGAAAGGACAAAAAGGCAAACGCAGAGGGATGTCCCGCTGCAGAGACCAGGCCCCTTAGCCCCATTTTCCTCAGGCAGAGAATTGTGCCAATGTTTGTTCATGCCGCACCAGCCAACACACACTGAGGCCTTGTCTTCAGCAGGATTTTTTCAGAGCTGTGATTCGCCCGGGGCACAGCCTGGCTTGTTATCGCTCGTCAAGGGCATCCCATCCTGCGTGGGAACTGCCGCCCTGAGAATATCTGGGGGGTGGTTTGGACTCCTCCCACTGCAGCAGCAGCCGAACAGGACACGGGGATGAGACTGGGCAGCTCAGCATCCCGCTGAAGTATCAGAGGAAACCAGGAGGGTCACCTCGTTGGCTAGCAGGCTGCTATCACCTACCAGCGTCTGCTCAAGAGTCTCGTAGGGGAGCAGGAAGCCAGGACCAATGGGCAAGGCAGAGGGAGGTGAGGCCGACAGTCCCTTGGCCTCCCTTCCCAATGCCACCACACTCTAAGGCTCCAGAAATGCGGGGGCCTCCCAAGCACAGGGCATCCTGAGGCCAGCACCAGCCAGAGATTTAACGTAAATTAGCTTCAGAACAACCTGCTCTGCAGAGGGCAGGAGACCCCGGTCGGCTATCTGGAGAGGGGGGCTGGGGGAAGCAGCTGAGCTGACCCTTCCTTGTCCCTTTTATTTTTTTGGAAATGAGAAAGCAAAGGGGGACAGACCCTCCTGGGTGACAGACACGTGCCGTGTCTCCTCAGAGGGAGACGTGTCTCTGGGCACAGGGGTAAAGCAGACTGAGGAAGAGGGGGGAGCACTCATTGCACCACTCTAGGAAGAGGGGGAGATGTGGGGGAGTGCTGCCGATGGCTGCCAGGGAAAGGAGGGGAGCTCTCCTTGGCTCTAGCTGCCCCTGCCTGCGCTCCATTTCCCTGGTGCCATTGCATTAATGTGACACCTTCCTCCTCTGCCAGCTCCATCCACTGCCTGCGGTGGTGAAGCGGGAGAGTTAGAGCCCCAGAGAGGAGTCGACACACTCAGTACACATCTGTGTTTGTTTCCGACTCAGTACTTCAAACACAGTGTGTGTTCACTGCGTCCCGGAGAACTTCCCAGCTGTAGTTCCCACCTGCGTGCTTAACCTGGCAAATTGAGAGCAGCCGTCCACAAACATGCACGGCAAAGGGCCTGTGAGGTGGGGGGGCCAGCATTCCTTCAGGAATTAACCAGGCATGTCCCGGGGGAGAGTGGAAGGGGTTTGATCAGGGAAACATGCCAGTCATCCCTGCAGCTTGTGCCACCTTCATCATCCGGGGATATTTCTGGCTCACCCCCCCAGGGAGATACACTTGTTAGACAGGAGCATGCTGCAGATGAACTCTGCAAGTGGAATGAGTCAAACCAGTAAAGCGTGCTAAGAGTCTGGCATTTCAGAAAGGGAACAGGGAAATACCAGCCTAAAGTTCAGAGCGTGGCAAGCATACTTCACTTGGTGTGCATGGGAGGATGGTATCCGGGTGTCCTGCGTTCAGGGAAATGTCACAAGAAACAGCAGAAGAATTGCCTCTCACTGTCCCTAGACGTTCCAGGGTCAGCACTGCACACGGCGGTGACATTAATCACCACTTAGCCTACAGGAGCAGCAGCTGTTCTTCCGAGTGCTCTTGCCCCTTAAACCAGGGAGGTTAATTTCTGTGCTTTTGTTTATTCAAACACCAGGAGAGTCGCTCTGAGACAGAAAGGCAGGGACAATATCATTGTACTTTTCATCAAAGTGGGATTGGCTCCAGATCCATCTGCAAATCTCCCTTCCCCAAAATGCCGTGCTATTCCTCCACCCAAGAAGGGGGCTGCCGTTCAAGAGAGCTGCGTGCCCATGGGGCCAGTGCAAACCCTTAAGCATGTGCTCACGTGCGTTGCTGAACAGGGATGGACTTCTGAACTGAGAAGTTCAGAGACCGACCTCCCACATCCAAAGAATCTGAAAAGTTATTTATGTTTATTTTTTAAAAGAAAAAATAAGCAGAGAGAGGGTTTTGTCATTGTTGGGTTTTGTAATGGTGTCAGTTAATGATTCATTTGGCTGGTGCTACTATCAGCAGGTCTCAGAGAGAAACATATTCGAATGGTCTGAGCACAGGATTGGGAGCCAGGAGCGACTGAGGTCTAATCCCCACCCTGGTCTAGTCACTGAGGCCTGGTGTACACTTCAAAAGTTTTAGGGGTGTAACTAGTTAGGGCTGCAAAGTTTCACTTACATAATTATGCTGGTAAAATTCCTATATTGGTATAAAGAAAAGGAGGACTTGTGGCACCTTAGAGACTAACCAATTTATTTGAGCATGAGCTTTCGTGAGCTACAGCTCACTTCATCGGATGCATGCTGTGGAAAATACACTGGGGAGATTTTATATACACAGAGACCATGAAACAATACCTCCTCCCACCCCACTCTCCTGCTGGTAATAACTTATCTAAAGTGATCATCAAGTTGGGCCATTTCCAGCACAAATCCAGGTTTTCTCACCCTCTGCCCCCCCCCCCCCCACAAACTCACTCTCCTGCTGGTAATAGCCTTTGGATGGGCAGGAGAGTGAGTTTGTGGGGGGGGGGGCGCGGAGGGTGAGAAAACCTGGATTTGTGCTGGAAATGGCCCAACTTGATGATCACTTTAGATAAGCTATTACCAGCAGGAGAGTGGGGTGGGAGGAGGTATTGTTTCATGGTCTCTGTGTATATAAAATCTCCCCAGTGTATTTTCCACAGCATGCATCCGATGAAGTGAGCTGTAGCTCACGAAAGCTCATGCTCAAATAAATTGGTTAGTCTCTAAGGTGCCACAAGTCCTCCTTTTCTTTTTGCGAATACAGACTAACACGGCTGTTACTCTGAAACCTATATTGGTATAAGGGGCTTTGTACCAAAAGAGCTTATTTCTCTTTGCCAAACTGGAACAAGCGTTACTCTCGTGAGCACTCTTATGTGAGTCTACCCTGGTGTGCAGGGTTGCTGCTGCAAAACCACAGGCGCAGTAAAAGTGGCAATGGGCCAAATGCTCACAAGGGGTTGGGGCTTGTGATGCTCAGCCTCATAACGCCTGACTTGTAGGCGCCTGGAAGACCACTGCAATTCACATTGCCTGATTTAAGTGCCTAGGTGCCTCTACAATGAATGCAAAGTATCAGCGGGGCAGCCGTGTTCGTCTGTATCCCCAGAAACAACGAGGAGTCCGGTGGCACCTTAAAGACTAACAGATTTATTTGGGCAGAAGCTTTTGTGGCTAAAAAACCCACTTCTTCATTCAAACAACCCACTTCAAACATTCATTTGCAAGCGTAACACCATCTATTTGGGTTTCAATAGGGACTGGGAGTGGCTGACTCACTACAAAAGCAATTTTCCCTCTCTTGGTATTGACACCTCCTCCCTGACTGAATTGGCCTTGTCAGCCCTGGTTCTCCACCTGTAAGGTAACTCCCTTCTCTTCATGTGCCAATATATACTTATGCCTGCATCTGTAATTTTCACTCCATGCAACTGAAGAAGTGGGTTTTTTACCCACGAAATCTTCTGCCCAAATAAATCTGTTAGGCTTTAAGGTGCCATCGGACTCCTCGTTGTTTTTATACAATGATTGGGCAAAGATAGGCACCGAAACTGAGATTCACAAAAGCCAGCAGGCTAAGCAGGGAGCCACTGAAGCCAGCCTGTGGGAGATGGGTGCTAAATGCCACCCCCTCACAGAGATCGGGGCCAGTCCAGGTGGCAGGGAGCGGTGGCTCTGCTTGCATTTCTCAGCCAGGACCCCTCTTTGGAGTTAGGGTCCCTAGGCCATTTTAGCATGAAGCCCAGGACATGGGGGGAGAAGGAGAGCAACCTCCCTCGTAACATTCAGCCTGGTGGTTCGGACACTCACCTGGAAGAAGGTAGCCCCCCTGTTCAAGTCCCCCCTACCCCACCTGAAGGGGGAAAAAGATTTGACCAGGAATTTGCCTCCTCTCAGGTGAGAGCTGTGGGATATTCTGATGGGAGGAGTCCTGCAGTCTCTCCTGCTGCACTGTGGATAAATAATGAGTTATTGAAGCAGGGGGACTGGATCCTGGATCTCCCCATGCTGGGCCAGTGCTCCAACCACCAGGCTATGCAGCCGTTCTCCGGCCCAAGTGACCCTTGAAGGGAGAGAAGTGCTTCAGGAATTTTTACTGCAAAAACAGGAGCATGGAGCGCCTTGAGATCCCTGCAGGGTTTCAGCTGGAGTTTTATGCATCGCAGTGACCCCAGCCCTGGAACTTAGGGGCCCAGCTCCTTCTGAACATTCAGCCCCAAACTTCTAAGCATCAAGCAGGTCTTCTCTTTGTGCTTCCCTTTCCCCATCCGTAAAACAGGGGCAAAAATACTTAGCACTTTTCAACTCCAAAGCACCTTTCAAAGGGTAAGTAAACACTCAGCACTATCCCCGCATGGAGGCAGGTGAGGGGTGTTTGTTTATGTGTTTGAGTGGTGTGGTCTAGTGCTGAAAGACACCCCTCGACCCTCCCCCAGACATTGTCAGTGCGGCAAAGACACGAGCAGAAACACAGCCAGTTTTGCACTGGCCCAGTGTGCCAGGGACACGTCCGGAGATAGATGTTGTACACAAAAGGTGCAAATGTAAATCAGGGCAAGGACTATGATAGAATTTATGGAAAGCTCCAGCCCATGCTGCAGCATGAGTAATGATGGAGGTGATTATTAATTAATCACGCTCGTCGGGGAGAGAGCATCAGTGTAAGGAGTAATTAAAATGAAGCGCTGTACAGCAGTAGCAAACGATGATTTATGAAGCCGAGTAACTGCTGTGCTGCCTTCTCTCCCTTCCACAGGCCCAATGGGAAGGATTAACTGGGCGTATTGTCTTCAACAAAACTAGTGGATTAAGGACAGATTTTGACTTGGACATCATCAGCCTCAAAGAGGATGGTCTCGAAAAGGTCAGTAAAGTTTGTCCTTCCTGCTAGCTAAAGAGTTTATGAAAAAACCTTCAAAAGATCCACTCAGGCCCCCTGGAAAACGGTGCATCAGCCTCATAACTCCTATATTTGCCTCTGTGTTCGACGTAAGGGTCTTTGCTGCTTTGGAATTGCTCTGCTCCTGTTCCCTGATGTACACACACACACACCCCTGAACCCTCAGCCCAAGTTGTCACAACTAGTTGCCATGTAAGATTGTTGTGGTAAAACACACAGGAAACAGTGGAGCCACAGAAGCAGAAGAAACTCCCTGAGCAGTCAGGAGCCTGGTTTTTTTCCCATGCCACTGATGGGAGGAAAAAAGCCCAACCCAAGTGCTGCCTACATGCCACAGTTTGTTTATGCAAAAAGAAAAGGAGGACTTGTGGCACCTTAGAGACTGACCAATTTATTTGAGCATAAGCTTTCGTGAGCTACAGCTCACTTCATCGGATGCATAAAAGTTTATGAAGTGTTTTCCCTGAGGCGACAGCAGCTCTTTAAAGCCCCTCTCTCGGTGTGATCTCCTGCTATGAAAATTGCCTAAGGCCTGGAAATATCCCCTGTTCGTTACAGCCCTGATTGGCCCTCTTGCAGCCTGAGTTTTGGAGGAGATGATAATGTATGTTTTTTGTTGCTTTTTGATATCCGAGAGAGGGTACGAACAAAACGAGGGCAGGTTAGTTTCCTGGCCTGATTGGAAATTTCCTATTTGGATGTGGAGTGTCTGCAGCAGCAATCCTGCTGTTGGGGACGCAAGGTAGCAGCCCAAATGCTGCTCCAACGAGAGACTGCTGAATTGGAATTAATTTGCAAACTGGACACCATTTCATTAGGCTTGAATAAAAACTGGGACTGGATGTGTCATTACACAAAGTAAAACTATTTCCCCATGTTTATTCCTCCTCCCCCGCTACTGTTCCTCACACATTCTTGTCAACTGCTGGAAATGGCCCACCTTGATTATCACTGCAAAAGGGTTTTTCTCTCTCCTGCTGGTAATAGCTCACTTTATCTGATCACTCTCGTTACCCTGTGTATGGTAACACCCATTGTTTCATGTTCTCTGTGTATATAAAATCTCCCCAGTGTATTTTCCACAGCATGCATCTGATGAAGTGAGCTGTAGCTCACGAAAGCTTAGGCTCAAATAAATTTGCTAGTCTCTAAGGTGCCACAAGTCCTCCTGTTCTTCTTAGTACCCTGTAGAATCCTCCTAATTAGCACAGATCCCTGCTGGATACAGGGATATCATGCCACTGAAGTGCAGGCCTGAATCTCAGGTGCTCATGGGGATTTCATTCCTGTTTCATGGACCACTTAAAAAAACAAAGAATACTCAAAGCATTAAAACTTCTAAAACATCATTTTCAAGGGGAGAGCAGTTCAGTCAGTGGACAAAACAGAGCAGCAAGTTGCCTGAATAGAACAAAGATCTGCACCATGGACAATTCATACCAATAGTTATCTATTCACATGTGCTGTGCTCGAAGCAGGTTGCATATAGTACCATTACAGTCCCTGTGAGCTAGCTATCCACGGTTAGAGAGCCTTTGAATTTACCTTGGGGACTGATTCTTCACGGCTTTACCCCTTAGGTGGTTGCTGACACCTTGCAAAGTGGGTTGCTAGGATTGGTGCCACTGGGTAACATCCGTCCACCCTGCTCCCTGTGCCAGTGGACAGCTTACCACTAATGATCCCGGTAGAGTAATAGGCAAAAATGACAGACATTTTGGATATCTCGTGAATCTGAACCTTAAAGTACTGCCAAAATATCTATCAGTCAACGTAGTTCTCCTCAGCTGTATGATAGAATTGCTGACCCTAGTGGTATTTATTACTACCGTGTGTCACATGATGCTCACTGGAAATTGCCAAACCCTGAAGCATATTCCTCAAGGATGCTCAGTTTTTATGTTTAATCTCCATCGAGTCAAGAGATTTTGTAGCTCTCTGCTTTTTTTTTTTTTTTTTTTTTTTTAAAAAGCTTTTTGTCAACCCTAGAAAGGTTTTAAAGTATAGATGTTAAATCTCTGTGGACACTAAGATTCTGTTAATAGCTAATCTGAAATAATGAAATGCCAAACGGAGTGAATCCCAATATGTACTTTGCATTATGTATAATAGCTTATATTTGTTGAGCTTTAGGATTGTGCTTCTGATCCTGCTACCTCCTGGTTGTTCTGAGGATTAAAGCAGTATTACCCAAACATAATTACATGTAGTCTGACTATCTGACTTGCACAGTTCTCTTAATGGAATATTTGCATTTTTTCTTTATTTTAATTTGTAAATTAATTAATGCAGACTTGAGTTCCATGCATTTCATTTTTCTTAAGGAAAATTTAGCAAGGGATTCTTCGCTGAGTAGGTAGCACTGCCAAAGGCTCTTTATATTATTGCTTCTCTTTCCTATAACAATAATAATCTTCTGACATTTTAACTGCTGCGTGATTGGAAGGAGGGATGGAGGAGAGCCTGGCTTTTGTAAAATATTTAGGGATTCTCAGAAAGTTCACGGAAACTCTTTTAAAATTTATACTGTTCATGCCAAACAGCATTCGTTGTTCAAAAACCCTTTCTGTGAATGCAATAAAACCAGGTTCTCGCCAGAGGTTGCTGGGGAGATTGCATTATTTAAAAAAAAACAGAAAAGAAAAAAAAAACAATCAAGGAAACAAAAAACATAAATAAATAAATAATCCAAAGCTCCTGGCCCCGCAATGGGATTGGCCTGTGGACTCTCTGTTTTCAAGTTTCCATCACTCATGTGGCCTCGTAGATGGAGCGACCTGTATATTCTGCGTTCCTATTTGCTGTGTCTCTGTCTCTGTCTATTTGGGGGCATAACAAGCCTGAAAGGGGCAGCCTTAGACAACCAGCCACAAGGTTTGACTATGACAGGAGATTTTAAACCTGAATTCTCGAGGTCTGGGAGAGAGTGCGGAGTAGCAGTTGCAGCAGGACGACGAGGGGCCAGATCCTCTTTAGGTGTCAATGTGCTTAGCACAATGGCGTCACTGGAGCGGTACTCCTTTATGCCAGCTAGGCCCAGGAGTCAAACTCTTCTGCGGGCCCTCTGCATAGCTGTCGCCAGGCCTTTCCCTCCCAGAGCTTCAGCTTGCCCAGTGGTAAAACGCTGTGTCACCAGACAATTGTTAGCGTTGGTCAAGTGGAGTGAGATCCCGGTAGGAAAGACTCTACAAAAGGTCAGTCGGCTCTAAAATCCGGAGGCAGTGTGGTAGAATGGATAGGGCACTGGACTGGGATCCAGGAGATTTGGATTCTAGCCCCAGCTGTGCTGTTAAGCTCCTCTGTGATGATGGGTAATTCACGGCCTTGGCTTCCCCTCCCACCTTGGTCTGTTTTGTTTATTTGGACTGTGAGCTCCTCAGGGAAGGGCCTGTCTCTCACTTTGTTTCCGGAGTGCCTAGCGCAACAGGGGTGCTACACGCCACTGTCATAGAAATAAGAATACTGTAAACAAGTTGTTACTTAGCTACGTACATGAAGGTGGATGAAAGTGCATTCTGATGTTAAACATAGCGCTGTACTGCAATCGTTTCCTTTCCAATTAGTCTCTTCGCCTTCTTTTTTCGCGTTTGCAGTCATGCTGTTAAAAGGCCTTTTAACAACTATAAAATATAGATAGTGGCTGGACAGAAAGGGGAGCTGAATGGTAACACTCCATGCAGCATCTGCTCCTGCAGCTGGAGGGCAGGCCGGCCGTATGTGTTTGCATTTGTTTAAAAGGGAATTGGATCAAAAATCGGTGATGATGCTGGACCAGTTCCATAGCTGGTGTAAATCATCCTAGCTCCTCTGGTTTTAAAGAGACTGTGACATTTTACCTCAGCTAACGATCTGGCCCTCTATCTCTCAGCAGAAGAGAACTGATTAAAATTAACACTTGGCCCCTATTTGTGACACTTTATAACTGAGCCAAATAAATTTATAGAGAGGAACGTAGGAATTCCCCAATTGGATCGGACACATGGTCCATGTACTCCAGGATCCTGTCTCTGACAGTGACCAGTGCCAGCCGCTTCAGAGGAAGGCGCAAGAACTCCCTGATGGGCAGGTATAGGGTAATCTTCCCCCATTAGAAGTGGATAGCTGGGAGTTCCTGGCCAGTTGCTTTGTGTCCAGTTCATATTCATTCCCAATGTTACTAGTTTTCAAGTTGGTGCAAAATGGAGCTAAGTGAAATGCAGATGGGCTTGATCTCCACTCCATGACACTAATGTTATGCTCTTTGTCTGTACCTCCAGGGACTTTGATGCAGTTGCCCTGGGTGGAACTGGTGTCATGTGGAATCTGCCCACATACAGGGTATTACAGGAGTTCATATTTCTGAACTCTCTCTCTAATACCAGGGCCTCTCGGCACTTTTCTCTGCAAGGACACTGTGATCGCCTGCTGAAATCAAACACTCTCCCCAGGACAAAATTATTTGAATGGAGAAGTCTTAATTAATGTCTTGAGTAAATTCCTCCTCTCACATTCATGGTGTGGCTCTACATTGCAGGTTGTGTGCTAGATCCAGGGACGTTATTCTCTCCACTGGCATAAATGAGTGCTCCATCCGTGGGGAAATGGCAGACGGGATTGACTAACAGTAGCAATCCTGCAATGCAAACCAGACAGGAGAGTTCCTAAGTTTATAGTTCCCCTATTAATGTGTATGGTATAGCTTGACTTCACCAGACACATTTTTCACATGATAACAGATAGGAAATACATTGGATACACTATGAATTGTAAAAAGAAAAGGAGTACTTGTGGCACCTTAGAGACTAACAAATTTATTTGAGCATAATGCATCCGATGCAGTGAGCTGTAGCTCACGAGAGCTTATGCTCAAATAAATTTGTTAATCTCTAAGGAGCCACAAGTACTCCTTTTCTTTTTGCGAATACAGACTAACACGGCTGCTACTCTGAAACCTGTCACTATGAATTGTGATGCAAGTCACATATATTCCAATTACGTCTAAGCCTAGTCGGGGGGCTGGAACAATTTGTACAGTGGGGGTGCTGAGAGCCATTGAACCCAACTGTAAATCCCATATATGATGGAAACCACTTCAAGCCAGGAGGTGCTACCGTTCCCCCAGGACCCCTATTTAGTGCTCCGATGAGTCTAGTGCTGCAGAGAAGGTGTCAGATTGAAAGCTTAGGAGAATGCTGCCCACAAAACAGGGCAGTGGCACTGCAAGCTTGGATCCCATTTGGCTGCGTTTTTTATTTTTTTAAGAAACACATGTTTTCATGGGAATCCTTTATTTCTTTTGAAACGTGCTGGTTTTTCAATGAAAACACTTTCAGACTTTTGAAAACGGAAACCAACCAAACCCCAGCATTTTTATGTTTCTCCGTTTTTTGTTAAAACCCCCAAAATTCCAGCAGCCACCCTCAGAATGTTTTCTTATTTTTTAAATTTTCATCAGAAATACCATTTTCCAACCAGCTGTGTTCTCAGCCTTTTCCATACCAGAATTCTCCTCCCACCCCGCTGCACTGCCCTCCCGTTTAACAATATGGGAAGGATGGAGTGATCGAGACCACAGCCCCTGTCCTCTGGTCTGTATGACCCACAAGACTCCTTCCAACACAAATGACTCTAAATACTGTCTGAACACATCCCTTGAGTGCAGCCAAAGCCTGTCTTTTGTCTGAATACATCCCATGACCTCTTTTTGGTTATTATAGGAGATGGGCCCAAGCTAGAAAATTATTATCTAAATTTCTGACCCTTCACAAGTTTGGAAGTGTTAGAATCTGGGGTTTCTGGTGCCAACCCTGCCGTTCACCAAAGCTTGGGACATATTTGCATTGGGTAATCTTTGATTCAGGAATATCTCTAATCACTGTGAGGCTTGGCCAAAGTTCACTCTTCAGTGTATTCTGAGCTCCTGTACTGCATGGTACTATTGTCCATTGTTGAATGAATTCCTCAACTCTACATATCATGGACCTCCATATTTGTCCACAAGTATCAGTGCCCCCATTTAGAGGGCAGCAAAACGGAAAGGCATTCGGTATTTGTAATGTCTGCTCTGCATGGGTGACTGTTGGAGTGGTCTGCAACTGCAGGATTAGTGTAACTTTCTCTTCTGTTTAGCTCAGCCAACACGGTGTATTCAGCTTTGCTTGCATGTGCAGCAGAAGACAGAAATAGCTTCCATTCAGCCAGGGCTGTGGGATTCTGGAAGAGACTGAACAACACATGTCAAGTGTCTAGTAATTTGTTTCTTTGCTTCATTTCAGGTTGGAGTGTGGAACCCTTCTGATGGTTTGAACATCACGGAAATTTCCAAGGGGCGAGGGCCCAACGTCACAGACTCACTAACCAACAGATCTCTTATTGTCACCACTGTACTGGTAGGAGGCTGCGGGCTTGTATTTCTCATCCATATATAAATGGCTGGAAATATGTGACTTCTCTGGTGCTTTACAATGCTGCAGTAGATTTGCCAGTCCCTTTGCTTTTGGCCTTATGTTTAGGGGCTCTCTCCTAGCTCCCCATGCTATTGGCAAGGTCAGAAACCTGCGCTGGTCACCAGTAAGACACCAACAGTTGCCACACAGCTGAGTGCCTGAGACACCACAGCTCTTCGCTTTACTTAAGATAACAAGAGATAAGAGAGACTGAGATTTCAGTGTCCTAGGGACTGTCATGTGCACACTGTTGGCAAATATTGGCTCATTCATGGTGACCAATTAACCTCCACTAGTTAGCAACATTTTACCTCCCATGGCTGCCCCATGCCGAAGGTGTGATGGCCCCCAGGCACCTGCTAGCACATGGCTGATCTGGGTGAGGTTATAAAGGGGAAGCTAGTGCAGAGGAGGCGACCGTGGAGAAAAGGTGTGTTCTCTCTCCTCCTACCTGGCTGGAGCTGGATAGTCCGTGGGTGCTTTTTAGCCAGTAGTTTGAGTTGGTTTGTCTGGGGTTTGAGTTTGTGATTTTGGAAATCAAGCCTTGAGGAAAGGATGTGAAATGACCGGTAGCTGGTGAGTCTGTCTGCACAGTGGCTTACAGGCCCTTCCCTGCGTAGAAGTGAGGTTGGACTAGAGAGAGGGGGAAACCTGCAACCATATCACTCTCTGCTGCACACTCTCATACCCACATGCTGACAGTGCCTCCTGGTTTATCAGCTGGGCAGGGCAGGTGTTAGCAGCCCTGAATCCCACAGTTGGTCTGTAGGACAGTTCCAAATGTTTCATTAGCAGTAATTGACGCGGAAGGTGGACAGAGTCTGAGGGAGCAGATCTGTACTGAGCGTGTGTAGAGACGGGTGCTACTGCCCAAGAGGCCTGTGCTGGTCTGGTCGCCACCTGACCCAACTTGCATTCCTGAGCCCCACGTGCCACGCCAAACTGGCTCCCTCCCATCCCTCTATTTCCACACTAACCACGGGGCTGGGTGAGGAGATGGGGTGGGAGTGCTGCAGTGTCTCATCTTAAGGAGACAGAAGAACAATGTGCACAAAGGACTTGGCTTTGGGGGTCTCCTTGCTCCTCTGACCACCGGTTGGGGACAAGGGGATGAGGAACTGGAGAGGCCACCTACCACCCTTCCCCTTTATCCTGACAGTAGAGGGCCACTGGAGGAAAGAGGCTGGGGAGAGAGGTGATGAGCTGAAGGCCATGTTTGAGAAGGAGTTGGAGAAAGGTGCGATTGGTGCCTAAGGGGGCACAGAGGGAACCATCTCCTCTCTGCCCCAGACCCCCAAAGAGAGAACTGAATGGCTTTGCTGTCCCATTTCACTCTTTGGGGAGATCTTTCCCTCAGGCAGCGTCTCAAACGTTCAGTGGGAGCTTTCTACCCACAATCCCACTCTGTACCACGGCAGCTGGCGTGAGGACTCAGATGGTGCGTGCATTCCCAGAAGCCCTGGCCCTTCCCAGGAACGGGCTGGGGCGATCATTTAGTGCATCTGGTAACAGATGTATTCCTCCCTGCAAGCTGGGAGTGCTGCTCTGGGCACTTTAGCCACCTGAAGAGAAGCCAAAGCTAGTTGATATGCTGAGCAATGACTCTGAGGCATCAGAGCCCACTATAAAGGGTGAATATCCTGCAATATTGTCATTGGTCTTAGAATTCACAGTTTGTGGGCTGGGGAGGGGGTATCCTTTTTTGCATTGTGGTTATCAATAAAAGATATTGAGTCAATCTGTTTGGTATAAAATGGCACCATTGACATCAATGCGGGAGCATTGATTTAGACCAAGAGAAAATCTGACCCACTGAATACTTACCCAGACAATCAGGTACACCGAAGACCTGGTGGAGATACCTGCTTTCATTGCCTGGTAGGCAGGGCTGGGTTTATGGCACCATTGTCACTCCAGAACTTCGGCACGTCCTTGCTGTCGTGACTGAACAGAGCGCTTCTGGGAGCTAGCTGGTCCTTTCTAGAAATGATGTACACTGTGCTGAGCGAATGGCTAGTCTGTCTGCACCCAGAGGCATTTCAATACCTGTGTATCTAAGCAATGGAACTTAAAGGAGAAGAAATACGAGAAGGAGAGGGAATCTGGTGCCCAGAGAGAGCGTGAGGGTGCTGGCTGGCCTCAGACAGGGTGCAAGCAGGTGCTGCACAGACTCCCACATGTATGGTGCTAAGCTGCAGCATCTCCTGCTGTTCCCACACTCCAGAGAAACGGCTGCTCCTTGTCGACACGTGCCAGCCAATTCAGTGATTCTGTGTGTTGCTGGCTAGAAGCCACCACACTTCCAGTAGCCATGAGGCTGCTCCTTGTTCCCGCTGCACTTTTGAAAACATCCACGTCAACTCTTGTGCTGAATCTCAGGCATGTTCTCGGTCCTGGTGCATGCTGAAGGCCCAGCGAGGGGCTGCATGCACTGGGCACAAGAAAGGCTCTTAACTAGCATTCCACACAGGTTGTACAAGTGCCCGACTAAGTAGCAGGAGAGGGGTGGGTGTCTGCTTCAGGTGTAACTATTCTCATCACAGCAAAAAATAAGAGCAAATCCATGCCTCAGTATCCTCCCTTCTGGGGCCTTGGTGGCTCAGGGGATTAAGAAGGGGCTAGAGGGTCTCTTCCTCTCTCTCACTGATCGAAGGAGGGGCACATTCTCTCACACATAGTCATCAACATCAGGTGGCTGCTCAGCAGCCCTCTATGAAGTGGCTTGTCAGTCTCCGCAGATTTTCTGTTGGACAGTTGCCCCCATAAGGCCACAAAAGCCCCAAATTAGCCGCCCTGCTGGCAATCTTAGCAGAGAAACCAGTGGCTTCATGGGCCTTAGAGACTGAATCCTCCTCTTGCTTCTAGATGAGGCCCTTCAAGGTCAGAGGGGAAGCTCCGTGTCAGGAGGTGGGGTGGGTACCCCCGGGGTGCTTGTCCTGCCATTGCCAGCGTTGTATCTGCTCTGCGGGTACTTCATGCTGCAGCGCTGCCAATCTGTCACTTCTCACTGTCCCAGAATTCATTTATACACACGGGTTAGAACCGCAGCGGTTGTGTTTCTTTCCCCTCATAACTACGTAGGTGACAACCTAGCCAAAAGTAATTGAGTTATCCAGCAAACCATGGATACTTAACCAATCTCCTCTGTCTCCAACTGTCACGCTGTATTTAGTTCTTGCCTTCACTATTGGATTTGATAGCAGGCATCAGATCAGAATGAATTTTTATTTAACATCTAATGAATTATGACTAGTAGCATTGGTTTGTATTTGGCTGTGTTACACAATGCTGGGTCTGCCAATCGGCAGCAACAGCAAATAATGCTGTGCCTAGAACAAATAAACGATTAAGGAAACCTGGGCAGGTTGTGTAGATCTGGTTTGAAATTCTGTTTATGCCAATAATTTTTCTGGCCAATTTCCATGCAGTGCCTTCAAGGAGCCTCTTCTGTCAAAGAATCGTGGATGTTAGAGGTGGGAAAGAATGGCTAGGTCATGTAGGGTTTAGAGAGTATCGTCTTTTATGACATATTGTCTAGGGTTCCTAAAAGGATGTGTGCATGTGAATTGGGTATTCATAAAAGAGAAGGACAAGTGTTTGGCTCAGTGCAATGTTACAAGCACTGTGAAATGTATCCTCTGCCCATCTCTTTGTTCATGCACCTCGAATCTCATCTAAAGAACCCCTTTCCGTTCCAGTTCTGGAGCTCGCACATAGCTTTGCCAATGCACCGCACTGCCAGCCTGCAGCTCCTGCTATTCCAGTGGGGTTCTTCATCTTTGACTTTTACTCTGCTTGGGATCTCCAGCAGGGTGATAGCCCTCTCCTTCCAAGGGTGATAAAAACTAAGGAAGGTAATCATTAAAAAATGTTTGTTCCATCGTTATCTTACAAATGATGCGCTCGTGCTGTGACACTGCTATCCAATAACACCCCCGTGTAATCACATCTCCCATCAGAGGCTGGACAAGGTAGCTGTGTAACCTGATCCAGTGCAGCAGAAAGGATGGGAGATACAGGACTTGACAGAGCAATGATCTGGTCTGGCATGTTGAGAGGTTGGATAATGGAATTAGATAGACCACTTGGGTAATGAGGCCTGACTTCCTAAAATGAAACTACCACCCAGCCTAAAAATAACGCAAACCTGGCACACAGCTGCTCCATCTTCTCTGTGTTCATTGTCATAAAACGTTTTTCCCAGCTGAGTCGCTCTGCTCAAACGCCTGGGTGTGAATGTGCTGCAGGAGCCTCTGGTTGTCTTAGTTTAGCCCATAACATGCTGCTTTCATGCCTTGCCTCAAATTCCTCAGACCCAAACTTTCAGAACAAGCCAAAAAAAAAAAAAGTAAATTCAAAAGTCCTTAGATCAGCAGTGGGCAACCTGCGGCCCGTCAAGGTAATCCGCTGGTGGGCTGCGAGACAGTGTTTACATTGACCGTCCACAGGCATGGCTGCCCGCATCTCCCATTGGCCGGGAACAGCGAACCATGGCCACTGGGAGCTGCAGGTGGCCATGCCAATGAAAACACCGTCTGACGGCCCGCAGGTTGCCCACCACTACCTTAGGGGAAATGCTGGAACAAAAGGCACTTTGGCAGTTCCTGCTCACTCAGATTTTGGACATCTCTGCTCAGGCTCCTGGAACAGGGTCAGTTTTTGCACAGTGTAACAGGGTGGCTTTGGCCTTATGGGCTGGAGGCCTCAGGCAGAAAAGCCCCATTACTGACGGATTGGCTCCAGCCCACCCGTGCCACAAGACTTGACGGGGCCTGATGGAGCACAGCTCATTCCCCTATAAAGGACAGCAGGAAGCTGTAGGGAGGAGGGAAATTCAGGAAACTGCAGTGAGTGAAAAAAGCTCCTGCAGGGAAGAATCTGACACCAGGGGAATGGAGAAGTCAGAGCCAGGAGGCTGAACTCCAGCCCGGGCAAGCCTGAGAGTGACTTGACCTGGACCCAGCTCAGGGAAGAAGCAAGGGGGATGCCCTGCTTAGGGGAGGGAGACACTAAACTGGTGCGTTGACCTCAGGCCTGAATAAATTGGACCCTAGAAGGGGTGTGTTTGAAATGCTGTGAACTGGGTAGTTCTTCAGGGGCCCTGAAGAGGGGGAAGGTAGCGGCAGGGTGCTGCAGGGCTACCTCTGGCCATCCGGGGGGGGGGGGGGGGAGGGGCATCTGTTTTGTTTTCTTTTTATTCTTTTGAATTTACTTTTTTTTTTTTTTTGGCTTGTTCTGAAAGTTTGGGTCTGAGGAATCTGAAGCAGGTTACTTCTAAGGGGCCCAGCAGAAAGACTGCAAGGCTCTTGAGCTGGAGCCAGGCCCTGTAAGTGGGAGATAGAGCTGCGTGAATAATACAACATAAATGCCATGCACAGTGATATGAACCCTAGGTGGAGTCCAGGGTCAGCGGTGGGGGAATTGCCCAAGGTCATTTCAACTCTCAGGAGATTGAGCAGAGACTCATTTCCCCCGCCTTTGTCCATCTTCATCTGTATCAAATTATAACGTAGCGTGGTGCCACAAGGGGAATAATTGGCTGGGGGTGCTGGTAATGGAAACGAAGGGTTGAGATGCACCAGCCCAGGTGTGTGGGGCCGAGGGCTGGAACAGCAGTGAGAGCTGCAGGGCCAGGACTGAGAAATGCTGGAAGAGGGAATACTTCAGCTCAGAAGTGAGACATATTGGTAGAGCTGAGACGGGGTCTGGATCTGGAATAGCTCTGTAGTGGGAGTGGCGCAAGTCAGGAGTGAGGTGCATCAGCAGAGCTAGGGAGCTGAAGGGAGCCCCTGCCTGTCTCTAGCTAGCACTTTAGTCTCTCCGCTCTAGCAATTCTACTGCCACGAAGGTCCCTAAGCTTTATGCTCACATTTCAGTTCTAAAGCATCAATAGAGCAAATCACCACCCTCTAATTGCTCAGCAATGTGTGCTGGAATGGGCGCGTGCATGCCTAACGCAAAGTCACCTGCAGCCTTATGACCCACCGAGTGAGGAGCATGATGGGATTGGCGTGCTGAGTTGTGCAATAAATGCATTTTCATACATTGGCTCCTAAGATGTAAAATACAACCCTAAACTTTATCGACATCTGCTGCTGCCCTTTCTGCCTCATCCGTAGGTGTAAATGACAGTAGAAAAGCCAGAGGAGGGATCTTTAAAAGGAAAAGCAGGAAAGGTTGTTCACCCCCCTCCTCCCCACATCTCCCCACTGCCTTTTACTCATATTGCAGTGGCTTGTTGGAAGAGAAATATTACTCCAGCAGCCAGCACCACTCTCCCTGAGCAATACAAGAACTGTGAAGTTATGAAATTGAGGGCACCTTCACTGAGAAATCGATTAGCAAGCCAAGGGAGCTTGTGAATTGGATGTCTGGCCATTTTCAGTAATAAATTGTGAAATAGTCTGTGAATAAGTGGTTCATAGAGATCAGAATTACCCCCAGGAAACGGTTGAGACCCGGAGATACATTACGGAGCAAGTGGCATCCTAATGTTCAGTGCTTTGGCTGTTAAATATGTATGTTATCCCTATAATGCTTTCCAAAATTAATAGTGTTCTATGGCTGATTTGGAGCTGGTGTATTTATACCAAGACCCGTAGACTCAGCTGGTTCACAAACAAAGCACTAATTCCAGGGGAGAGGGCTGCAGAGGAGACTGGAGAGAGAGGGAGTTTAACGGGCTTGCATGCACCACGCTAACTCCATAGGCATGACGTTGTCAGCCTTGCTTTCTCAGCCAGCAGACCCAGACGCTCTCTCTCATCCGCTCCCCACCAACACCCAGAGCAAGACAAACTGCCTTCTGCTCAGTCGTACATGAATGGCCTGGTTTGTCCACTGTGAGTGCTGGATGAGTGTGGATCCCTCCAGGCAGGAGGCACAGGTAGGGATGTTGCTGGAATTCCAGCAAAGCCTCCATGCACTAGGGCAAGGTCTGGGCCACCTCCAAGCTAGGACTGTAGCATTGTGTGTAATGTTATCCAATGGTTCAGTCTAATAAATAGTCTTTTCCTCAGGTCAATCTCCTGTCCTGCCCTTGTCTCCTAGCGCTCATCTGCTGGATAGCGTACTTTGAGCATCTCAGCACTTCCCTTATGTATCTTCTCTCTCCGGCCATTCCCACATCTTCCTGGTCCCTTTCTGTCGCCATGACTGACAGCCCAAACGTCTTGCTTTGTGAAAGGCTATGATTTTTATTGCATACTTTATTGCCTTCACTTGCCTATGATGGCCTCATTCATCACAGGAGATGAGAAGAAAGATGGAACCTTCCTGTGTAGAAGCCTGTTATAGGGCTGCTAATATTAGTACATTATTATTGGGATCGTAGCAGTACCTGGTGGCCCCCATCACGGCTCAAGGCCCCATTTTTCTGGGCATTGTACCCACATATAATGAAAAGATGGTCCTGGCCCAAAAACTGACCATCTAGGAGTAGGATGAGACACACTAGTTGGAACAAAGAAAGGGAGAACAAGGTAACAATGAGACAATTTGATTATCGTAATAAACAGTGGTTCTGTATTTGACAGGCAACCTGGGATCTCCTGGTGTGCCATATATCGTGGGCATTAATCAGTTCTTCAGCGTGGGATGGAATAATAGTAATTTATTAAAAATACATAGTTTGCTTTCTGCATCTGGACATGATTTTCTCAGAAAAGTAATGGCCTGTTCTGGATTCCGACAGGAGCTGGGTTATCTGCCTGACATCTCTGAACCTTTCAAGGCATCCAAGCTGGACATCTTTAAACTAAAAAGAATGGCTATTTTTGAGCATTAGCGGAAGTGCAATCATTTGGACTTGGAGGAGAGCAGCCCTCTGAGTGTTTCAGAAAGTTCACCGTGGAACATTCCTTTTAGATGTGTTATAACTTACAATGCTTCCTGGCGCTGCCTGCAGTCTGCTAGCTAATAAGGCGGCACTTTGCTGCAGCTTGTTAAATTTTCAGAGGCTTTTCTGAATACAAAAGTAATGAGAACAGCTCAGGAGGGGGAGAAAAGGCCTCAAGATAGCAAGGCGGGGGTACTTACCCCACCTTGCTGTGCCCTTCCTGAAGTAATGTGCCATAGCTTGTTAGAAACCATCAGCTCCATGCAATATGTCCACTGTGCATGGGCATATACCCCACACTAACTACAAGTGCCCAGGGCTGTAACCACGGGTTTGTTGCTTGAGAGGCCAGGGTGATACCTGGTTATTGAAAAGTCCTGGGTCCTGATCCTGGGCTGCATCTGAGTTGATCTCAGAGCAACATGGGTGTGGGAAAAGATGCCAAAAGCCACCAGTACCACTGCTGACTAGCATAATTTAGAGCCACTCTGGAGCTGCTGTAAATTATGCCTGCTGCCTCTGACCCCAGTGGCAGAGCACCTCATAACTCTTGGGCATGTCCTCTGCACCGACAGCCAAAGTGGGGGTGGGGCACATTGCACAGTCCTCTGACGGACAGTTCGGCTGCCATATGGCCAGAATCAAGCAGAGGGGCAGAACTGGAGGGGATGTTCCTGGGATACTATAGGACATGATCAAATCCAGGTGTATGTGGAAAACTTGTCCTTTGGAACAGCTAGCAGGAAACCTGCTTGGGAACCATCTACTTTTAGCACCTCCTCCTCTAAGTACAGACCTGTGCTCTCAGGTGCACCTGCTATGGAAGCGGGTGCTGGTGTGTTACAAAGGAAAAGGTCTAAGACACGCGCTGGTCTCCTTTTGACCTACCTCTGGCCAGCACTAGAATCCCTGCCCCAGTCTTTGCTTTGTCTTGTTCACCTATCCTGGGGGGATAAAGAAATAAAGCCAACCTTATACCAGCCACCAGCCACGCATGGTGTCCTGGCAAGACACCCAGCTCAGATGCTCTTAAGAACCCTGATGGTGGTGAGTCCACAACAGTCCCCAGGGATCGGTTCATTTGTGTTTCTAGCATCTGGGATTTGTGGCTGAATTCTTTTCCCCTACGTATTTTTATTTTTCAATGCCCTTGTTTTCATTTGCAGAGCATGAAATGGTTATTTTCTCTCTCTCTCTCTCTCTCTCTGAAATCCCGCAGGATGGAAACCAGTTGGCTGCTCAGAAGAGACAAAATTAAATTTAGTGGGGTAAACAAGGTTGCTAATTAGCTGATGCACCATGCAAAGTTAATTTATTCCAAACATGTCGTGGTGCCAACCTTGCCTGCATAATGAGTGTCACATTGCGCAGGGTTACCTGGAGGAACAGCCACCTGCTTTCATCGCTTTTCTGCTGGAAATGGGCCTGGCAGCCTGCCCTTAACCGTGGCTCTTTGCTGTGCTCTCGCCCATCTGCGCAGGAAGAGCCCTTCGTCATGTTTCGGAAGTCAGACACAGCCCTCTTCGGGAACGACCGCTTCGAAGGTTACTGCATTGACCTTCTGAAGGAGCTGTCCCACATCCTGGGCTTTACCTACGATATCCGGCTGGTGGAGGACGGGAAGTATGGAGCACAGGATGAGAAGGGGCAGTGGAACGGCATGATGAAGGAACTCATCGACCATGTGAGTAAGATCCGTGTGTGTAAAGCTCCCCGTAACTAGGGGATAAACCATGCTGCAGCCTGAACTGTGGGTCAGGACACCTGGAGTGGGTTAACATCCCCCCAGCTCTGGCATCCCAGCCCATCTGAGCTCTGTATCTTCCTCAATGTATACTGAACATACTCTATAATACAAATATTCTTGATCATTGCTAGGGGCCTCTTCCAGCTTTTCCACCGTCATTGAGTGAAGAAATAAATTAGCCCCACCAACAGATGTCTTCCTTTGCGTCAGTGTAGGACCAGGGGCACCACTGCCCCAGCCGGGTAACATCCTGGCTCTAAGCCACCCCTTCTAATTCCAGCTGCTGGCACAGGGGGCATGTTGTGGGCATTCCCATTGCCGAGGGCTTGCCAGAGCGTAGCAATGCTCTGGATGTCTCTGACCAATGTAATCACCCATGGGGCTGTTACTTGCCTCAGTGCTGCTGAAACTCCTGGTGGCTGGGATGGGGGGGTGGATGGGGAGACAACCAGCTGCCTTAGACTCTGTGCCCCCAGTCTTGCACAAAGCACAGCCTGAGCAGACTTGAGGATCATGGCTATTAAGTATTTTGGATGCACGTCATGCTGTTAAATATAATCATTATACATGGCAATCCAAGTCCCTCCCTCAGGTATGTACAGCAACCCCAGCTGGAGTCAAGGAGAGCTCTGTGGAGGTGTGGAAGAACAGAATAGGGTCCTGTCCTTCTCCCATTGAACTAAAGGGGAGCTTTGCCACCAACGTCAATGGGAGGAGTGGTAAGCCCCATATATGGGCAGTAGGGTTCCCAGGAGATACCGTTACTTCTGGGTGATGAAAATCGGAACCTCAGCCTTACATTCATGTACATTTCGTCCTCAGTGTCTAGTGTAAAGTTGTGTTCGAATGGGAGGTGAATTCTGGCCAAGCGTATTTAAATGTGTGTCCCAGATAATGTGCTTACCCAGAGGAGGGAGTCATAGGACTGGAAGGAACCTTACGAGGTCCTCTGCTCCAACCCCCACCAGTGCTAAGGCAGGATTAAGTATACCTGCCTCAGCGAGCGGTCATGCAGCATCTCCTGGTATTTAGTCACAGCTGAGTGGAGCCTGTATCCTGAGAGGAGTTCGTTTGCTGGGTTTCTCTCTGCACACTCAGTGTCTGACATACTTGGCTGCATCCCTTTTCCATCCCTCTTCTTAATGTTACTTGGCCAAGACCCCAGTGACACCCTGCCCTCGAGCCCAGGTGCCGAGGGTTCTCAAAGATGTGGTGGGGAGTAGCCCACAGCTCCTGGTGTCTTCAGTTCTGAAATATCACCTACTGCTGACAGGATGACATGGAGCTATTCCCTTCCCGTGTGCCTGTCCTCTGGGATAACAAATGTACAGCAATCAACCAACTGGGCAGATGGTCCCTAGTGCAGGGACAGTGTTTCGCCAGCCTGGGATAGCGCGAACAAGCCTGCTGCACGCTTGGCTCCATCATTTAACCAGGCTGAGTCTGAAAGGGTGCAAAGAGCACGGCCCCAAAGGCTGATGCCCTTACGCAGAGACCTGCTTCGTTATGTGCCATAGAATGCCCCAGGCTGGTGGTGTGCAACACTCCCACCACCGTCCCCTGTGCGTGCCCTACAGCTGTGAGATCACTGGCCTGACCGAGCAAGGACTCCTATTCCACAGACCACGTGTTCATCTGTGAGCATATGCGTCCGTCCCACAGACTTCAATGGGACTCAAGCGTGCGCCTAAAGTTAACACCCCCTGAAGTGCTTTGCTGCATCAGAGCCTCGCTGAGAAACAAACAATGCGACTAGGCTCTGATCCCTTTTCCAACCCTGGGCCCTGGCGGAAAGATCCCAAGAGAATGATTTGCCCTTCGCTAAAGCACTACACGCTCCTGGCTGCGCTGACCATGCCACCAGCTGTTAAGCAGCAGGGAGTCCATTCAGCCTGCTTTAATCTTGGATTATACCTCCGAAACTTCCCTGGATGTTTTTTTCCACCCAGCATTCCTGTCACTCAGAATCGGCGGCAGTTGTCCTTGTGCTGCTGCCAGTAATTTGAAAGTCTGAGTTGATCACGGCTCCTGGAGAAAACCCTGCAACGCACGTTAACAATTGTGATGCTGTAGTCATCGGTCGTCATGCGAAGAGGCCTCTTCCGCCCCTGTGGTCAGGGTGATGGGGGAGCATTTCAGAAGGAGGCTCTGCCACGGGGTGATTAATAATTGTGTGTGTGTGTGTGTAGGCA
Source organism: Natator depressus (assembly GCF_965152275.1). Taxonomy (NCBI): domain Eukaryota; kingdom Metazoa; phylum Chordata; order Testudines; family Cheloniidae; genus Natator; species Natator depressus. The sequence goes on from NC_134252.1 coordinate 2,041,500, forward strand.
CGGTAATAGGGTGGGAAATTGCTAGATACAAGGCATGTCTCTCACAACTGTTTGCCAGGCCGCCCAGCAGTGCAGAAGAGGGAAAACAATCAAATTCCTCATAAATCTTATCTTCCAGAGGAGACTTAATTATAGGCCCATTTGTAGACGTGAAATAAATCCCACCGCACTTTTTTGCAAGACTGGGGAGGCATTAACCTCAGTGTCCTGACCTGATTCCAGTTCTGGTATTTAACTTCACAGAGGCATTTTAGAAACTATTCTGCCTCACTTCCCATCCTAAACTCCTGTGTGCAGTTACTCTGCACTCGTACACCCTTCACAGCCTGCCGTGGGAAAGGCTCCAGGGAACTGTCCAGGCACTGTCTGGGATTTGCAAAGACACAGCAAGGAGTTATGTTTCCAACTCCCATTAAAAGAGAGCAGCTAGCGCCCTCTGGAAAAACCCATCACTCGTTTCCCCTCCTGCTCCTCAGCAGTACATTCAGAAAACTGATGCAGTAAATAAACCCCTGTGGGGAACTACAGAAACAGATCACCTTATCTGGCTTGACTCAGGTGAACCTCACACTAAAGCTCAATGCAGCTAAATGTGTGACCCAAAGCCAAAGGACATCATCAGCATGATTTATTTTTATTATTTCACTGGCTGTTTCCTTCATTGCTGGTGAGCACAGAAGTATGACATCTCCTACTTCTCCGGCTTAGTGGCATGCTTATTTATTGGCAGTACTATCTTGTGTTTTTCCTGGCTCCTAGGTGAACAGATGATCCCTACTGCAACATATAACGATAATATCTAGCACTTCTCTAGCAACTTAATCCCAGGGTCTCAAATTGCTTTACGAGAATTCATGACAACACTTCTGCAAATCACCCCAACAGCTACTGTCCGTAGTTTACAGACAGGGAAATTGAGGCATGAAGACTTGGCTGATGGACACACTGTACATCAGTGGCAGAATCAGAACCCAGTCCAATGCCCCATCCACTAGAGCATGCTGCCACACAGTCAGGACATCTCCTTCCCTTTCTGAGGCACACCTGGTTGGCGGGAGGAATTTTCTTCATAATTGCTTGCGATGCACCGTGCCAGGGTCTGTACTAGCTGGATGGCACGCACTTCAGCTCTCTGTGAGTATCCAGGCTCACCGAGGCAGGAGTTCCTGTTTCACGGGGAGGAGGGAGTTCTTCCTGTGACTCAACTGAGAGGAGCAGATAAGCCAAATCAGTGCAGCTCCTCAACATCCAGGCAAGTCAAGTCAGCCCAGTACCCGCTGTTTGGGGCCAGCCCTGCTGCATCTCCAGACCTTGTGGAGCTGCATTCTCACGGGAGCAGGCTTTCTTGTGAGATCCCAGGGACTCCGGACTGGGAGTTCCCTGCAAGCAGCTTTTTCAAGGGAGTGCTTCAGCCACAGCCCAGGAGAGCAGATGATGATGAAGGAAAGAATAAAAGCCGCTCAATACCTGAAGTAAGGATTGGGTTTGGACTGGGGTCTGTAAATGGAGCAGGGCTCAGGGCAGAAGTGTGCTGGGGGCATTTGGTCTAAGTCCCATCCTTAGCTGAGACCCCTTGTTTAGGAATTAGTGTCTGGATGCAATGTTGGTTGGCACTTGAGATACACCACGGCAAAGGGTCTCCGCCTCCCCCCACCCCCAGGAGAGAGAAACTGTTGGATTCTCCCTCCCCCAAAAAGGAGGGTGATCATGCACCCCTGAAACCAGTTACATTTTCTGGTTGAGAATCTGTGTGTGCCCTTGATAGACAGGCAGACCAATGGGTACGTTCTGAGTTCTCACAGGGCCTAGCACAACGGGGTCCCTGGCTGGAGTTCCTAGGCACTATGGTAATACAAATAACATTGGGATAAATATGTGATAGGTAGCTAGAGGGGTATATATTTGTATAGACATGATGATCGCTAGAGGGGTATATATTGTGCTAGGTAGGACTTTCCTCTCTTCTTCTAGCTAATCCTCCACCCCACCATGAGCATTCCCAGCAGACTCCACATAAAGCATTCGCTTCCATTTGCACACAGAGCCTAAAACATTTGTAGAGAGCTTTGTGTGCCCGGTGTCCCCCAAGGAACACAGCCATCTGGGGTACATTGAAGCGAAAGATGCTTTGTAATAGAGAATGTAATTATGGTTTTGCTGCCCTTGGATATACATAGGAAGGAAAGCAAAGGGTCCAGAATCCTGCAAGCTTTACTCCTCTGAGTAATGCTTAGTGATTTCATTGGCGTGAATAAGATGCTACTCCGAGTAAGAGCTGCCAAATGTCTGCTACAGCTGAATCGTGTACAGTATCCCAGCTCTGTCTAGCATGTGTAACCAACAGGCAGTTGTGAATAATTAGGCTCTTCTCTAGCCTTGAATCCCAGAGGCATTACCTGCTTCTAATGATCTGCTTTCATGCTTTATGGAGTGACCCTTCTGTGGAACAGAGGGCAAGAGCAGGCGTGCAGGGGACAATTTAATTTATTTATAAATTCAGCTTATTTTCTTAAATCATCTGACTCGCAGAAAGGGGGGAAAAAACAACAACCCACGTCACCAACCAGAGCAGCTGCGTTCTTGCTTCCACTGCTATTTAAAAGAGTCCATTAAACACTAGTGCATTTCCAGTGGCAGTGTTACTGAGTCCCAAAGCAGCCAGAAAGGCAAATTGTCTGAGACCTCAGCTCATGGCCAGAGGTCACTCAACTTCCTAATTAGACGCGTTGCTTCCAGGGCATGCTGCCATGCCTACAGCCAGCTTGGAGAGGGGAGGAAATCTTGCGTTTTTGTGAAGCTCTTATTCCCAGAATCGGGTCTCCGGGAGAAGCGGTGTTGGCAAAGGGGTCTAGCTTCTCGCAGTGCGGATAGCGAGACAAGCAGCCCTGGTGTTTTGGCCTCACAGCTATTTTGCATCCATTTCAAGTGATTCAGCCTCCTAGACTGCCTCTGAAGTTCCTGGCACCAATATGAAATCATTGCCTAAGCAAAATAACTTGTATAGCGGCTGTGATCCTCTTGTAGCGTATGTGAGGGGAATGTAGTTGCTGGGTGACTCACGTCGGTAAATTAGCTTCTCTGTGAATAGCTAATGGGCTCTTGCCATGTTGTTAATCACAGGAGTGGGAGTCAAGAGACCTGGGTTCTGTTCCTGGATCTGCCTCAGACTCCCTGGGTGACATTGTTCACATTGTTTGTGCTTCAGTTCCCCCCATCTGTAAAATGGAGATGGTAACAATTACCTGCTGCACACAGGTGCTACGAGGCTTAATGTTTGTCAAGGGTTTCAAGTGCCTCAGCTGGAAGGCACTGGAGAGGTGAAAAGTAGAGCAGGGGCATGTCAAGGTAGCTGCAGTAGGGAATGTGTCCTCAGTGCTAACCAGGAAAGAAGCTAACGCGTGGATTCAAATCTGCCCTTCATAGTTGTGCTCCCCGTGAAGTCCACAGAGGATAAAATGTGAACCGTGTTGGTTATGATGGTTTCCTAGGTGGCTAGTGCTTTGGGAGGTGACAGTAGCCTCCATATGCTGGGTGGTCAACATTACAGAGCCTCATTTTGCTAGAGAAACTAAAATCCTGTTTCATTTCAGCTGGCAAGATGAGTTAACATCTTAAATACAAAAAATTGAGAAAAGAAATGACAATGTCTTGGCTTTCTAACTGTGCCCAGCTCCTCATGCTTTTATGCAATTATTTTCGTCTGTGCCTCCTAGCGCAAGATGTCTAGCTCCGTAGCCTTCTCCTCGTTGCATGTCCTGCGTGATACCCTAATGGAACTGTCTGGTACCTCAGCCTTTGAAATGCAACACACACAACTGAGCAGGTGTTCTGAGGGGTTTTTTTATGTTACATACACTGCTGGAGAAGGTCAGGCCGTGGGGCAGGAGATAGCGGAGGCTGGATAATGAAACGTAATTTGAATATGTAGCATATTTAGATACAGAGTTAAGTGTCACTTCAAAATACCCATAACTAAAAAATACTTTGACTAATTGCCGTCAGCTTTTCCCAGAAAAAATGGAAGTCACTGAGCAGCAACTAGTCACCTCTAATTTTCAATCCTCAGAGAAAGACATTCCTGACAATGCAAAGAGCCTTATTTCTGCTCCTGCGTACCCCGTGCTCCTGGCTATCAATGTTAACGAGAGCTCTGTGCACAGTGGGTGGGGGTGAAGTAATTATGACCTGGAATTCCGTGATGCCGTCAGTCCGGGTGAGGAGTCATTCTGAGAAATCCCACCAAGGCATAACAAGGTGCAAGGGCTGAAGCTGAAGATAGGCAAATTCAGACTGGAAACGTGGCAGAAGTTTTTCACAGGATGGGTAATTAACCACTGGAACAACTTACCAAGGGTTATGGTAGATTCGCCATCACTGGATGTTTTAAAATCAAGATTGGATGTTTTTCTAAAAGATCTGCTCTAATTCAGGGACAGTCTCCCCTGGGCTATGCAGGAGGTCAGACTAGATCTGTGGTTCTCAAACTTTTGTACTGGTGACTCTTTTCACATAGCAAGCCTCTGACTGTGACCCCCCCCTTGTAAATTAGAAAACACTTTTTAATATATCTAACACCATTATATATGCTGGAGGCAAAGTGGGATTTGCGGTGGAGGCTGACAGCTCACGACCCCCAATGTAATAACCTCATGACCCCTTGAGGGATCCTGACTCCCAGTTTGAGAACCTCTGGACTAGATGATCACAATGGTCCCTTCTGGCTTTAGAAACTATGAATATGGAATAGACTGCCCAAAGCTACATTTCTATCTACGGGAATGTGGGAGGAGTCCTAGCCATCCCAGATTTTCCCCTATGCATCACATTTCCCTGTGTTTTCCCTCTCTGTGTCTGGGACCCTGCATTAGCAAATCCCTACAAGCTAAAGGAAACTTTGCTGTGCTCTAGTGCAGGAAAGGGGAATTCACTGGAGCACAGCCGGACTGTGGAGTACAGGGAAGAACCAAGAGCCACTGAGACTTACGTGCACCCTAAACATGATCCTGATACCCAGGTTTGAGAGAAACCTGCTTTGTTAACTCTTATAGAATCTTCCAGTATTCCTGGAGCATTAGGACCTCAACCTACATGCTCCTACTCTGCACTTCTTTTACAAGAGTAATGGGTAAAGTATTACATTTCACTTTATACAATATGGTTTTGAAGTGTGACTAAAATCTGATTGGACTTTTTAGACACACTGCTGGCAAGTGAAAATAGTAATTTTTAAAGTGCTGTGGAAGTTTCAGATAAAGGGGGTATATAAATATGCAAACATTAATTAGCATCCCTGCAGGGTACTTTTTAATGGAAACATTAAATGACTTGCCCAAAGTTACACAGCAGGTGTGTGGCAGAGCCAAGAAATGGACACAGGAATCCTGACTCCCAGTCTCTTACTCTGCACTAGTCACAATTTCCTCTCAGTTCATATTAGGCAATGCTAATTTCTTTTTTCCACCACTGACTTTATCATTATCTTGGAAAGTATGATAGTCTCAAGGCAAGAGCGCACTGCTTGACCAAGGCGCTGAGGCCCTACGGTAATACAAATAAATAATAATAATAGAAGATGAAATGGGAGACCTTGTTAACCTTGATTAACTAATACAGATAGGGTCAGTTAAACCTGGTACAATGCGTTTATTAATAGGATTGTAATCATTCATAAATTATTTCAGCCATCAGCTCATTAACCTGCTCCACAATGTGCAGAAAGTGGTGCAATGCTTTGGAATATTGCAACTTGGTGCCTTTGTTACCCCCACCAAAAAAATAAAATAAAATGCAATAATCTGACATGCTAATTTGCCAGCTCACTGAAGTGTCTTTCATGCTGATTTCACTTCAGGGACCTCCTGGAACAGACCCCGTAAAACAGAACTCCACAATCATTAATGGCATAATCCCATTAGAGTGGCGATGGCAGAGTGCTGGAGCTGGGGAAGAGGCAGGAAACACGAAGATAAGTGGCCACTCTCCCCTAATGATGTAGACTTGACCCTCTAGGCTGAATAAAGAACGGAGCAAGTCTGGCACTACTTGGAGAGCACCTGCTCTTGGCTGAATTCACAGCATTAATTCTCCTGGTGATATCTGAGTTTTGCTGTCCAGGGTGTGAACATGTCATGCTGCCTCACGCTGGCTCCCATAATTCCCTCTGAAGGAGCAAGAGACACAAAGTCTGTGTGGCTGCACGGGCCCAGTTTGTGTCTGTGAGATACTGATGCTGCAGACACCCTTCTAATGGAAGACCAGCCGTAGCCCCCCCTCTCCTGGCACACAGACGCTCTGGGTTTCGGCGCCATACAGGCTGCCACAAGGCATGGTTGATGGAGATGGCCCCACAATGAAGGGAAAATATCCCATTGAATCATTTTGAAATCTCAAATCTGTTGCATGAGATTCACTGAGCAGCACTCTTCCTACTGAGTAGTGCCATGGCCTGACAGGCCTTAGATTAAGACTTGGGCCCAAGGGCAGAGGCCTTTGGAAGACTTATAGAATGGAAGCGAAGCGAAGCGAAGCAAAGCTGCTGGTCTCTGGGATGTTTTAGCCGCAGCACCACTAGTTCTTTGAATCCTCCTTTCTAGCAGGCCTGGATTGGCGGGTACTTGTCTTAGAGTGATTTATCAGTAATACCCGAGCCCCTTCTGAAGCCATTATTTATTTTATCCATGGGTCATTACGTTTTATAGAACTGTTTATGTAAAACATTAAACAGGGAAACTCTTTGAGTGCAACCAGATGGGGCCTGTCTTCAGCAGAGAAGCAGCCGCAAATCATGCACAGAAGGAACAGCAGTTGATTGGCCCCAGGGGGGAACCCTGAGGTTAGGAGTCCGTGCTCACTGAAAGCTAATCGGGTGAAGGCTTGTGAGAGAACTGGGCTTGGATTGGCCCAGCTTCATCTCAGACATCCACCTCCTTCTCAGTGAAGCAGGCGCATCAAGAGAGAAGCATGAGTCAGGTAGGACCATAGGATCCTGTGAGGTGCTGAGCACACAAGGTAATGTTCACCCCGTGTAGAAGACATGGGACACCCGGGTCTTGTGCTGATGTCCTGGTGCAGCCCGTAAGTGGTGCACAGGGCTTCAGTGGGACATTAGTGGTGCCTAGGCCTGGCAAGGCTGACATGGGACTTAGTGTGCCTGGCCCCTCTGAACAGGATGAATTGCCCCCTTCCTGAGATGTGAGGCTGCAATCTTACAATGATTGTTTGGCATCTTGAATGACTGAGACTGATGGGAGATGCTGTTGCCTTAGAAATGTCTGAGGCAGAGAGACGGGATTCAGTGGATGTGGTTTTGGGGAAGAGCGCATGGGAGAAACCACGTCCCAGCTGAGCTTCCATGTGTGTTGTGAAAAGTATCCAAGGAAAAGAGAGATGTTAGTCATGTTGCTTAATGCAAACTAATGGATGGTGCCCAGATACCATGCTGCTGGGCACAGGCCAGGAACTAGAATAGACCCAGGTAATTCAGGGAAGGGAGGAGGGGAAGGACTGGAACTGAGGAAATGAGCTCATCTAGGGCTGCAGCCATAGAGCATGATGCTCAGAAGAAGAGGCTAGGACACCTGCTGCAGTAAATCGGTAATGAAGAAATGTGCACAAGCCCCGCTACCATCATCTAATTATAGATATATCTGGGCTTTGTACACATTGTGTCGTTTCCCCAGCCGTCTGCAGTACAATGGTGCAAGCTCCAGAGTATGACAGAGCTCCGGCTGTTTACTTGATGGTCTCTTGTTGTTTCTTTTGGAGTTATGGGAAATCCCTGATCCAGACAGGGCTGTCCATAGGTGGTAAAGGCTTCATCTGAAAACCTCTGTAAACTGGGCTAGGTTCTAGTCTGTCCTGAAGCACAAGTAGGAAAAGCAACAGCAGCATGAGCAACTCATGGCATGACCCTACCTTCCAGCTCCCAAAGGTGGGTCTGGAGCGAACCGCCTACTACTGTGAGGTGCAAACTGTACATCCTGTCTTGCTGGGTTTGCTGTGATCTGCATCGCTCCTAACAACAGAAAGGGTGGTCTGTGTGAAAGGAGTCTGGTGGTGTTGAGGCCATTTCCAGGCTGACATGACTCATCGCATTAAAGCACTACCACAATTGCTACTAACTGCAGCCCGTGGTTGGCAGCTTCAGCAGAGAAGCCATGAATGGATTGGCCCCTGAAGCCTGAACTCGGTCTCAGCTCATGAGCAAAGCTCATTTTGGGAAGGTTTGGGGTGCACTAATGGTGCAGGGGTGGCCGCTTTCAGTACCATGGTTCTACAGATAAACAGAGAACCTTACGGCTGTCAAATCCACCTCCTTTTGCCAGCAATGCGCGTTCTCTCTCTCTCTCTCTCTCTCCAGATGCCAATGACAACAAATGCAATTAAACCCACATTATGGATTAGTTATCCATAAAATTTCATTTAAAAATTCAAGCCATCTGACAGCTGCACCTTGAAATCTCTTGTTGCTAGGGTGTGGGGCATGGCATTCGTAGGACACAAAAGCAGTAGAAAAGTGGGTTGTTCTTGAAATTTTGTGCACACACATACAAAAAAATAAAACTTCGCTTGTGCTGAAACTAAGTGCCAAATTTCCACTTGGTGTGAAATTTCATGTGGGAAATAGAATGGCATGAAAAATAATAGGGTTTCTAATGGAAATTCCTGCTGACCGGTAAATGTAGTGGAGACATAATATCTGTCCGCAGGGACGATTTATGACAGTTGATTTAACACTTTCACAATAAATGGACATTTATTGACAGTAAATTCTGGTGGAATTACATATTATGACCACGTGGCCACATTCTGATTAATGCTTTCGCGCGGGGTGCCAGGGGGCTGTTTATTTCAAGTGCCTGTTAGCTGGGAATTCATTCGGAAGCCATTGCCTCAGGAATGGAAAGAACCCCTTTGTGTGGTCCTGAGGTGTATTTCATATTTATTTCTATACTGCAGGGATTCAGCATTAAGGAGAAGGCATAAAATAGGAGGAAACGCTGTGCTTCCAGCTGGCTGACCATGCTTCTGCCTTTTGTGTGTGCTGGAGCATCGTTAATCAGGTGGATTCATCTTTTTAAATTCAGTGAACACAACGGAAAGGCAGCATGGCCCGTGGATGGGGCTATGGACTGGAGACCTAGGTTCTATTCCTGCCGCTATCACCATGTTGCTGTGGGACTTTATGCAAGGCTCTTCCCCTCTCTGAGCCTCTGGTTCCCTTGACCGTAAAACCTAGTTAGGTTGTAAACTCTCCAGGGGAGGGACAGTCTCTTTCTATAAGTGTGTACAGCACCTAGCATCGGGTGGCCCTCATCTCAGGTGGGGCTCTTGGCTATACTGCCCTAGAAACCATGATACTGGGTCTTAGTACACTGCAGAATAGGACATGTCCATTAAGGAAAGAGAAGCAGGGAGCCATTGCAGTAGCAAGAAGCCTGGTAGGATGTGATGATGCTCATTTCCCATGTACAGCACATAGCTGAGTTCCTCCCTGGCTGTGTTTGCTTCACCCCGGAGGTTAAATAAGTTCACTGGCGAAACACAACATCTAAATGAAGCTGTGAGAACAGCCATTAAGAGCCAGGGGGGTCAGAGACTCACATGATGTCAGGGAGTGGGAAGCGTTCAGGGCGGCTCAGGTCACAACCTCACCGTTATTCAAACATTAATTCTCACGCTGAGGGATTAGACAAGCAGAATGAGCAGTCACTCACAGAGGGCTCTGCACTGGGCAGTCAGGGGAGTGCAGTGCTCAAAGGCCGGGGAAGGCATATGACGCCTTCCAGCTCCGGGTAGGCTGCAGCCATGCTTACCATCTCTCAGTTCTTTGCTGGCCTCTGTGAAATGAGCTGGTTGTCTTAGTCCTGTCTATAATGGGCCTCCTGTGAAATCAGCTCATACAGGGAGAGCCAGAACTCTCCACTTGCCCTGGGGCTGGTTCCCAAAGGTCAGAGCTGAATCTCATTGGCAGGGAGGAGCATAGGAGTGAATAACTTATGCAGCTACTGCCCAGGCTGCGACCTTGTCTGCTTTTGGTGCTCACTAAATAATAGAAGAAGATGTAGTCCCTGGCCCAGGGAATTTATGGTATGAATAAGACCCAGGCACTTTAATGCACTGGCAACAGGTGCAGTCGTGGAGCAGGACATGTGTCTTCAGGGGCTCATCACCTCCATGGAAGAAGCAGGTTTTGGAGGAAGAGCGGGAAGGAGATGGTGACAAGCAGACAAGCAGACAGGACAGCATGGAGGAAGCAGGAGGGAACAGACAGGAGAGGAGTGAAGCAACTGAGGGAGGCTTTGGGCAGCAAGAGAGTGTGAGAGGAAACTAGGTCGGAGATGTAGGCAGGGCACAGATGGGGAAGGCACAAATCAAGCTTGCCATGGGAGGAGAGAAGAAGCCAGTGATGAGCCAGGCAAGAGAAGTGACCGGGTCAGAGTACAGGAGAGGATGAGCATTGTAGTGGCCATGTTTTATGTGTCCTTGGTAGGAAGAATCGAGAGCTGCTCTCTCTGGCATTGTCAGTCAAGCACCAAAAGAACAATTAATTCATTAAATAAAATATGCATTATTTACCTGTCTCTCAGGCAATGCACACATAATTAGTTTATGCAAATACCTAGCTCCGGTTGGCAAAATAAGGATGGAGGTATTCTATTTTCCTGAATAAATATGTATCTTGGGGCCCATGTTTGCCAGACGGCTGTGAATGGCTGTGACATGCCTCAGCTTTGGAGGAAGGAGCGTTGTCTGTGCTGACCCTTGCGAGGGGACAGTGGCTGTTTGGGAGCTGCTCTGACCCCATTCCCTTGCACAGCTGAGAGATCTGCATGGGCGAGCGAACATTTCTGCTCAGACTTTGGTTCTCCATCCACTTACACTGGTATAAACCAGGAATAACTCCCCTGAGCTCACTGTGGGGTAAAATCTGTGTAAGGGAGAGCAGACTCACTCCCCTTTGAAGACTGGTGGGGAAGTTTCCTCATTTGGCATTCGGTCTGCTGGACAAAATTCTGCTTTTGGCTCCGATTCACCAAGGCACTTATGTATCTGCTTAACTTTAAGCAGCTGCGTAAGTCCCCAATGAGACATGAGGCTGGGTTGAAGTGGTTTTGCTGAGTCAAGGCCCCTGTGTACCTGGCACTTGCAATAATTCTGCGGCTATAATAAAAAGACTTTTTGCTATTCAGCAATGTAAAATTCTGGGGTGAGTGGAGGAAACATTTAGAGGCTGTAAGTAAGTGACTTCCTGGTTTGTAATGTCAGAACGCCACAATGAAAGCTTCACCCCTGCTAGTTTTTGCCTTAGAATCTTGCGGTCAGCAAATCCTTAGTTAGATGCCACCTTCTGAAAAATCTGCATCGATGAGAAAGGGGATCTCAAAGTGCAGTTCTGTATTACCATTACCAGCATTACCAACAAGCATTTCCGTGCTGGTTTTTGTCCACTTCAGGCTGACATTGTTCGGGACACTTCAGCAAAAATGGCTCGGCCATCGCTCATAACAAGGTGAGGGGAAAATACATAGTTTTGACCATGTTAAAAAATTCTGACAACTGTTTTGTTGAGAAGCTCTAGCACCTCTGTGGTTTGGAGCAGGGACCTGATTATTTCTATGTTACTCTTCGAGGATCATAAGGGAGCCCCCATCTAGAGGGAAATAATTCCCTAAATCCCCAAATTTTAAAAGATTTCATTGGGAATTTTCATAGATTTTTTTAAGGCCAGAAGGGTTTATTATTCTGAACTCCTGATAACACAGGCCACAGAATTCTCCCCCACCCCGTAACGCCTGCTTTTAGCCCATTAAGTCTGGCTCAGAGAGACAGCCGAACTGATTTAAAGATTTCAAGTGCTGGCGAATCCACAGCATCCTTAGATAAGCTGCTCCAATGGTTAATATGGTTTCATAATTTCTAAAAGCAAATGCTGGGCAAAAAATAAAGGATAAATAATAAATAAGATGGATATCTTATGTGTTAAGCACCTAGTGTGCATGACATTGAACAAGACTGAAGTCAAGTCAGAGACACAGCCCTTGCCCTGAGGAGCGTGCGTGTAACATATATACAAACCAAGCCACCTACTGATTTGTGATTGCATCTATAAGACTTTTTACTGGATGCTGTCCAGGGTGGTCTGTTAGAGCTGAAGCACGTGTTCAGTGAGGTAGGATAGAAAATGTTCCCTCCCCCAGTACAGCTGGGTTTCCTACTGGTGGGTTTTACAGCAGTGTATATGCTCAGTTTCCACATGACATAGATGCCTCAAGGATTGTGGTGTCTGGTGCACCCTGGAAATGCTATCAATTCGTCATCTAGAGCAGCTGAATGTTTTGCAGTTTCCACCTGCAGGGCTTAAACTTCCTGGGTGAATTTCTTGTTGCCAGGCACCTGTTCGTTGCTGGAATGTCTTTTAAAAGTGGCCAGCAAAGCTGCACACGAGAGTGCGTTTAAGGATACACACTGGGGCTGTCCTACTCAGTCTGAGAGGGGAAAGAAGTGAAAATCCAGGGCAATGCCAGACTGAATCAAGAAATTGTGTTAAGGATGAGGAAGAATGTGACCATGTGTGCCTAAGTGACCTGGGCTATATGTGTAGCTGGGGTTGTAGCAGGTTTTGCACATGACTGAAAAATTGGTTGTAAAAGCTTTGGATTTTTGTGAGCTGCCAGAAGCTGTGGAAATGTTGGCGAAACAATATTTTATACTAAGATACAAACACTGCTTTCCACTTGTTACAAATGACCATAAAGCGTGTCCGGGAAAGTAAACTGACTTTCAGAGAATGGAGATTGTTCCACCAACGCTTTGAGGAGGCGCTGGCCGTGCCTTGTTGCAACCTCAGTGTGCCTGAGTTTCCACATTGGTGTGACAGATGTTAGTGACGTGGCTTGATGCACTAGTGGAAGGTGCTTGGATACTATGGTGATGAGTGTGGTCTAGGAACCTAGATAGACGAGACTGGGAAAAGGATGAGTGTTGTATCTTGGGCACATGATGCGTTTGCTTCTGTTGAGTGATCTGGGTTGTTGACATGGCAACAGATTTCCTTAAACTGCCAGGACCAGAGTTCAAGTTCTGCTTAAGTAGCAGGTGGAATTTGCTGGTTTCATCCTCGGTCTTGGTGGATGGATAAAGATTTCAAACTTCACCCTCTTTTTGAGGCTGAGACAAAAGGAGTCCAAAGGAAACAGAACTTGTGACAGACAAACCTCAACAGGTTCAAAGTTTTGGTGAATTTTGAGATGCTGAGCTAAACATTTCTCTGGCTTCATGCTGGCCTGTTTGCCATGGGGCCTCCTGACCTTTGAGCTAAGCTAGACCAGGGATCGGCAACCTTTGGCACGTGGCCCATCAGGGAAATCCAGTGGTGGGCTGGGACGGTTTGTTTACCTGCAGCATGCACAGGTTCGGCCGATCGCAGCTCCCACTGGCTGCTGTTCGCCGTTCCAGGCCAATGGGGGCTGCGGGAAGGGCAGCCAGCACATCCCTTGGCCCGTGCCACTTCCCGCAGCCCACATTGGCCTGGAGCGGCGAACCACAGCCAGTGGGAGCTGCAATCGGCCGAACCTGCAGACGCTGGAGGTAAACAAACCGTCCTGGCCCGCCAGCGGATTACCCTGAGGGGCCGTGTGCCAAAGGTTGCCGATCCCCGAGCTAGATTATTATTCAGTGCAATTTGTGCTCCCGAACCCCTGAGGTACTTCTGAAAATCTCTCTTCCCATTGTTTATTACCGTTATTTGTATGACAGTAGTGCCTAGAGGCCTTCTGGAGCCCCATTATATTAAGTGCTGTACAAACATATAGAGAGGGGCCATGCCCCCAAAGCTTGCAGCCTAAGACAAGCTGGAGATATTGCAAGAATGGCCTTTTATGTGGCATCTTGATATTTCTGCTTCAAGTCAAAAACCAGGAAAGAGGGAGGTGGACAGCACCAAAAATAAATCAAAAAAGGACTGCTCTGAGCCCTGGGCAAAGCTTCCATTTCAGTTTGGTTTGAGCTTCAGGGCTGGTTTGTATTTGATTTGAACTGATTTGCCATTCCATAGCTGCCATTCAGCCAGCTGGCATAACTGTATTTATTGATATTTGTTTTAAATGTGCCTGCTTGAACTCTAAACGCACATACAAGGAACAACACATGCTACCCCAAACAGACCCATAGAGAAGGTTAGGGCTTTGCCAAACCAGCCTGTCCAATCATTGAAACTATAAGTACACACATGACTTAGTAGAGTGAAATTCCCTCTGTGCAGAAAGCCAGCAAAAGAGAGATGACCCCAAGTACATACTAGGCCGTGCCTAGGCCATGTGATCTGAGTTTCCCTGGGGATGTTTGCAGTAAGACATGAGACGTGAGGAACAAAGGCATAGTACAAAATGTCCCATCCTTTATTCACACTCACCACTGAGACACTCCCACCAGTGTCCTAGAGATCTGTTACTTCTTTGACTCTCTGGGGTTTCCACAGAGAACCTATCAAGTTTCATCATGAAGTCGACTGTGGGGAAAGAAAATGAACACTCTACCTCATGCTGCTAGAATATTACTTCCTGCTACTTAATTTCTGCGTTGGCCTCCCTCTGTGACATTCTGTACTTGCAGCAACATTGAAATGAAGGCCAAAAAATATGCCTTCTATGTAGGGTGGCATTTGCAGCACGCTGAAATCTCTGGTTGGTAAGTGTTGCTGCAGGGGGCAAGGTTACAGCCACCGGTTAGGACATTTTAAAATACACTGTCTCTGGATCTATAATTAAGCCTATTAAAAATGCAAACTCATTCCTGGGCAGATCACAGCTGGGTCAAAACCCCTCAGAACAGAACATCTCCTGCTGGTAAGCACAGTATTTATATACCTAGGATCAACAGAAGAGCTATGCGGTAAAGTTACAGACTGTAATTATTAAACAAGGTGGACCAATTTCTGCCTGCCGATACGCTGGCGTACATCTGAAGCCACTTCCTTGAAGGTAATGAATTTATCCCAGTGTCACCTCATCCAGACCCTGGCCCAATGCATTAAGTAGGTTCTGCACCATCCAACTGCATTTCTTTTTATCCATGGAAGGTATTTATAATTACAACACCTGCCCACCTCACCTTCTGCCTGCCCCCTGGGATCTGCATGGTTAACATATGGTCCAAGCCCTGGGGTCTGGATGCCTGATGCAAACCCCGTTGTAGATAGAAGGAATCTCATTGACTTCAGGGGACTTTGACCCAGGCCCTGAGCGCAGATCAGGGTACAGATACCTTCTGGGGAAGCATCTCAGCCCCAGCTAGACTCCCTAGGAGGCCTGAAAACTCATGGGTCACCAGCATAAGTGGAGCTGCCCCATCCCTGCCCCTATGTCCGCCCCCACACACTTTGCAAGCTCAGAGAAGTTATAACAAGCCATCCTGTGAGCATCACAGCCCTGCCTACACCCAGCGAGGAGG
Organism: Natator depressus; assembly: GCF_965152275.1. Taxonomy (NCBI): domain Eukaryota; kingdom Metazoa; phylum Chordata; order Testudines; family Cheloniidae; genus Natator; species Natator depressus. The sequence goes on from NC_134252.1 coordinate 2,056,950, forward strand.
AAGACAGTAGCTTTTTAGTCAGAGCTGCAACCAGGATCACTGGGGCTTCTAAGCAGCAGTACCCCACCCCCGTGCCATATTAATGGGAGCCTAGACCTTCCCTAAAGACGGTGGTTCTCAACATCATAAGGGGAAAACAAATGGGCTGAAGAAAGAAGCAGGAACCAGGGAGGGAGCACAGGGATAAACTGAATAATTAAAAGGAAGGAGTTCCCCATGGCCTTGTTGAGATTAATAGAAGCATAATAAGTTGAAGCTGCATCACAAATATATCTCTCTGCATGAGCTGCTTGCCACGCCAAGTGCTGGGCATTGCAAGACCCAGATGCCCTGAGGGCATCAGAAGGATCCTCTGGCTATGGCAATTATTATTGATGATTACTGTGTGGCCTCCCTGGGCACTGGTGTGAGAACCAGGACAGATGTAGGTAACGGATGGACGGACATACACCCAGAGGGCAGGCCAGGCTCCCTGGGTGAAAAGGTGCATGGGGGGAAGATTTCGCCACTTGCTCCAGCAGCTGCGTACTCCTGACAGATCCCTCACGCAAAGGAAGAGGAAAATCCTGGAGTTGATCTGCCCTGAGGGGCCAAGATTAAAATTTGGCCTGTGGTTTGGGCCCAGTTCAGCATGGCAACTGCAGTGGGATTGGAAGGTGCTCAGCACCGTACAGGATCATGCCCCTGGGAGAAGGAGCCTGCCCGGGGTTGGTTTGTTGTTCAGCTAGCAAGCTTTAGGTTTTAGTCTCCAGGCAACATGTGCTGCAAACCCAAGTGACCCTAACAGAGGGGCTGTGTGGGCTGGTGGGGAGGGCCCTGGGCTGGGGGTGGGGAGACCTGGGCTCTATTCCTGCCTCTGCCACTGACCTTCTGTGACAACCTGGGCAAGTCACTGCTGCTCTCGGTGCCTCAGTTTCCCCTCCCATCTGTGGCTGTTTATATTGCATACTCTTGGGGGCAAGGACTCTCTCTCTCACGCTGGTTTCAGTCAGGTCCTCTAGGTGCTACTGTAATACAAATGAGTAGTAATAAACTAAGGGCCAGTGTGTACATGAACTGGGGGAAAGAGCATCTCCCCTTATGTCTATGGTGCTTTTTTCCATCTCCCTCCCCCGCCCCCTCCGTCTCTCTCCCCCTTGTCACCAGCCAAACCTGGTCTTGCCCTGAGCCTTGAGCCCTTCGGCTGACTGTGCTTTGAGTGCTGGTGATTTGTCTGAATCCCCCCCACCTCCTGGATGTGTAACTGAGCAGGGTGGGCGTGAGACCCTGTGGACCAGCCCTGGTGAGTTTCACGGCGAACTGAATCAAAGCGTGAAGAACAAATCTCTCAATGTTTCGCGTCCGCTCAGTTCTGATACTTCCCTGATTCTGCAACCCTTGGGCCCCATCCACAGTTGGTATAAACTGATTTCTGTGGCGCTAGCCCAAACGCCTCCAGGCGAGACCCAAACCGCTTCCAAAGATCCTGGTATCGTCTTTCTTCTTCAGGTTGGGGGGGAAAGCCGAGGAGGGGCTGGTGTGTTTCTGCTTTGAGTGAGGCCAGGCCTGCCCCAAGTTGGAATAAACAACAGAGTGAATTTACCAAACACTTGCTGCTGCTCCCTGCATTCGGTCGGCGTCTCCCCTGCCCTGGGCACCATGACTTCAGGCTCCCAGGAGGGCGGCCGGTCTGAGGAGGCAATGTGCTTAGATGGGGCTGGAAGTGCCTTGGTTTCTAATGGCTTCTCTCTCTCTCTCTCTCTCCCTCTCTGTGTTGCCGCACAGAAAGCTGATCTGGCCGTTGCTCCTCTCACGATCACCCACATCCGGGAGAAAGCGATAGACTTCTCCAAGCCTTTCATGACACTGGGGGTCAGCATTCTGTACCGGAAGCCCAACGGGACCAATCCCAGTGTGTTTTCCTTCCTCAACCCCTTGTCTGCTGACATTTGGATGTACATTCTCCTCGCCTACTTGGGGGTCAGCTGTGTGCTGTTTGTCATAGCCAGGTAAGGGGCGCTCCGATGCCACGGCTCCAGATTGCCATTGCACATCACGCGTGCTGCCCTTTGCCGAGTTCAGAATCATTTTGTTGCTTGGTGTACCACCCCCAAAAGCCTGCAAATTAAACCCGTTCTTCTCTTAATTCAATGACATTTCCTCCATTGCACAGAGACAGGCTGGTTTGTTATTGTCGGGTTGCTCATGATTGTCAGACTGCATGCACTGTTTATTTCCCCTTCCTTGCTGTGGGATAACTGGAGCACCAGGCTGAGCATCCTTCATTATTGCAGGGCTGCTCACGATTCAGACAGTGTACATGGTTTGTTATTATACGGTTGGGTTACTTCACAGGGCCTGATTCTGATCTCACTTACACTGGTTCCACACCATTGCAGCTCCAGTTGAATCAATGGATTTACTCCTGATTTACTCTGTGAGTGAAATGATAATCAGGTCTGCTGTTTGGGGGATGGGGTTTATTTATTTACTGTAAGATCACTCACTGAGATAAGCAGGCTTTGTTATTGTAGGGTTGATGATCACTTCTCTATATGCTGGTTTGTTAGTGTGGGGTCAGTCATCCGTAGGCACGATGGTTTGTTACTATAATACAGTAAGATGCCCTGTCAGCGTTGGGCTGATCACGCTATGCCGTTAAGGTGGGATTTCTCAGTAGTGGTATCATGCTGTGCAGATCGCTTTGCTATTGTAGGGTCCCTAGCAGTGGCTGCTGCTTTTCTCAATGGAAGTAGCCACGGAACACAGGAACTGGCCGACTGGATCAGCCCATTTAGTCCAGTATCCTGTCTCGAGAGTTGGCCAGTGCCAGCTGCTTGGAGGTGCCAGAAACTTTGTAGTTAAAATGCTGGGTTAGCTGCCCATAGCACAAGTTCCTTCTACCCCCTTTACTCCCTCTCCGCTATGACATAGAGAGTGGTTTATAGCCTTTCAGAGAGTTTTTTTTTTTACCCTACTAAAAGTAGCTGTGGGTGTTCTCACGTGTAAGCCTCTTTTGAATCACATTAATCTCTTGGCCCCAATGACGTGCTGTGGCAATGAGTTCCCCAGGCCAATTATGTGTTTTGGGTTTGTTTGTTTGTTTTTTAAGTGTCAGCGGGGTAGCCGTGTTAGTCTGTATGCACAAAAACAATGAGGAGCCCGGTGGCGCTTTAAAGACTAACAGATTTATTTGGGTAAATATGCAAGAAGATGCAAGAAGAAGTGGGTTTTTTACCCACGAAAGCTTATGCCCAAATAAATCTGTTAGTCTTTAAGGTGCCACCGGACTCCTCATTTTTGTTTTTTAAGTATTTCCTTTTGTCACTGTAAAGCCTGTTGCCTTTCCATTCACTGACTGTGCCCTAGTTGTGATGAAGGGTAGTGGGAGCACCTGATTTATCTTCTCTGTGCTGCCTTTTTCATATCCCCTCTAACCAGTCCCACTCTCTCGAGACACAGATCGCCCCATAGCCTCCATCACTTTCACCTTCTCTCGCTGAACCCTCTGCAAGTGATCCCCCAAACCGTCTGTATAGCAAAACACTGGGAAGCCTGTTGCTATGGACCTGGCAATGTGTCTGTTTACAAAATTAACATGCCGCTAATCTTCATGTTTAAAACACATTCCTATCTTTAAAAGCAGCAGCATTTGCATACATTTGCATGCGTTATTAATTTCATACAGTCTTTGTTTGATGAGATACACAGTCTGGGGCCACTTCAGAATATGCACAGGCAAAGTGTCTGTGTCCCTCCCATTGGACAATGGGCCATAAATAAGCTTATGGGCCTTCCATGCAACAGGAAGGTCTCTCTTGGAGGCACTAGTCCCCATTAGCCCTCCCTCGCCTTTTGATTAGTATCCTTAATTGAGCCATTTTCTAATGGCTTTGCTTCCATTTTGCATGCCACTCATCCATATTTATGGGACACAGAGACAGCCTTGTTTTGGTTGTCTGAAGGGGTCCTCAGGGGTGCTTAATGCAGCACATAAATGAGCTATTATGGCCATGCTTTGCTGTTTATCATTTCAAAGCTCATAAATTGGGAGCTTGGAGAGCAGCCTGCTCCATTGTGGCTGTGCTTTTGAAGTACCACTGTGACTGGTGCCATGTGGCTGGAGTTTGCTGTGGAGTTTTTTCCAGTACCTAGAAGAGCTCTCAATATTATCCTGATGGGCTACATTTCCTTTGCATGCCATGGACCATCTGTGTCCCAGAGACCAGCCTGAGACGGGCTTTGCCTATGGGCACAAACAGCAGTTCAGTGCCCAATTCCCATTGTGAGTTAGGTACCTCACTGCCATTTGTGCCCTGAGAAATCTCCAGCCCCCAGGACTGCACCAGCTCTCTGGGCAGGCCTCAGTGCCCAGTAGCTTCCTAGGATGGACGGAATGGTGTTTTCCTTAAAGTGTCCTTCAAAAAGAGCAGCCTGCCTCTAATCCACTGACATTTCAATCAAATATTCAAAGCAGAGATTAATTATCAAACGACAGTATCCAGAATCCATTAACCCCGATGTTCCAGCATTGCTGCAGTTTGCAGCCCTCCTGGGTTCTCTGCAGCATTTAGAAATGATTACCGGGGTTTAGCACGTAATACCCTAATTACACGTACAGCAGTTGTCAAAGTAAACTCTGCTTAGCAGGCAGAATATTTGTTCTCTCCAGAACATCTGGGCTGGCGAAGCAGCTGATTCTTCTTACACTTGTGTCAATCAGGAGTAACTCCACTGACATCAAAAGACGTAACTAGGCCCAGGGTGTTTGGAGGGTAAGTAAAAGGTTTACTCTGACAATGAGACCTGTTCTTCTTACCAGTCTTCACAATGAATCTCTAGCAAGTGACAGGACTTAGAGTGTGTCTAACCCTTCACAGCTTCCCGGCACTCTGCAGGCACTAACTATAGCTCTGTAGGAAAGGGACTGTCTGTTTGTACAGCATCTAGCACATTGGGGTGCTGGTCCATGACTGACACTCCTAGAGCTACTGTAATACAAATAACAAAGGGTAATAATTATCCATAAACATTATCCCCATTTTGCAGATGAGGCAACAGGCAGAGCTGATTTAAAAAAATGAAATTGAGATTATTTTTTTTTTTGGTGGGGATGGACAGTCACGTTTTTTTCATGACAATTTAATGCCATTTTCCAACCATTTTCCAGACCTGTCCAAGGTTGCACAACAAATAAGTAGCAGGGGTGGGATCAGGATTCAGTATTTCCTGGCTTCTACTCCCATGCTATCTCCACATGTTGAGCCACAGTTGACTTCAGTGGGAACCTTGCCCATGAGGTCACAAATGATAATGGCCGTACATTCATATAACGCCATCCACCCTCAATAATACTGAAGGAATTTACAATGCAGACATGGACCCAGCCAAAAAATTTGGGTCCAGATCCCAAGGTGATGTTATGAGCGAACACCTGTTAGAAAATTCATAAATAGCTGGTGAATTTCATCCCATAGGTAGCTGCAAATCATGGGAGGGTGAGGATCCCTGTATATCTTTTGTACAACAGGGATTCTTGTATATATCACATAGCAACACAACACACCAGTCATTCACTTCCGGGAATATCTTCCATTCAATACTCTATCTAATTGAAACTGCAGGGGAGCTACGGAGGTAGAGCCAGAGAAGAGAACACCAGCTGCTGAATTACCAATACTGTTTTTATAGCTTCATAGTTTAAGACCAGAAGCGACCATTAGATCATCTAGCCTGACCTCCTGTATATCACAGGATATTAATTTTCACCTATATACCCCTAACATTGAGCCCAAAGACTTTAATTAGACCAAAGCATTTCAGTCCTTAGCTTTGGGGAACTGGTAGCCTCACCACACTAGGTGGCATGGCTGAAGAGCTACGGAAAAACGTGTTAGAGATCTGCGGAATTTTGCTCTGGCAGCTCTATCCCGACCTCCTGATCAGCTCCTTAGCACTTTTGCAGTGCCAGAGAGAGAAGCTCCCAGACACTTAGCAGGGAATGAGATGTTCATCTGGAAAGATGAACACAGGCTAATTATGATTAGCGAAGTAGTCGCTGTGATGAGTAACAGCATTATCTCTGCTCTCTGTCTCTGCTAACAATGCGGAACATTGCTAGATGGACTCTATTGACATAAGGACTGTGTTTGATTTCTTGTGTGGTTTGGAATTAGAATTCTAATACATTTTTAGATTTACGAGTTTACATTTCTTTCTTCACAGGGGGGACCAAAAAATCCCTAAAGCTCATCCTGATTTTCCTTTCCAGGCATTTTAAAAGGCAATTGATTAAACCTGAAACAGAAAAATCTTTTCAATGGACAGTGATGAAAGGCACAAAGGAAACTGGAAATGAACTGCCAGCTCCACCCACAGGTGGAATGGAATTAGGGAGTTGACCTTTATAAAGAGGAAATTCGGAATGATCCTTGCAGTGGGCCAAGTGGTGTATTGTAAAATGGATGGGGTTGCCTACCCAAATGCACACTGAAGAACCTCTGTGTTATCCCCAGGGGCGTATGCATTCAGCAACTGTCTTCTCCAAAGGCTGAAAAGGAGTCCCATGCAGAATAAAGTTTTGAGATCTCCATTGTCCAGTGACATGCACTGGTTCCTGCGTGCCATTAGAGGGGGAATTGTTCACCCTCCGGATGGGGGATTTTGGCTGCAGCGCCTGCTACACAAACACACTTGTGCCTCTGCTCCAAAGTGGGGAGTTCTCTCACAGCTTCTCTCTCATTTTCTGACACGTATAGATAGGAAAGGAGCAGAATGCTCTGATCTGTTGGGGCTGGTGCCTGGAGCACGGGAGGGGGACTCCGAAGAGCTGTGTTCTCTGGGGCTCTGCTCTGGGACCTGGGGCAGGCCACTTGCGCCTCTCAGGCCTGCTTTCCCGGTGTGGCACTGCCGGCTAGAGGACCCTATGAATCCGAGAGCAAGAGGCGTCAAATGGTAACAGCATGTGTGTGACGCAGTCCAAGCTCCTGCAATGGAGGCGGCTAGCGGCGTTAACTCTTGTTTTTTCTGCCTCTTTGACAAATGGGAGAAAAGAACAGCTTTGACGACTGCCTTCGGTTCCCTGGGCAACCCCCCATTGCGGAGTAACCTCTTCTGGAGGTCTTGGCTCGAATGACCTGCGGCATCTCCTGCTGAATGAGCAGATGGGAGAGCAGAATCCCCTGTAGTGCTACCCAGCCCTACGCCAAGTTCAGCTACTACCTGGCATTTCTTAGCTGCCTTGGATAAAAGGGTGCTCTGGAGTGCTGGTGGGACTGAGTGCCCCGGTTTGTTATTGTAGGGTTGCTGCAGAGTGCTAATAGGGCTGTGTACATTGGGCTGGGTGACTGGAAAGCTGCCGGGGTGGGTGGGTGGGGTTTATCCATTAGTGGGGAAATGGCTGGGGTGCCTTTTTGTCTCAGGAACCCATAAAAATAGCTTTGCTTTTGGAAAGAGCTAAAACAGCCCCCAGGAGCAATCCAGGGGCTGGTTCCTGGCTGGAATGGGCTGCCATGAGAACTGAACCCACACATGAAAGAGCCCCAGCTGCTGTTAATATTATTCCTATCGCCCCATCTTCTCCTACTGCGTTATTGTTATAACAAAGTGTATCACTGAATGGCAAGGATCAGGATCCTAATTACCAGAGTTAATTAGCACAGGGCCATCAGTGCTGCTTCATTTCCAGTAACGTCTCTGTTCGGCGTTGACTGATGTCACTGGTCTGGTTGCTGAGATTACAGGAGCGACGCACGTTCACAATTCAAGCTGCAGTTTGCTCCTTCTTAAACTCTACCTGATGATTCCAAAGGGGACGCTCTGGATGCTCAGATGCACCTCACGGTGCACTGCAAATCCAGGGTCAGAATGATGAGGGAACTCCTTCCATTTAGCTCGGCCTGCCAACTCTTGAAGTCTCCAATGAAATGGCTGTCCACTGTCAGAGTGTCCATATCTCCTCAGACCGAGGGTCTCAGCCCCAGAAAAGTTTGAAGCCTGGCTCCATTGTGAAGTGGCAGGTTTGGTCCCACTTTGCATGGCCCAAATCCAGGTGTTGAAATGGGTTAACATTAATTTCTTCCATGTCATTTATCATTTGCTGTTCCGTAGTTTTCCATACAGCTTCCTTCGGTTTAGTTTGCACTGATAAAATGTACAGATTTGTAGCAAAGCCAATGCCTGAGTCACATCATGATGCCTGCAATGTAATATAGCATTTTTCCTATCCAGTTACTCACAGGGTACAATAATTTATAGGCACCTTTGCACATACAGTTTCCTTTTTTCCTCCTCTTTCTAACTAATAGGTTCTGCTTCTGCCATTTTCTTCTGCCCTAGTGCCCTTTTAAGGAATTTCTAGCATCCAGTGTGATTAAAGTTGTACAGGAATGATCCTTTAATGCACGCAGATGGAGAGCGAGAGATATCACGGGGAAAATGGTGGGTTTATTTATGGTCTCCAGACATAATGGAAACAATGCCTGCTCTTGACCTTCGCAAAGCCTCTGGAAGTTCTATTCTCAGAAGAAAAACAAAGTCAAATAGTCAAGCTGTAATTCAAAGACATGCACCTCCCAGACTAGGCACCAGGGGCCTCTGTCGAAGCTATCATCATAGGTCAGTGACACTTAAAACCGACTCGGGGACTATTTAGAGGCAGGCAAAGGATGTATTTGATCCATCATCACTTTTAATCAGTCTTTCCTGCTTCTTGATGGGGCCACTGCCTCTAACCACCCTGATCCCCAAAGAGCCAGAAACGCTAGAGATACAGATCAGCTTCATGGTGGTAATTTGTCTGGTGACACTTATACAATGATCCAAGCCAGCAGTGCAGCCGGCTGTTCCCTTCTAATCATCACCTGTTGCTCTCAGTGATGTGATCCCCAAATTACTACTGATCAGGGGATCACGCATGGAGGTTTTTAAATATTTTAATCCTAACAAGGGCCACGCCACCCATGAGAGACTTCTCTGGAGATGCAATTTAGCCTCAAAGTATTTTGTGACAGATCCTTGCTTTCTACTTGAGCCTTCTTTGAAATGCTTCCCCACTCTTCCTGCAAAGAAAAACCAAAAAAGGAAGTGAGCTGTAGCTCACGAAAGCTTATGCTCAAATAAATTGGTTAGTCTCTAAGGTGCCACAAGTCCTCCTTTTCTTTTTGCGAATACAGACTAACACGGCTGTTACTCTGAAACCTGTCAAAAAATAATTGTATTTTCTCATGAACCATTTCACTTGAAACCTGGTCCTCACATGGGGGGGAGGAAAGCCTGCCCCCATGAATCCTTAGCGGCCCCCATTTATTATGGCTCCAACAAGAGGGAAGGAATGAACCCCTCCATGCCTTCATTATGTCTCTCTTGCTTTAATGGTCCCATGAGCCTTTTCAGGCACTGAAGTCACTCCCCTGCTTTGCAGTCTTCTGAATATTTCTCTGTAATTTGAGCAGCACTACCAGGTTCTCACTCAGAGACCTTCAGCGTGTTATCTTGTTGGGCTCATTTGATCTTCCCAATTCCCCTTCCATTTTATATTCTTTCAGTTGGCAGCCGGAGAAAGTTTTTATCTAATTCTTCAACTCTGGCTTCAGTCAATGGGTCTGGCTTGCTCACTATATTTTATGTACTCTCAGTGTAAAGCCCTGGCACACTTCAGCCCAGGCCATTAAAGAAATGGGCAGTATTTAAAGCCGACTTTGATTTCAGTACAATTTTGTCTTCCTTTCTAATTTTGGAATAATGGAATATTATCCCCATCTGACAGATAAGAAACTGAGGCACAGAGGGAGCCCAAGGTTACACAGTCAGTCTGTGGCGGAGCCAGGAATTGAACACAGACTTCCAGAGTCAAGATCCTCCGGTCCTCTAAAGTGTGACCTGGCAGTGACTGAGAGTTCAGGAACAGTGTGTGAAGTAATCTGGGGTCCATGTCACTAGAGTCTTCCACTTGTCCCTTTATTGGCAGTCTTAGCAGAGATGTCTACGATTCAATGGGTCATGGAGACGTATGTGTCCCCTCAAGGGTGGCTCTGGCAGGTTGGGATTGAGACACTTTAGTAGGGCAGAGCCGGGGAAGCCTCCAGTGCTGCTGCCAGTCATGCACCTGAGTGAAAATGAGGGGAGGGATGTGGTCTCCGGGAGAGGAACTCACATACTGCACTGACAGGCACATGGAGAACAGAGATGGACAACGCTCTTCATCACAGCATTTCTGACCAGACAAATGTTCCAGTAATCGTAATCATTCCGTTTTCATCTATCTTTGGAGGGTTTTTGTTGGGGGGGGGGAAATCATTCATTTTCAGTTGCCAGATTTCACTTAATACCCAAAAATGCTGAAGAAATGTTCTGATGAAAACTATAAATGTCATTAACAGGGGGAAAAAATAATTCCCCAACATGGAGGAATGGACAGATTTATCTACAAGTTCCCTCGCACAGCACAAATATACTCAAAATTAATTTGCAAGATTTTGTGAAGTACAAAGTCCTGTAATGCCCCATTTAGTCTATACCCCGGCAAATTCAGGATTGCTCCCTACCGGGTATTTTCTAGTGCTTTGTTCAGTCTAGTTTTTAATTTTCCAATTTTAATATGTAATGTTGTACATGTGCAAAGGTGAAGGTGTGCCACTTTCTGCAAAAGCACTGTTATAAGGTTCCTTTCAGTGCCTAAAGTCTGAATTCCCCTCTCCCCAACCCCCCAAAGACATCTGTCCCTCTCCGATTGAGGAAACCCCATGAAACTAAACGGGACATCTCCCCAAAGAGCACCACATCTGGTGGAGACCTACAAGTTATTTTAAAACACCTCTCCTAACACAAACGGTGGGCTGCAGGATTTGAGGCAGGACTACAGGGATTTCTAAAGGAAGCTGAGCTGATAATAATTAATATGTCTGGTTTCAAAAGCAATTATGCCAATTATGTCTTTAATTTAATCACTGCAAAATTTGGGACTCTTAGCAAATGTGAATAAACAGCTCTAAAAATATTAGCATCTCTCCTGACGAGAGCCCCCTCAGGATCCTGGTTGAGCGAGCGCCGTTAAAAGCTGTATTTACCCATCCGTCTCAGGCAGGGCTTTCAGCTGTGCCGAGAGGCGACTACAACAGGCTGTTGATTTTGTCTGTAAACTGCTGGGCTGGGCATGAGAACAGTCCTGTGCAATTAACAGACTCCTCCATTCACCAGCTGCGCTGGGTCTGCACATTGCTGAAGCCACGCTGCAAGGCGCGGTACTTGTTGGGTCTGGAGGCAGTGCTTCCGTTAAGTAGCCCACTAGAGCCTCCCCGGCTCAGCAGGTATTTGCTGTGTTAAGCTCATCTCAGCTGCAAGTAAGTCTTGGCAGAGCTACCCCCATGACAGGGAAGAGGGGTTATGCTTGCCCAGGTTGCTAGGTGCTGAAATGGAGCATCTTGCATATTCCTTCCTTATACTCTTACCTGAAGTACCTGTCCCACAGTTCCTAGCACATCTGTCTGACACAGAGCATTCTGGGAGATTTTGCAAGGCCACTGATGCATTGTGGGTCACTGAGTCAGCAGCTCGTTCAACAGTTGCATCTACCACCCTCTGGCACGAAAGGAGTTCTGAATTAGTCAGTATTTAACCCTGGTGAAGCGTACTCTTCTCCCAATGGCAGTGAGCAGACTTGAGACCGTCTGTGCTTGGGTGCCAGGGGTGCTCGAGGGGGAACAGTAGCGGTTAGCCTGGCATATGTCAGTAGCGTAGGCAAGCCTTGACAGCAAAGTTATTCTAGGGGGGGAAGGGATAACTCCAGTGGGGGAGATGCAGGAGCTCCCTACCTCTGCTGGGAGGCTGTACAGGGTTCCACCGAATGTGCTGTTGTGCCCACTGCAAGAGACTTTTGTTTCTGCAAAATACTCCTCTTCCAACAGCAATTAAAACACAAACAGATCCTCCTGTGCTCCGGGGGGAAGTAGCTCCCCAGGGTCCTCTGAAATACTACACTTTGCATGAGATGATGCTGAGAAATTGTTGCAGAATCTGCCCGGTGGGCACAGAAGAGCCCTTTGTTCATACTAGGTGCGAGAGAAGCTCCTGTGTTTGTGCCTCATTCCATTCCATCAGCCTCATGCTTCTGCTGACTGTGTATGACTGGAAAGTCCCCTGCCATGCTTTTCAAAAGGGGCCGGTGACTTTGGGGGCCCAACCTGAGACGCCGTGAAGGGGCCTGATGCTGAGCACCCACCGTCTGAAATGCAGGCCTCTTTATCAGGGGTCTCAAGTTGGGCTCCCAAAACTTGAGGTTCCCCAAACCCCTGATCACATTGGAAATTCTTGGCCAAGCTTCTCCCTGGGTTTAAGAGATGGAGAAATGTCAGGGGTCAGCGGGCGCTCTGGAACAGCTCCATCTGGAACAGCTCTGCCTTTCCCGGTCCATTGGGCCCTTCTCATGCAACCTCCCGAACACCACGCTCTTGCTTTCCACAGGTTCAGCCCGTATGAGTGGTACGACGCTCATCCCTGCAACCCGGGATCAGACATCGTGGAGAATAACTTCACCCTGCTCAACAGCTTCTGGTTTGGAATGGGAGCGCTAATGCAGCAAGGTACGGCTGGCCCCCCTAACCCCCCACCACACACACCCCCCCACACACACTCTGCTATTTTCTGTGACGGTGAGAGCTTTTGTTTGGTGCCTGATGTTTGACAGGAGCAAGGTAAAGCACAGTTGCGCTTGTCAAAAACAACCAACTGTAGCAAAAAGAATAAACGTGGCAGCCCTACGCCCGGGTTGCCACCCAGCATTAGAGCCGCAGAGAGGAGCTATGTTACTGCACGCTGACAGGCACAGACATTGGGTTTGAAATTGTGAAGTTTGTCTCTTAACGATTACAGAAGTGCTTGTCAACACCGGCTTTTTGTCTCCACGCTGGGTAGGCAGTTAGCTGCAGGAACTGGGAGATCGCTCTCCGCTGACAGTTTTACTGCTCATGGTATCCACCGTGGGATGAACTATTTGTCTCTCCTGTTACTCTTTCTGATTGAGATGTACCATGCACAAGTGGCGAGCTCAGATAGAAGCAATTCTCCGGAGAGTTGGTTGGATGTGCGTGTGTTGTATACAATCCAGGGCTTTGCGTTATCCAGATGCACCTGTGCCAGCGAGCCTAGTGCAAACAAGGCCAGACAGGGGTTAATTAGATAAATGCCTAAGTGGAATTAATCTGATCAATGGAAACCAGCCATGACTTGGAGCTCAGGAGGGTCCTGGGGTCTATGTAGGGCATAATTCACTTGCCATGATTTTCCTTTCGTTTGTAGACTGTGCTTTCACTGCTTTGTGTAGCTGGCGGGAAACAGGGGAGAAAGGACATTAAAACCAGTATGGCAAAGAACTAACCCAGCCTGAGACAGGCTGCCTCAGCCGGAGGCGCTGGTACTGAGACTCTCCAGAAAACCTGAACAGTTCCTCATCTCTCACAGGAGGCTGGGGCTGGAGGACTCTTCTTTGCTCACCCCACAGAGACCGGCGTGTTCTCTTTCACCTTATCTCCTCATGAGGGTGGAGGCAGGAGAGTGCTCACCTCCTGCTCTGAATTGTTGAAAACAGAGATTGTTTCTACTGTAGAAGTCGCTGTAATTTATTTGGGGAAGCGCCTGCCCTGCGGTAAGAGAGGCTGAGCTAGCGCAGAATGGAATAAGGCTTCCACGAGGACTATCAGTTAAAGCCATGCTGCCCAATCTGCCATCAGCAGAGACCTCTAGCTACATCCTTCTCATTATAAAAAAGCCTCCTTTCCATTGCCATGTTCTTCCTACCCTCCAAGTTCTGAAATCGCCTGGACCTGCTGACCACCCGGGCATGTCACAAAGCCCATCTGTCTGAGCCGGCCTCGGCGTAGGACTGAGGGAGGTTTCGGTCTGGTGGGAGGTAGGGTGGCCGTGTTTAAATGTCCTAGTCCTGTGAGGGGTGACTGGATGGTGCTCAGTAGGGCAGGATAAAGGAGATGTGGCTGCAGCTGCTTTATGTTTGGCAACTCCAGTGTCACATGGAGCTTGACATTGGAGTTTTACACAGATGCCAAGAGTGCCCAGATAGGGCTGCCAACTTTCTAATGGCAGAAAACTGAACACCCTAGCCCTGCCCCTTCCCCGAGGCCCCACCCCTTCCCTTTTGACCCTTTTGACTGGGTGTTCCAGTCGAAAACCAGACACCTGGTCACCCTATGCCCAGAACATGGGGTAGAGTTACCAGTAGGTCTAAACTGATATAAAGAATAAATAAATAAAGTGAGTTACTACATCTTAGGGGTCCAAGATTCAGCCTGGCCCCAGCTTCACCTCTTTGTGTGAGTGAAGTTTCACAACTGCTTATCTTTGTGCCTGTTGTTTATCAAGGATGCGGAATCCCCCATTTAGACAGCTCTGCACCTGGCTGTAGGAGCAAATATGTGACTTACCCACACATGCAAAAAAACCAACAATATGGGTGCAGTTTTTATAGGCACAAACTATGTCAGAAATAGGGAGTCTGAAAATATACCCCTAAAAGATCAGCTGGAAGTGCATTTGTGTGTGAGAATACATTATGTTACAATCCATCTCAGCTGCTTAAATTCACCAGGTGGAGCAGTAGCCCCCCCATCTCTCTTTCTCTGGTGACACAGTTTTAATAATTTAAGTGATTCATTTACTTTCAGGAAGATCTAACCTGCCTCACACCATTCACTGGTCGTTAGTAGAACCAGTTCTCACACAATGTATGCGGCTGAGGGTTTAACATTTCTTCCCACGTGGTGACTCCATCCTAGCACGGCATGGAAGGGAGAACAGACAGTGGACAGACCCTAAAACAACAGAACCCTTTGAGAAAGGCTTTGGTCAGTCTCTAGGTACAGCATCCAAAATATCAGTTGGGTTTCAGCTCAGTGAATTGAGAAGTTCAAAAACTACAAACACATCCACTGATCCTTGGCACAGGTAATTCATAAAATACTCCTAGATGATAATAGGGCTTTCTGCTGGAACACTCATTTTGATGGACTCCATAGCTGCCAATTAAATAAAGTGCAATTGAAAGTACCTTCAAAAACCTGTTTTCTTAGCTAGCAGTGTAAATGTTCATTACCTAAGGAGAGCTGTATAATGAAAGTACAGTCTAGTGTCTTTCCTCTCCCACATGTCTTCTCCACATCCCATCTGTGTTCCAGTCTTGAGGAAGCCGTACAAAACGTACTTGGGCACTTTCCCAGAACGCCCTTCGATGGTGTCTGCAGGAGTTAATGTCTGAGGAGTTCTTTGATACCATGGTGACAGGAACCTTAGAAATAGGCTAGATGGATTAGAGCAGAATTGTTTCAAGCTGAGCAGAGGCTCAACGTGAGACTTCTCTTGATTAGAGCCTTCCAAATTTCCAAAAACAAACTTTAAAAGTAAGTAAACCAGACCTGATGATCTGTCAAGGCCCAGCGGTGGGGCACAGTATGTGGCAGAGACCCAGAATGCGGGACATAAAAGAACTACCCATGCAGGAAACAAACAGCTGCAGGAACCCTTTGCTTAGTGTGACCAACTCTGTTTATAGCCTCAGTCCCAGGATGCTTTATTCTTTGCTGTGAATAATTTTCTGCAGTTGAAGTGAGAGGCTGCCATGGAACTTTGGGACTGAAATGGGGGCTGTTTGAGAGGGATGACTTAAATTAGTTCAGAAATACCCAGGTCCGTCACGATGCAGTCGTCCATGGGTTTTGGAGCTCAGCAGTCAGCGGTACCCTGCCTTACTTGGGTGTCATTTGTCTGGTTGCATATCCAGGAATAAAAGCGACACTGGACCAGTGGAAGAACAGTATCTGAGCGTTTGTCAGAAAGAGACCTATGGTGGGGTGGGACGGTAAATGAGAGAAGTAGGAGAGAAGAAAGACTCATGTTTGTGGATTCAGAAAAAAAAGTTATTCCAATCAGGTTTTTAAGATGAAAAGAGAAGTCAGTTTGTACAGGAAGTGTCTAGTGCTTTTCTCCAGACCCTGAACCTCCATTGACAAAAGGCTGTTACCCTGGGAGCAACGCTGGGCTGTATCTGCATTGCTGAATCCTACACTTCTCCCTGTCTGCACACAGTGGGTGCAGCTCAGGTCTAGTGCAAGCAAGCACAGCTCCACAGGCCCTCGGTGCCCTAGAAGAGCCAGGGAAACTCACTCCCATCCCACACGTTACCACGCAAGGTGTTTTTCCTGGTACCGCTCACTTGGCTGGTCCCAGCTCCTTTACAGCTACTGCGGTTCCATTTGGGCTCTTCAGTCGCTTGTCAAGCACCATCTGGTTTTAACGTTTGCCCAGATTGGAGCAAACAGGCCGTTTGCGAGAGGATCGAGCTCGAATGGGAAAGGAGTGTCTGGATTCAGACTGTGAGAGGTGCCATGGATGGCTGTGTGACTTACTAGGGCTATAAACCCTGCCAGCTCTTCTGTAGAAAGAAAACTTCAAGATAAGCTGAAACTTGTCTCACCAACTAATTTCACATAGGGCCTGGTCCAAAGCCCACCAGAGCCAATGAAAAGGCTTCAATTGGATTCATAGCCATGACCATTTACACCAGAAGCTTGTTCCTACACGTTACACTTGCCCAAACGAGGACATACCATGTGACTTGGCTGTCCAATCAAAATAGTTTGAATTTCAAATGTGGCATACATGCATTGAACTGTGCACAAGGGAGTCCCAGTGCAAGGATTTGTTTGGTGAGTTATTTTTAAGTCAGGAATAAAACCCAAGCCAGTTGTGATCTGGTTGCAGACAATTCAGGAATGGAGAAATGAAATGTATCGCACACATGATTAAATTATGAATTATTCCACCCAGATCCACTTATGGTCACAGCAGGGAAACTAAAAGAACCCAAAGCATTAGTTCAGCAACACCCACAAGAAATAGCGTTCTGTGTCCCCCTGCCAGCACTGTAGCAACACTTAATGAAGATTCTTCCCAGAGCTGGACAAGGTCAGTATCCAGGGAGACATTGTAGCAGGATGAATCATTCCCTTACTGGATGCAGTTAAATTAGAGGTCCCCTGTGTTGCTTTTAACTCCATTCTGCATCTAATTCAGAAATGGTTTTCAGAGCCACGCCTTCAGCTACACCAAAGGATGAGACAGAATGGAGTAGGAATAAGTTCTTGATGAGACAACCTTGCTTCCTCAGGCACCTAATGCGGGGGAAATGCTGCATTATGTGCCACACTTTAACGCCACACTCCTTAAATTACCTTGCAGAATCCAACTTTCCATGCAAATTCCAGATCAGAAATGTCTTCTGACTGCAGCTGTTTCAAACCCAACCCCTTTCCCCATTTTTAATCAGTGTCTCACGAGATTGCAAAAATAGCACAGCCCATTTAGTCCTTCATCTCCGTTCAGTCAGTCATTCCAGGCGGGTTACACCTTCCATGCTGTACAAGATCTCCTACTTTTCTACCTCGAGCAGCTATTCAAAGTAATGGATCCTGATAATTTCTCTCTTGCACTGTTTGATTTTTTTTTAAGCCTTGTGTATTTGAATACTCCCCCCAGAATGAGGCCTTTGAGAAGTAATTCATATAAAAGCAAAGCGCTTTTTAAATGGCAGAGCAAAACACTCATAAAAGTTCACAAATGACTTGCTATTTAAATCTCATAAAAGCAGCCTAGATAATTACTTCAGTTTTGAAGGTTTCCTGTAAATTGTGCACTGTACCCAAGGTCAGCAATAAAGAGAGAAAATTCTGCAAATGCTACAGAAAAAAAATACAGATTTCTTTACATGCAAGACGTCTGGGTAATTTGCATTAAAAACAATTGGCTTAATTTGTGCAGTTGTTACAGTTCAGCAATGTGACCTAGTGCTTGAAATATGTACTGTTTTCTTTTTATTTCTTTTCTCTCTTTCTTTTCTGACTCCTTTCAACTGCTTTTCCTACTCTCCTAGGGTCTGAGCTGATGCCCAAAGCTCTGTCTACACGGATCATTGGCGGCATCTGGTGGTTCTTCACGCTCATCATCATCTCGTCCTACACAGCCAACCTTGCTGCCTTCCTGACTGTGGAGAGAATGGAATCCCCCATCGACTCGGCAGATGATCTGGCAAAGCAAACGAAAATAGAGTATGGAGCTGTGAAGGATGGAGCTACCATGACCTTCTTCAAGGTGAGATCAGACATATGCATTCCACCCTCGAGGCAGAAATGCAAATGCAAACACACAAGAAATAGTACCAAAGCAATGTTCTTAGACCAGAGGGAGTAAGAGCAGAGAAAAACTAGTTATGTCACATAGTCTATTTCCCCTCCTCTTAATGCAAGATTGTTGTCTCTTGCATCTTTGCTAGGACTTTGCCCACACCCATTATAAGTCATTCAGGCTATGGAACATCCATAGCTCGCTTCTGCCAGATGCTAATTGGTGTTAGAAATTTTAAATGGCATTGATTTTACAGTTTCCAAGATACAAAGGACACTGGGTAATGCCAGCTCAGAAGCTCCAGATGGAAGGTGTATTCCCAAATCAAGGCAGAGCCTCTGTGCAGCTTGTACTAAACTCCTCCAGAAAGTCTTATTTTCCCCAGGCATCTTCCAGACCTTCACAACTCCCCTAGTCCCTCTCCTCCTCCTGCTCAATGAGGATGCCCAGAAGCCCTTGAAGACAAACTGATAGGCTTCTAGATGAATTCAGAATCAAGAGGAGAGAGATTAAAAATGAAAACTAGAGCTGAACAAATGTTGCAAACACCTTTCCACCATTTATTTATTTATTTATTTATTTTTGCATTTTTAAGCAACGTCTCTTGCCTCATGTGCATTCACTGAAATATTAACATAATCATGTCTTATTAGCATGAATGTTCTCAAATAGCAAATCTCAAACTTTCTGGGAACTTTCAGACCAGAATCCTGAAAGTTCCATTCACTCCGGCAGGGAACAACACCACGTGATATATCACCAACCACAACTAACCCACACAGCTCAAACAGAATGAAACAAAACACACTGAATAATACTGAAGAACGGATAAGTGGTTCAGCAGACGGCTCAGACCTGCTAACCTTCTGCGGCCTGTTTTTCTGACAGGTGCTAAGGGAGGGGGTGGTTTGCACAGAGAAGGTTTTTTTATTTACTCATAAGAGTATTAGGTAGGGACTGAGTAGCTACTTATCTATCTAGGTAGGAATAAGTAGTCTGTTCCTTGTTACAGTGTATCCTAGTATGAAATTGTCCATTTTTAATTGTTATCAGGTCTTGCACAGCACAGGATGGGCACCTGCTGATGGTGTTACATCTTTGATAAATCGTAAGAACAAACAGCATAAATAAATTCAAGAAAATCATGTTTTCAGATGCAAAGAGATAAAAGTAATCAGATAAACTTACTTCATGGCCTGCTAGTAAGTAAAAGACCCTTATCTCTGCCTTGGGCCTATTACATACAAAGCTTGTGTAGTCTCAGGTTATTCCCTTGCTACAAGGTTTTTGTTATAACACTGTTCTTCCCCCATCTCTGAATACAGTGGGCCAAATATTTCATCCATACTAGGTCAACAGGGTTGCAGAGCTGGAATTTAGGAATCACAAGGAGCAAGAATATTTCCGGGATCATTCCACCAGGGTCTTCAGAAAACAATGTAATGCAATTTTCTGCCCACCCCTCCCCACATGTTTGTGGGAGCAAGGAAATACAACATGCCAAATGTAGACCCATTCGTTGTCCCAGAACTGCACTTTCAGGTCTGACTAGTGATTTGGGGTAACAGACAAGCGCCATCTTAAAGGAGCCTGATTCTCAGTGTGTTGGTGTTCAACACTTTATGAAAACCAGGCCCCGTGAAGGTGTCTCACGATGCAAATTTAAACCCCAGTCTACAAGTTAGCTGGTGTGTGACTGACAGCAGGGTTCCGATCGTGTTCCCAATAGTAATGCTAAAGGCACAGAATGGACACAAGCCCTGGACAACAAACATCAACCAGTTTTCAGTCAAAAGAACAGTTGTTGGGACACAGACAGAAGGTTCAGCACATGTTGAATTTGCTGGAAAAGCGTTGTCCAAGTGGCATGGAAGAGGCTTTAGTCTGCCTAACAGTCGACCTTTGGGGTTTCCACCCTCTCCATCACGCTAGCTCTCAAATCCAGACAGACAGCAAGAGTAAGTAATTTCCTGCTCTAATATGAAGCGTATTAAAGAAACAGGAACCCAACAGGTAACTTAATTCAGGAAATAATAGAACAGTAGCATCTGACAGGACTCAGAGAGTAACTAGCTACTGTGACATACCTCCAACCTATGTTAACCTTTTATCAAGCACTAAGTGCCTTGGAGAAAAAGATCCATGGCAAAGGAAAGGGGAAGAAAACAAAACAATAAACCAAAGCAGAAAACAAACCAGGGAAAAGGAATCTGATGCCTGCTTTGTCTCTTGGCAAGTCCATGTTAAGGCTTTTAGGCCACACCTATGAAAGTCCATGCAGTCCAATGCCACAAATACATTGCAATCATGTCATGGAAGGCAAATTACATGAATTCCTTCCATTTAAACGGAAATTAATTTTAGAAGTTGTCCGACACAGCAGAGAACATGCAAAGAGCTGTCGCATTTTACTGCTGCTTAGAAGATGAAAATTAATTAGGAGATTTAAGAAAGCCTTTGAAACCACAATTGGGTTGTAAAAGTATGTGTTAAAAATGAGAGAGAAGGAGAAGATAAAGGAGAGTGGGAAATGGGGAGGAATTTATCTAGGAATTAGCCTCCTTTGCGAACATGACCTGGGTTTTTATGTTTTGAGGATGAATTTTTAATATTCCCTTGCAAGGAAGAGATTGAGACTGGAGAGTGCAGGCTTTTACCCTGTGCCACTGGTAACAGTCCCAACCAGGTGGGTATGTTAGACCCTGAGACACCAAAGCACATCAGAGCTTAGAAGGGAAAGTTGTTAGCTCTGATGACTGTCTGTCTGGTGGCCAGTGTAAAAGGAGGTTCCAATCCAGCATCATTACACTGGGATCACACTGACGCTTACCAAACTCCCATTACTATCGTATTTGAATACCTTGCCCTCATTAATGAATGTTATCCTCACAACACTCCTGTCAGGTGGGGAAATCCTATCCCCGTTTTCACAGCAGGGGGACCTGAGGCCCAGCGCAGGTGAAATGACTTGCCCAAGTTCATATAGAAAGTCCATAGCTGAGTTGGGAATTTAAACCAGGTCTCCTCAGTCCCAGTCGAGTGCTCCAGCTGGTTCCGATCACATCACAGACCATTCGTGTGGATTGCCCTGGTGTAGGTGTTTTTAATACTGTGCAACTGCCAATTAAACAATGTGGCAAAGACCCAGAGTTGTGATTGTTCTTATATAGCCAAGCACAGAATTATAGCCTCGAAGAGGGAGTGACAAATATTATCATTATTATATTTTGCCCTGGTTTAAAGATTTCCATCCAAGGATCTCAATGCACTTTCTCACTATTAACATTAAATGTAAGGTAAAGCGTGAGTGCTCTGTATGGGTAAGCTATGAATTCCCTGCCAGAAGGGAGATGCCAGGATTCAGAGAAATGGGGACTTTCATTGTTTGGATGGTGAAAATGTGGCTGCTTTTCTGATCTGGTTAGCAGGCTAACAGTACTGAGAAATGTACCTTTCCCCAACCGCTTTATACCTTCCTATCATTTCAATTCAGCTGGAAATATATGGACCAAAACAGTTCACATCTTAGAAGCCAGGTTGTGCCTGGAATACTGTAAAACGCTGAATGGGTGTAATATAATAGCATTTAGATTAGCCAGTCAGCAGTTTAATAGCCAAGACTCATTAAAGGGAGCTGGTGCTCTGAATTTTAACAAGAAGAAAGAGCAGAGCATTTCCCTGCAGATTCACAGCCTGCTGTTGGCTATGACAATGGTGGCCAGAAGTTACGCTTTCCAAAGCCCATGCTTAGTTTGACGGGCAGCGGATGTGCCTTCATAAGGAAATGGGATTTTTTTTTTTTCGGTACAAACATCGCAGAGAATTTCAAACTCGGTGTCAGTCTGCTTTTTGCAGCGGAGTCTGCGTAAGCAGGCTCCTCTTTAGCATGAACAGCCATATTGTGTTACTTTCATAGGCAATAAAAGCTTAGAAGAGCCATTAGGAGGAGGTTCACTTTCAGTGTTGCATTTTAAATATTCTTTGTAATGAGATTTCTATGTGGAAATAAAAGAGTGTTCGTGTGCGCGTGCATGTGTGTGTGTGTGTGTGCGCGCGTGTGTACGCGTACGCGCAGTATCTTTGTAGCTTCTTAGCCATCTCCATCCCATCCATACTTTGGTTCCTCTCATGCATCTGGCAGAGTCTGTTTGTGTTCCACAGTATATTTTATTTCTCTGTGTTATGACTGGTAAGAGATGAATTCTCGGGGCTGTCTCCCCCCCCCAACCCCCCAACACGGGCTTTGTTTGCTGGAGCAGCTGAAATGCTCTTGTGGGACGCTGTGTGTTTGTCCTCCCTGGAAAGAGAAATGTGGCTCAGTTTCCTTAATTGGCATCCAGATGCTCCCACCCCAAACTCTGACCCAGACCCGTGGCTGGCGTAATTCAGAAGCCCCTCGCCATGACTTAGTAGAGCTATGCCTGTGTACACCAGCTGGGGATCTGCCCCAATGTTTGCAAAGACACCCGCTCTTCATTCTGTTCATTGGGGATGATGCTGTGGCAGCCGTTCTCGAGACACAGGGTCCTGCGGAACAAAGGCCCTGGGCAATTGGTGACCAAGTGCACCCGGGTTGTGTGATACAGATCATCTTCTGGACAGAGAAGTGCAGCCTCTGATGTCTATTTTAGGGCATACCAGCCTTGAAGGGAAGCAGACATCGCATCCGGCTCGCTGCAGAAAAATGCCCCAGGACTGATTGATAGGGGATTCCCCTATGAGATTATTACCCCTCCCCTTCTCCATGATCAGCTCTAAAAGTTCCCTCCTGCTCAGCCTGGGAATCTGTATTCCCAGCTTCTCTGCTGCCTGGTTTGCTAAGGCTAGCAGCATCGTTTGCTAACTGCATTATGAAGACACAATATGTCACTTTGGTTTGCAGCTTCTCTAGCCTGTAGGAATGTCACAGAGAATTGCTGATGAGGGCCAGGACAGGAACATCTGCTGCTGCAAGGGAAGCTACAAAAGGTTTTCTCCCCCCGTGCCCGGCTCTCCTGCTGCTATTAGCTCATCTTAAGTGATCACTCTCCTTACAGTGTGTAGGGTAACACCCATTGTTTCATGTGCTCTGTGTATATAAATCTCCCCACTGTATTTTCCACTGAATGCGTCCGATGAAGTGAGCTGTAGCTCACGAAAGCTTATGCTCAAATAAATTGGTTAGTCTCTAAGGTGCCACAAGTCCTCCTTTTCTTTTTGCGGATACAGACTAACACGGCTGCTACTCTGAAACATGATCAAGGTGCTGTCACTTGTGGAGAAAATGGAAGCATAAAGAAAAGGAAGGCAAAAGCCTCCTGCCACAGTTACCTGAGAAGACTCCCCACCTGCCACCTGATATCCCTATCTGTAGGCAGGGGGACATCAGCCCAGACTTTGAAAGGTTTTTAGAGGTTGCTACATTCAGCATCGTAACACCTAATTGAGTGAAGAGCCTAAATCTCATATCTCCAAAAGGGATTTAGGCACTTGAGTCGATGCTGAGTACAGCAAAGCCTAAATAGCTTGAGAAATGCAGGGCATGGCTTTTGCTGGGCTTGATCGAAAGCCCACTGGAAAGATGTCCCTTTGGCTCAGGTCAGCCAGGCCTAACCGTGGCCTTGCTCTGTTGCCAACCTGGCTAGCTGCAGCCTATGCACAGCAAAGAGAGAGTTTTGCTCACTTCATCGTTGTGGAAAGAGCTTATGAGAAGCCATTTACTGCTAGGGAATGCAGGTCAGATAAGCTGGAAGACAAGGGTTCCAGGAAGAGATCAATTAATTTAGGAGCTGTATCTCGTTTCCATTATAGAAAATACCAGAAATACTGTGTTAAGAAGGATGCTATCTCTCTCAGAACAAAAATGCTGGTTATAATGTGCCTTTTGCAGCATTCATATATATTTCCTTGTACAGAAATGTTAAATTCTCAAGATGAAGTATCTTCAGTTTGTGAAAATCAATTTATTTCTTTGTATGGCCTGGAATTGAAAAGCATAAGCCTGAAAGAGACTTTCTTGCCAATTTCACTGATAAAAAAGCATATATGTCTGGCAAGGCACTTTTATTTTGGCTCTCCTACACTATTCCATTAATTTATTTGAGTGACTGGTCTTGAAACACCAGTTATTACAGGCAGCTCCTGAGCTGTGACTGTAAAGAACAGAGTCAGAGTCATTTGCACTGTTCACAGCATTTGCTACATTCAGTGTGCTTGTTTAGCTTTTTTGCAAGTACATTTGGTTCAGAACACAAGGTAAGGTTAGACTGAGAAACAGCCACATCCGTTTACCCCACTGGTGTAAATCGATGCAGCTGCACTGATTTAAGTAGAGCTACATTTGGGGTGGTCTGGCCAATGTCTTTCTTTACCTAGAGATACCATAGGCGATCCCTGCCTTTCTAGTCAGCACTTCTGACAATCCAGTGTTCCCCAGCAGTTCGCAGCCAGGTCACTTAAGATCAGCTCTTACTACTCCAGAGCAACTGAGCACAGAGCTGCCCGGGGGGAGGGGGCGCAAGTGGGGCAATTTGCCCCAGGCCCCGCAGGGGCCCCCACAAGAATGTCTGAGGTCTGAGACAGGGAAGGGGGCGAAGGAGCCCCTGAAATTGCTTTGCCCCAGTTTTTCTTCACTGACCTTTTGCAACAGATCTGATTTGGGGGAGTTTGGGGCTACACCAAGTGTCAGAAATCCTCCATTATTCCCACCTGCTCAGATGGAACGTGTTACCAGTGGGACTGAATATCAAGGTAGCAGATGGACATCATTTCAGATTGACTCTGTATTCAGACACTTCCATTAATTTGAACACAATACCTTATTAAAATTAAATGGCAATTCATTAGTAAGAATGTTACTAACATCCAACCACTGTGTTACAGACGTCCGTTTAGCATAGTTGATGAATCCCAGTAAATTTTTTTATAATAATCATTTAGCCTTTAAATCAATAGGTGACAAATATCCAGTTACCTCTGCAGCAGGCACAATTAACTTCTTTCTTTACTGACAGTCAGTTTCGTACCAGGCAATTATTGTGCATGTCCAAGAACTCTTTGATGACCAAGAATACACTTTCTGAGGCGATAGAACAATTTAAGTGGGAGTTAATTTGCTTCTAATCACAATCTAACCTGACCTGGAGCACTTTTCTTTGACGTGTCATAAATATAAAGGGAAGGGTAAACACCTTTAAAATCCCACCACTACCACCATGTCAAGGTTCTTTCCCCACTCTGAACTCTAGGGTACAGATGGGGGACCTGCATGAAAACCTCCTAAGCTTATTTTTACCAGCTTAGGTTAAAACTTCCCCAAGGTACAAACTATTTTACCTTTTGCCCTTATAATTTATCGCTGCCACCACCAAACGTCTAACAGATATATAACCGGGAAAGAGCCCGCTTGGAAACGTCTTTCCCCCCAAAATCCTCCCAAACCCTACACCCCCTTTCCTGGGGAAGGCTTGATAAAAATCCTCAGCAATTTGCGTAGGTGAACACAGACCCAAACCCTTGGATCTTAAGAACAATGAAAAAGCATTCAGTTTCTTACAAGACGAATTTTAATAGAAGAAAAAGTAAAAAGAATCACCCCTGTAAAATCAGGATGGGAAATACCTTACAGGGTAATTAGATTCAAAACATAGAGAATCCCTCTAGGCAAAACCTTAAGTTATAAAAAGACACAAAAACAGGAAACTACATTCCATTCAGCACAGCTTATTTTCTCAGCCATTTAAAGAAAACAGAATCTAACTCATACCTAGCTAGATTACTTACTAAGTTCTAAGACTCCATTCCTGTTCTGTCCCCAGCAAAAGCATCACACAAACAGAGAGAGTCTTTGTTTCTCGCCCCCTCCAGCTTTTGAAAGTATCTTGTCTCCTCATTGGTCATTTTGGTCAGGTGTCAGCGAGGTTATCCTAGCTTCTTAACCCTTTATGGGTGAAAGGGTTTTTCCTCTGGCTAGGAGGGATTTTAAAGGTGTTTACCCTTCCCTTTATGACAGTGTGAATGGAGACTTTTCAGTCACAGGGAGGGAGGATTAAGAGCATGAGCCCCTGAAAGTTTTTCTCTGGACCTTTACAATTCCTGCAGCCTTGCAGGATGAGGGAGTACCGTCTTCACAGGAACTCGGTGCTTTTCAATAGAAGGCCAAGGCTGCACACCTCCTCATCTGCAATGATGCTAGCTGCCTCTGTCAACTGCATACCAGTAGAGCGGCAGTGGGTACCACTTGCAGTTTGCACTGACTTTTTACAGTCCAGTGCCCATATTTTTTCCCTTTTACATTGGCCCATATCTGTGATCGGACAGGTTCAAGCAAGCAACTAGCTAGTTAGAGATGGACAGATTTGTTTTTTTTCCTTTTAATTAGAAAAAAGATAATATTGTACAAGGTAGCTGGACCTTATATTAAACTCTGCCTTGTTTTCACCAGCATTTTACCTCCTCTTAGTTACCTGGTGTTAGCTAACATGAGAAAGAACACACCTTTTACCCTCGTGATAAGGATAATGTGACTAGTGGCATTTTGGCCTTGAGACATTGTGAGGTGGCTGAAAGCATGGATTGGAGGAGAGCAGAAGAGGCAGAAGTAGCTTGTGTTCATGTATTTCAAGCTATGCCTCTGTTTGGGGGATCATATTGCCACATTTGCTCTCTTAAGTGGCTCAGCAAGTGTTGCTGGGTCTTTAATTCTGTTGGTTCATTACTCATGCATGAGTGACTGTAAGTAGCTGTTGCAAAGTGGCCAAACCAGACAGTCTCTACGTAAAAGAATAAATGGACACAAATCAGACGTCAAGAATTATAACATTCAAAAACCAGTCGGAGAACACTTCAATCTCTCTGGTCACTTGATTACAAACCTAAAAGTCGCAATTCTTCAACAAAAAAACTTCAAAAACAGACTCCAACGAGAGACTGCTGAATTGGAATTAATTTGCAAACTGGACACCATTACATTAGGCTTGAATAAAGACTGGGAGTGGATGAGTCACTACACAAAGTAAAACTATTTCCCCATGTTTATTTCCTTCCCCCCCCAACTGTTCCTCACACATTCTTGAGACACATTCTTGTCAACTGCTGGAAATAGCCCACCTTGATGATCACTACAAAAGGGGTTTTCTTCTCTCCTGCTGGTAATAGCTCACCTTACCTGATCACTCTCCTTACAGTGTGTAATGGTAACACCCATTGTTTCATGTTCTCTGTGTATATAAAATCTCCCCACTGTATTTTCCACTGAATGCATCTGATGAAGTGAGCTGTAGCTCACAAAAGCTTATGCTAAAATAAATTGGTTAGTCTCTAAGGTGCCACAAGTCCTCCTTTTATTTTGCGGATACAGACTAACACGGCTGCTCCTCTGAAATTCATCAAAGTGGGATCTAAAGAGAAGGGAGCATTTGCCATTGACCTAGGTTCACACTTCAGGATGCAGAGTCAAGAGCCGGGAGATACCCTGCTGCTCTAGCACCCATTCCCCCCTGCACTAAATGAGATCATGTGACGGGGGCGGGTGGGGGGGAAATGGGCTGCCTTAGCCTTTCAAACTACTATTATGTTTTTTCAGTCAGTCAAAGGGAGAGATTTCAGGAAGCGAGAGGAGAAAAGTGCCTTCTCTGTAGGAAAGAGGCTTGTCGCATGTAATTTAAGTTGCCTAAAGAGCTACACTGCTTCCTGCTAGTCCTATTAGCGTCCCTAAATGCAGCCGATTGATTTTTTGCCAGTTTACTTCTCTCTGTGCTGTAAACTGGGAGAACACTGATGTCGTTAAAGAGCTCTGTGTCAGCACCCAGGCAGCAGTAAATGCAGAGAGAGAGAGAGAGAGAAAGGGAACGCTCGTGGACTCAAAGGTCTCTGATGTGAACTATGCAAGTGTTAAACAAGTCGTTGTCGGGGAGGAAAGCGTGTTATTCACCTCACTTATGCATTGCAATGTATAGATATTTAATAGTCTTCTTTCCGAGGGGTAGCCGTGTTAGTCTGGATCCGTAAAAGCGGCAGAGTCCTTTGGCATCTTATAGACTAACAGATATACTGGAGCATGAGCTTTCATGGGTGAATACCCTCTTTGTCAGATGCATTCTTTGCCGCTTTTAATAGTCTTCAGTGGCCTAAATTTCCTGCTGGTTTTTTTGAGGTCCAATAGCTGCCCCAAATCTACTTCAAGGCCTGGGTCCGATCCTCAGCTGGTGTAAATGGCCATACCACCACTGAATCCTGGGGTGAGTGATATTAGTTAAGGATCTGGCCCATTGCAACAGGATTGCTCAAAGGACAGCTTTTGCTGGAGAGGACGTATGGGTTAGGGTGCGAGCCTGGGGCATAGGAGACGGGTGTTCAGTTCCCCCTCTGCCATGGAATCCGTGTGTCATTTAGACTTTCTCTGCCTCGGCTCCCTCAGGGCTTGTATTTCCCTTCCTCGCAGGGGTGCTAGGGGGATGAGCACATCAAAAGCTGTGAAGTACTCAGATACTACGGCAATGTGGCCCATAGAGGTACCTACGACAGGAGGAACTTGGCTCTGGGGCACATACGAATCCTCTTAAAACAGGGGGTTGGTTAATCTTCATTTCATGGCCAGGTACTCAGTGCAAGGAACAAATTGCAGCCACGAGTGTGTATTTAAAAGGCAGCCATTTATTCCGTGAAAGGTGAGACCTCACGCAGGGGTGTCCAAGTTCACCCCTTTGTATGCCTAGTGGAGGCACTCAGTGACCCCACGCCTCAAACAGCCACCTTGCCAAACGCTGTAGCAAAAGAAATGGAAATATATGACCTGGCAAAGCCACATGGGCAGGCCCTTCACTTCAGAACGTATTGCATGGCCACCACCTCCTTCCCTTCTGTGCATCTCTCCCTGAGACCCGCGTCTGCTGCCTTGCCTAAGCGTAGGGGACGGGCCTCATAAATGGAAGAATTTAGATTACATGTATAGTGAGAGAAAGCTCAGACACCGCGAGCACAACGTTTTCATCTCAATCCCAGAGTACTGGGCCATCTCATGCATCCCGTGCAACTGGGAGCCAGACGCACAAAAAAGCCAGGTATGGCTTAAACAGTACTGTGGACTTGTTTCATGCTCGCTCTGCTTGACACATTTATATTCCTGTCACATCCAGTGTGAGGACAGAATTTTTTGACACCCTGCATCCTCATCCTCTCCAACACATGGTAAATTTCATCAAAGAAACAGACCGAGCCTGTGATATGTTCTCCAAATCCGCTCCTTCTTGCTCAGCTGATGGTATCTGCCTGGATGATGCATGCTGCTATCTTGTGCAAACATATGGGAAGGGAGATTGAGGAGAGAGATTCTCCAACTGTTTGTCATGGAAAAAATAAATGA
The DNA here is from genome assembly GCF_965152275.1 of Natator depressus. Lineage (NCBI taxonomy): Eukaryota > Metazoa > Chordata > Testudines > Cheloniidae > Natator > Natator depressus. Next base: position 2,086,453 of record NC_134252.1, read on the forward strand.
CAAGACTGAGCAAGCACTGTCCCCTTACATGCCTTTTCAAAAGAGCTCTCACTTTGGAGAGCGTGGGAGTTTCCTCCCATCCTTTCCATTATTAAAAGAGCTACCGTCCTCGGTGACCCATTCCCAAAGGGGGAATAATTTCCCTTAGCCCAGAGTTGTAGGAAATAAATCTGTAATGCATATGCAAAGAGACAAGTGTTATATGCCGAGGCCCTAGTTTGTTTGGTAGAAACCTGGTTCAGCTTGCATTTCTGAGCAGCTTGGGACCCCACCAGACTACATCCAATCCTGAAACCTGACCCAGACCCTCTTTCTCCAGTTCTACTTATCACAGTACACTTCCTGCAATAGTTCTGAAGTGAAGGGCCTGCCCATGTGGCTTTGCCATGTAATATATATTTCTATTTCTTTTGCTAAAGCTTTTGGCAAGGTGGCTGTTTGCTGTGCTCGGCTAATTAGTGCCTGCATTAAGCATACAAAGGGGCGAACTCGGACATCCCTAAGTGAGGTCTCATCATTCATGGAAGAAACGGGTGCCTTTTAAATACACACTCGTGGCTGCAATTTACTCCTTCCATGGCGTACCTGGCCATGAAACGAAGATTAACCGACCAACTGGTTTAAGGGGACTTGTACGCGCATCTGTTTCTGTGGAACCTTCCAAAGCCAGTGCCTACACTTCACCAATTTTTGTTACCGCACACGTAAAAGACACTTCAAAAGGCGATCTTAAGCCAGTTGGGATCATGTTATAAAGAAAACAAAATTACTTCTTCCCATCCTAACCAATTTTTGAATGAGCAAATGAAGACAAAGGGTCACATCATGTGCTAGTCCAGAAAATGTGTAGTCCCCATTCCAATGGGAAGTCTGCCAATAGTAAAAAAAAAAAAAAAAAAAAGTCCCCATTTCTTAGCACCAGCAAAATATAGCTGATGCTTCTCTACTGTCTCTGTGCATCTGTTTATGTAAAAACATAAAGCCTGTTTGACGGGGAAACATCTCTCAGAAGGGACACAGATGGCCTGCGGTGCTTGAAAGTTGGAGAGAGTGAAACACATTCTCTGAAACCCTCTTTCTCCTCGGTCATTGGGTAGAAAGATAAAGGGATAAGCAGAATTCAGGTGGCTGTTATTATTCAGTATAATTAGACAGACATATTGGGAGTCCATCATAATAGCAACTTTTGCAAGGCATCAAAGCAAAGTGTGATTGTGCATTGTTCAAATGTACAAATACATTTTTCTACTTCGATTGGAAGCTCTTTGGGGCAAGGATGCTCTGTTTGTTGTTGTAAGAAAAGGAGGACTTGTGGCACCTTAGAGACTAACCAATTTATTTGAGCATAAGCTTTCATGAGCTGCAGCTCACTTCATCGGATGCATTCACGAAAGCTTATGCTCAAATAAACTGGTTAGTCTCTAAGCTGCCACAAGTCCTCCTTTTCTTTTTGCGGATACAGACTAACACGGCTGCTCCTCTGATATTTGTTGTTGTGTTTGGTGCAGCACCTGGCACAACGGGGTCGTGGTCTGTGACTGGGGCTCCCAGGCGCTACCTCAATACAAATGGGAAATAATGCGAGGGAGTTCCTGTAGTGTTGTCGTCGGTCAGGATACTGATAGTTAGGACGTGGGAAAACTACTTAGCTCCTCTGTGCCTCAGTTTACACATTTGGTAAAAGAGGCATTGGGGCACTCATGGGGCCAACGGTTGTTAACAGCACTTTTCATCTGAGGATCTCCAGTTATTGTGCAGTCACTAATTAAGTGCAAAGCATCATTGTTGTTAGTAATAGTTGTGATTACCTCTGGTGTGTCAGACAGCCTAAAAGTTACTCTGGTTTTCCTTTAATGAGAAGGATGCCAACATTAACCAATGAGCTTTCCCGAATCCGCCACTGACAGTCTTGTACATTTTGGTTCTCTCCTGGGGCTTTAACTTTATTGGTATCCTTGTCACAATTTGGAATTTTCCAGACATTGTTTAGCAGCAAAGGAATAAAAGGCTAATTCACTTCTGGGGGGGGTGGGACGACTTGTTATTGTTGTTCCAGAAATCCAAAATTTCCACCTTCGAAAAGATGTGGGCGTTCATGAGCAGCAAGCCGTCAGCACTCGTTAAAAATAACGAGGAAGGAATCCAGAGAGCCCTCACTGCAGAATACGCCCTCCTAATGGAGTCCACCACTATTGAATATATCACACAAAGGAACTGCAACCTGACCCAGATTGGAGGGCTGATGGACTCCAAAGGCTATGGGATTGGAACTCCCATGGGTAAGTGACAATGGTGCAGTTTGTGTACACGGCCCGGAGAGGGGCTGCTTAACATAAACACAACAGCTGGCATTGAGCTAATCACTCCCAGCCATGTATTTCTGAAGAAAACACCCAGGAGTATCTGCTGGGTGAACAGGGAGATGCACAGCCCTGCTTACACAGACACGCTGCCTGCACTTGGTGGCTTTTGTCTTCCTTCCCCGCTGCGTGTGTAACTGCATCCGCTCTCCCTCCCCCGCAGGTTCACCGTACCGGGACAAGATCACCATTGCGATTCTCCAGCTCCAAGAGGAAGACAAGCTGCACATAATGAAAGAGAAATGGTGGCGAGGGAACGGCTGCCCTGAGGAGGAGAGCAAAGAGGCCAGCGCTTTGGGGATACAGAACATCGGTGGGATTTTCATTGTCCTAGCAGCAGGCTTGGTGCTGTCGGTATTCGTGGCGATGATTGAATTCGTCTACAAGCTGCGCAAAACAGCGGAGCGTGAGCAGGTATCGGCACCGGCGGTCTCCTGGCCCCCGCCCTGCAGGCCTTGGAGCCTAGCTCAGGTCCCAGGGTTGGCCTCTCGCAGGAGTCTGGGAGTTGTGCTCAGGGCGCACACAGCTCGGAGAGCTGAAAGGCTGGTAGCATTGCCACTTGCTGCACGGTCAAGAGGACCCTGGCTGTGTCAGAGCCCTGAGCGCCGCTCAGCCTCACCAACTGGGGAAAAGTCCTGGCAGCCCAGAGCAGGGATAAAATGAAGATGCCATAGGGTAGGACTCACAGCTCCTCTCCCTATACTGTATGACTTGGATGTCCTAACCAAATCCCCCATCTGGAAGGATGTTGCCTCCAGGGAGGGGATGATGGACTGTACCTGCCTTGGGCGAGGTAGGGCCTGGTGCTGAAGAAGGTGGACAGAAAACAGGGGGAAAAGAGAAGGCCAGTGACTTGCAGGGAGCAGCCCTGTAGCCAATGCAATATGCATCTCCCAGGGAAACAAGACACCCGGTCACCAAAATGGGCTTGGTGAGTGGCAACTCCATGAGCAGTAAAGGAGCCACTAAACGTTGTCCTACCATGCTATGGCAATTGTCTTGGTGAAACCAGGGAACTGGCATAGTATTTCATGCACTATTCCTCATTAGTTAACCCTTTTTACACTATTTCTAAATGGAATCTTAACAGAAAGTGTGGCCAGGCCCACCTCTCATGGTTGCCATTTGCCCCTGATGGAAGAGGGTTTATGCCCCTCATACGTTTTTACCTTGTGCTGCGTATACAGCGATGTTACACAGAACATAATAATTGTGTGTATGAGTAACTTCTATAACCAGAGACTGAAATAAGTTGGCATAAGCAAAAACCAGTAAACGAGCCAGCCCAGGTCACGCTGCAGCAGTCCTATGACACTCAGCATGCCACAGCATTCCTACTCCCAGGGAACAGGGAACGCCCCTGCACTTTCTTACAGTAACCTATGCTTTGTCTTTAGCCAGTCTCAATAGACTGATGGGGAAATCTTACCCATGTGCATAGGGGCCCACCAATGGCCTCCACAGCCCTGTGCAGAGTGGTACATAGGAAGCATGCCGGCCCTCTGTGCAGACAGTTTTCGAAACACCTTTCTAGGAGTAACAAAACCCCTTGCCTCCACTCTTCCCCAGCGCTCCTTCTGCAGCACCATGGCCGACGAGATCCGGTTGTCACTCACCTGCCAGCGGAGGGTCAAACACAAAGCCCAGCCACCCATCATGGTGAAGACGGACGCCGTGATCAACATGCACACGTTCAACGACAGACGGCTACCAGGGAAGGACAGCATGACGTGCAATACTGGGCTGACGCCCGTGTTTCCATAGGGAACCGGGATTGGGGTGGAGGGAGGGACATGCTGGAGGCGGGATCGGATGCTCTCTCCATTAGGGAGGAAGGGATAAAAATCCTGGTTTGGTTCAGTTTCAAGAACAAGGCCTTTAACACAACTCCATTGGTCGCCAGAACAGGAACGGGAACTTCAAAGCATGGACTGTAACCTGGTTTTATTTTTTTAAAAAGGCTTAGATCCTATAGGCCTCATGGAGTCCAAACACACTACACATCCAGGAGTCTGATGTTTACATATTGAACACACATGGAGGCAAGCAAGAATCAAGCCGGACTGACCCTCAGTGGATAACGAGAAGCCCCCCGAAACCCCAGGCTTCCTTTAGCATGGCAATAAAAAAGAAACATTTTGTGAGTACAGTACAGATGTGGAGTGAATGACAGTCCACGTGAGCATCTATTCCGAACTGACGTACATAGCACATTTAGGATAGAATGACTGGGAAGGGGAACAAATATAAATAAATAAAACAATTGTCAAAGCTGCTGCCTTCTCTCGAAGCAGTCCACCATGACCTTTTACCTCAATGCTGTGCTGGCTTCTTGTCGTCGAGAGCGGGAAGTCCACCTGTGCGTGTGATGCAAAAAGGCGTGTGGAAATACATCGGAGTCAGACAGCGGCTAAGAAGGGGCAAATGATCTTTAATGGACTCCCAGACACAGGGCATAGGATTAGGGTAGTGCACCAGAAACTGCTGCCATCTGAAAACAATAAACAAAATCCTCCTGTGCCAATTCCCCCTGCAATGCCAGGGATTGTGATCTTCAGGTCACTAGCTCCTTCACAGCCTGTGGGAAGGTCACATTCCCCTTAGAAAAATCTAGACTTCAGCATTAACACGAAGGGAAAGTGAGGGAGCGGTTTCTGGGAAGCTAAAGGGTAAGTCTACTCTGCAATGTAAGCCCAGGATTAATAGAATTCAAGTTTGTTAACCTAGAGCTTGAGTGTCTACACTCATTTGCAACCCCAGGTTAGGAATTGTTGAACCCTGGGTCCCAACCTGGGACTCCAGCATCTACACTGCATTACGTGGGATCGAGTCCAACCACCCATATGCCAGGCCTCCTAGAGCCCGCCAAAAATGCAGCCACTCTAGCCATTTGTTCATGGTGCAGTGTGGGAAAACTTGACTCTCCAGAGGACAAAGAAAGTCGGCCTATGGGATTGTGGGATATTTCTGGCAGACTCCCAGAGCACGAGTCCAGTGGGGCTGCATCTACACTGCAGAGCAATAGGGCTTGGACCCTGGGTCTTGGCTTGACTCAGGCTTGGACCCTCCACCTCCATGCGGTCCTGGGACCCTGGATCCAAGTCCTGGGTTAGTGCGATTTGTGCGTAGACTTAAAGGGGTTAGGCTTGAAGCCTGAGTTCAAACCCTGGGCTAACATTTCAGTGTAGACACACCAAATGTTACTAACTCCAGCAAGTTTGATGGCAGTGAATTATGGCTGCATTGGTTTCATATTCCTGACAGGCAGGGAGAGCCGGGTTGTTTGTTTGGTTTAAAATTAATGTTTAATTTGCGGGGTTGTGGGACATCCCAGACTTGCAAAGAAGATCTTGGTCCAAATAGACAGGACCAGTCTTGAGTCAAACAGCACCCTGGATGAGCCAGAACATTTCACTGTTGCTCTCCCAGTGCACTCAGTGTCCTACAACAAATGCATTGCCATTTTACGCTACCAAAAACCCACCAAACAAACAAGAAACTCCTATTTAAAACATCCTCCATGAATGGCGCTCGGATTTTCAGCAGCTACCCAGGTTGCTTGTCCCACAAGGCTGGTCCTGCAGATGCATTCAGTCAGAATTACCAAAGACGTGTGAGCTGATTTAGAGGTAATCTTTGAGTAGGGTTTGTTTTTTTGGTTTTGGTTTTTTTGCATTCTGCCCCCTCAGAGCATCACACAACAGCGTTCAGCGTGACATGTCACTGGCTCATTTCCTTCCTGGCCCTGTGCAGAACCAGCGATAGGCTGCAGCTTGCAGAGATGCTTTTCTAAAACGTTGTGGGGAATGTGCTGAAAAAATGAGTTCAGGGATTTGATGCTGCCCGATTATGGGGAGGATTTAGTGTGAAGGAAAACGATGCTCAACTTTCTCTTTTAATGCAGCATCGCTAGAGATCTGCCATAGGGACTCCCTGCACCTTCCATTCTCTCCCATCAGAACAGAGGCTAATCCTCAAGGCTGATGTTCCCTCCCACATACAGGGCCAACACGAAGCTTATACACCACTTAAGTCCTATTTTGAGGGCTTTAGCGGGGCTTTAAGTAATGCCTCGTGCTTGGTCTCTTCATGGGGTAAATCTCACCCTACATAGTGTGAATTTAGGAAGGTTTTATGGCTACAGCAGGAGTCAGCTGCTAAACTAATCCAATTTTTCATTTCTTATTTAGAAACATTTTTAGAGATTTCGCCTGACCCCAAAGAAACAAATCCATTTGCAGTTGCAGTCTAAGACACACTAGCATTTTTGACCCTCCTCTTTCTTTTCTTTGTTCAGTTTTAGTTTTTAGGGTGGTGGTGTTTGGGCTGAATTAGCACATTTGCTCCAGGGAGAACTGTGGCTGTTTTTCACCAGAGCGCGTACTTTGGTTTGGTTTCTTCACACAATGAAAAAAGACAATGTTTTATCCTGAAATAAAATGGTAGCTTTTCTTGCATATGATACTGATAAAAATTAGCCATTTGGCAGAGAATTTGCCACTATTCTCACCTTTTCTTTTCATAGATGCCATGACAAGTTAGAGGTGAAACTCTCTGTGTGTGTCAGACTCCTCCGAGTTGGGTGACCAAGGGTGAAATTCACCCCAGTACAGTGGGCCACAGCCCACTTAAATCCCTCTTCGGCCCTCAAACCAGGCAGAACGGGATTGAAGTGGGACGTAAGTGGGGTGTGTAGGCTTTGTGCCAGCCTCCTTCAGAGGGAGAGCACCATCCCGAGAGCAATAGGCACCAATCTGATTGCTGACTCACAGAAAGCAACTCCCTTTAATTGTGACAAGGTGGGTGACTTAGCCATGTTTTGCCCTGCCACCTCATACCTGTCTCCATTCCTAGCCTCACTCAAGCTGAATTTAGACTGCTTTTGTTTGACTTCCAAAAACCTGGCTGACTTCAAATTCAGTGTTTGATCCAAAGGGGTTGGATCCCAACAGCAACACCATCTCTGTCACTAAAACAGCAATAAATGAAGAAATGTACGAAGAGCAGAAAGTGGGGTGGAAAAAATACCTCCCTCCCCCAAAACTAATTATTTTCCTTCTCCATCTCTTTGCACATCTGGGGGCATTTCAGACAGGCCATTTTTACACTTTTCTTCTGGGCTTTCCAAGCTCTTAGAAATAGATTTCACAATCAAGGGGAAGGTAAAAGCAAAGTCAAAACCCAGCTGGACTTAAAAAAAAAAAAAAAGGGCCCCCCCTTTAAATGCTCCAACAGGGTGAGTAGTAACAAGACTATACAAAGCATCATCCATTTCACTCCTTAGAAGATTATTTTAAAGAATAAAATTTAACCAACACCATTTACTTGTCACAAACAATGTGACGAGTGAGTTTCTGTCACCGTTGTCCCAAATTTACAGGAGACCACGTGGAATTACCACTGTTTGCGACCAGCAAGAAAAATCCCTGCAGATTAACTTTTTCTCTATCTCCACAATTACAGTAAACTGGCCATGAAAGAATAGCCCATTTCATGCTTCTAAATGTTTAAAATCCTGAGTATTAAAACTTTCAGCCCTACAGAACAGCTGCTTGCTGCTGAATATGGAGAAAGTCCTGCTGGAATGGAGAGGGAATAGCCAGAAGCCAGACGCACACGGGTGTACAGGTTAGTGACAGAATGGACAGCAGAACCACAAGGAGTCCTAAAGGTGCTGGCGTGTGTACCCAGCAGAGGCCAGGGAGGCGTATGGACCCAGCGGTGTAAATAGCAAAGGGACTGTGGAATGCACAGAGGGGAATGTGGTAGCTCAGAGCCAGGAGGATGAGTGAATCTGTAACTGTTAAAAGGTGGGGGCGACATCTCTCGTGTAGTCCACAAGCAGCAGCAGTTCAGGCCTCATCTCCTCATGGGCTGTTCCCCGTCTCTAACGCAGATTCTCCTGGGCCTTTACTGAGATGCCAAATAGGTTTCCTTGCAGTGCAGATCTTTCATAACCACCCACATCTGTGCAATCAGTGTCTCACTGCAACTACCATCCCGTAAGCTCTGCTCTCATTCATATAGAGAGAGAGAGAGAGACACAGACATGTGCACATGCCTAAAGTATATATTGTTAAAAGTATATGATACACATACAAAGGTTTTTAAATACTATCTGTATATATTACCAGAATGCCATCATATTTTTCTAATGCCATCTGGCAATGATCTACAAAAGCCACAGGAAGAGTGGAAGGGTGAGAGGTCTCTATGTCTCCTGCCATTATGCCCTCCTTGCCCCACCCCAACACAAAGGGATCTCGGGTAGGGCTGGAGGCAGTTTGTGGAGCCTGGATAGTGACCACTCTTGTCCAGGGGGCCGTACAAACCCTGCTCTGCTCATTCTCCTTAGCAGCTTGCAATTTCAGGCTCCTGAATGTCCTGGCTGCACCTCATTGTTACCGATTAATCCCGTTCCCTTCGCTGAGCTACGTCTATTTGTCCAGATTCCCAGCCAGTGCAAACCAACTTCACTCCATTGGCTTCAAAGAACAGCACCAATTTACACCAGCTGAGGATCTGGCCCATTGCCTTTATTTGGGGGGAGGGGTCCCCCCAGTTAGATTGGTTCATTTCAACCAAAATTTAGGGATGGGGCAGTACAATTTCTGATCTCTGTTATAGTGGTATAAATCTGACTAACGTTGCTTTCGAACTATGCTGCCTTTGCATTGGTATAACCGAGATCAGAATCTATCCCCTTGCCTCCACTAATCTTTGGGGGTGCATCAGGCCTTTGGACTGGCTAGCAAAGGTAAAGTGTGCACCATGCAGTCTCTGATTGTGGAGAAGTGGTGAACTAGGAGCTAAACATACATTTGAAAGGAAACTTTGGGATGGGTAGAAAATTTAATACAAACTAAAAATACTTTGCAAATCATTTTGTCACACACACCACATACATGTTTCTTAAATAAATGTCACAAAGTAATTAACTTCCACTGAATATAAATCAATCACGCACATTTTGGGGTGGGGGGGGAGGCGTGGAAAAAAACGTTGGTATAAAATGCTGCGGTTTCAGTTCACTGTCACTCTTACAGTATTCAATGTCTCCTTCTTAGTCTCTTGTAAGACCAATGAAGTAACACAAGGATGGGTTGGTTTTGGGTTTTTCCATGGTTACAAATCTTTCAAACTCTCACTGTGGTAAAAGTTGGGTCATTTTTTCAATTTTTGGGGGGGCTAATTTCTAGTGTAAATTTCCAGCACCCAACACTCAGCCTACATATACACCAACAGACGGAATATGCAAAGGGGGGTGGGAATATGTTTCAAGATAGCTATTGTTCTCTCAGAGGTGTGTGTGGAGGGGAAGGGGGTTGGGTCAGAAACGTTATCGTATGTTTCCATGGTAGAGGTTTCTGCCAGGTCTGGGCCCCAGTATTTCTCCCTCTAGTAGACACCAGTGCAGTTCTGGCAGCTGAATGCCAGCCGTGGAAGTCATTTTGCAGCATTCGTGATCTCACAAAGTTGAGCCATGTGCTATGTGCCATCCTGCTGTGAGAGACCAGGTTGAAACATACTCAACACGTTGTTTGGTTTAATCACGGCTCCCTTGCTCTGGAAAGTTAGGGCTGTGCCTTGCCAGTTAAAGCCAGTCTGCCTGGAGGATATGGATTTCTGAGCATTGTTGTAGAATGCCCTTTGCTGTCTATAATTTTCTTTGACATGTTTCTCAAAAAACTGGTCTCTGTGACATTCAGGGGATTTTCCTTTGTGGACATGCAGAATTTCTATGAATATAGTTTTTTGTAAACATTTTGTAACAATTTTGGTTTCATAGTAACTGTGTTACTTGCTGATCATTCTAGGCTGATGTAAATAAAATTTCCAGGAAAAAAAGAAAAAAAATTCTGATTATTTTCCTTTTTAAGACACTGTGATATATCAAAGTGCACAGTTTGCTGTGTGAGGTAATATGGTTTTAAATTTTAAATAAAAAATAATTTCTAGGAAAAAGCAGTTTGTGCCCGTTTGTATTAAAGGTGCCTCTTTAGCCTTGCTAGAATCTGTGTCTTAGGAGCAACTACATTGTTTAATGACTTCCCTAATTGATTCCCCTTCTAGACAGATAGTTCTCCCTCCTCTTTTCTCCCCCACTCCCCGTTAAAAACCCCGTAACAAACAAACAAAAATATCACACAACAGAACCAAAACCCACCCAAGCCGAGCTTTTACCCCAAAGGGTAAAATCCACAGCACGAGAAGACACGCCTGGCAACTTCTCCAGTTCAGTGTCCCCATCAATAAGGAGACTTGTCATTTCGTGCCAACGGGGAAACCACCCAGGCCTTCTCCACTAATGCACAGGCCACATGAGGGCAGGCTGGGGATGCAGAGTTGAGCTGGTCAAAATATTTTCCTCAAAAAAAAAAAAAGGGAGGCGGGGATAAAAAATGGCTTTTTTACCCTGAAATGAAAATTTCAGTGGCACATTTTCGTTTCAGCCATATTTTTCTGAATTTTTTCAATGAAAACCCCAAAATCAACACTTTTCTCTCTCTCCTTTTTCTCTCCATTTTCCAGTGAGGAAAAGAAGGGAGTTGGGAGAAGGGAAACTGAAAGCCATGATTTTTTTTCTGCAGTTTTTGTTTTGTTAATAATCGGGGGGGGGGGGGGGGAATCAGCAAAAAGTTTCCTCAAAAGAGGAAAAAATTGTATTTCTTTGGAAGTTCTTCATAGAAAATATTTAGTGTTTCCCAACTGGCTCTGCTGCGCTGCACTTTTATGTCAGTATTTGCTAAGCACAGAGCACAGTGCTTTGGACTCTGGAAGAAAGAAGCAGCAGCCGCCATAAAAAGCTTGAATTCAGCCCATGGACGTTCCTTATGATTCTTCTTCACGTTATCAAAGGGGTTTGTGCTCTGATGAAAAGCCTGGAGAACTGGGCATCTGGGCCTGATTCCAAAACCCACTGAAGTCAATGGAAAGACTCCCACATTTGCCCTATGTTTGCTGAGACAAGAACTGGTGATGGGACTTACCTGGTCTAACCCCCCTTCCTTAGAGAAAGTTCTATGCAGGGTAGGTAATAAAGTCCTGATGCTTCACCAGGCACTGCCTGTAAACATTTGCTCCCTATATTACATAGCATGCAGGCTGAAATTGTGCTTTCCATTATGAACGGATGCTAGATTCACCGAGCCTAGGAAAGGCTCACAGATTCCCTGTGGGCTCCAAGTCTTAGAAAACCTCTGTTTACATCTTCCCCACTTTGATGTGAGTCTAATGGCAATTAAAAAGCTTATTAGCTTGATAAAAGCTTAAAGGACTCAAAAGGCCAATGTTTATTAGTATGAACTCTTTACAGTTCTGCTTTATTATATTAAGCCAGGGAGCTTAGATTTCGGCATTTAAGGGGGAAAATTCTACTCTCGTATCTGTACCTTGCATCTCAGTTCTGACATTTTGAGTGAAATGTGCCACAGGAAACCCTGCATGTGTAGGCTGAGGAGAATATTGGAGGCAAGATTACTATCACTTCCATTAACCCTGAGAGGCTCCAACTGAGATCTGAGCCCCATTGTACGAGGCACTTCACAAACACATAGTGGCAGACAGCTCCTGCCCCAAAGAGCCTACAGTCTAAAGGGAAAAGACAAACAAAAGGGTATGCAAAAAAATTACCCCAATTTACAGATGGATAAACTGAGGCACAGTGTGAGTCAGTCATTTATGCAAAATTAGTTGGGGCATAAATGCAGCAAAGTCAGACCTCCTGAGGCTCCGTCCAGTGCTTTAACTACAAGGTCACTCTTCTCTCCTATGAAGGTCAGGCCCCAAGGGTTTCAAATTGGTCACATACAGTGAATGGCTGCATTTGAAAAGATAGGCCACAGTATTCAGAAGTTCTCTGCAGAGACATTTCTCTGAGGAAGACTCCACTCTGTCATGAGTAGAGGCCTGACGGTAGGCACAGGGTCAAATTTTCAAAAGTACATAAGTGACTTGGGAGCTTAAGTCCCATTTTCAAATGTTACTTTGGTTTCCAGGAGCCCGAGGATCACTGAAAGACAGTGGGACTTGCCCAAGTGCACCCTAGGTCACTACTGAAAATGGGATTTAGGCTGTTAACCACAAAGCCTTCACTTATTGCACGCTGGAAAGGCACAAACAATTCCTTTCCATATTAATTATTTTTAAGGGGCACACTCATAAATTCTCTCATTTCTATTCTCTACCAGCACCTGGAGAATGGCAGCCTTGAAATTTGTGTCCAGAAGAGTGTGTCAGAGGGTGGCAGAGATTCACTTTTAGGTTCTGAACTCTGATCAATATGCAGAGAATATGTCAAAAAAGGGAGAAAGCAGCAGATGTTCTTGCAAGGCTCCTGCTACGTAACCTAGCACGACAGCGGTGTGTACGGTAGCTAAATCCACGCACATGGTGTAGGCTGAATCAGGGAAGAGGCTGTTTTCTCTTTACTAGAAAAGCACAAGTCAGGCTAGGCCAGGCAGACCTTGTCTTAGCCAGCAACGCAAGCTTATGTCTGCATTAATAATATGAAAAATTGTCAACATGAATCGTTAGTCAGAGGTGGCCAGTAACGAGGGAGAGCAATCAACCTTATCATTCAATGAATCACCTTTCACTGACCATGAACCTGCCACCTCAAAACTGCCAATCATGCCAGGCATGAATAATTACGCTGACAATAGATTTCACTCACAAAAAGGGAAAATTCATTACCTTTCAGTGTTAATTAGTCCCAGGGAGTGAGAGAGGGGGAACAAAGGAACGACAGGGGAGGGGGGAAAAGCTGCCCATCTATCTTCCCACTTCTCTCTCTTCAACCAGGAAGCTTTGAAAATTCTTTCAGATGATCAGGGAAAGCAATTTTTCGTAATGCCTATTTATTGATTTATTTATTTAAACAAAGTCTCATTTTCGAATGTAGCATCCGGGCATTTGTCTCTAGGTCTTGGTGGGCATTTTCCTCATGTTGAATCTCAGAAAATCTGATCCCACCTCACATCTCAGCCCGCATCACCTGTTCTGCCACTTCTCAACATGTGCCATTAGCCCTGTGCAGGGCAAAAGGACAGCTGGATTTTCAGTCATTCTTTGCTGTCACATTACGTTTTGCCCTGTTCTTTCTCTCTTTTAAACCCTCTTCATTTATGAAGGATTTGACGAAAGCTCTGACTTACACAGAAGAACATGCCTGGTTTTCTGGAAGACAGTCACAACTTAGAGGGTAGGGTCAAAAATACAGTGAGGTTAGTTCGTTTAAGAAGAGCATGTGAAAGGCATGGCAGCAGGAGGTGGTTTATTACATTTAAATACCGATAGTAATCGGTACAGTGCAAATATCTGTAAAGATGCATAATAATTAAAGTATCTTTGTACTTGTACAATGCCTTGCGTTTGAGGACCTACAAGGTAGTTTAATATTGTAAAATTCATCCCTACTGTGAATTCACTCACTTAATATTACACCAGGAGTTACTTTGGCCCATGGAGCATCTAACTCCAATTTAAAAGATGAGGAAATTCAGGCCAAGTGACTTGACCAGGCCACATGGTAGGTCGGTAGCAGAACTACAGACTCCCAGGCCTTTGCATTAAGCACTAGGTAGCCTCCCTTCCTGTCATGCTATCTGGAAGGTCTTCACATCAAAACTGACCAAGACCTGACTTATCTGCAAGGGGACGGTAAATGAAAAGGGGAGGAAGAATCAACGGATTCCTTATGGGAAAAGGAGCAAAAAGGGACAAACGGGATGAATTTTCTCCTTAGTCACAGCTCTGCATCCCTGATGGGAGTTGCCCATGTGAGCACAGACTTGGGCCCAAAATGTCCAATGACTCAAAATTGTTAAGACCTAAACTCCAGGGAGCAGAATTTTGTTGGCCTGGACAAACCAGTCTGAATTAAAAATTAGAACAGAGCTGCACCTTTACTAGAAACTCAACCTGAATCCAAATCTGCTTGTGACTTTTGTGAAAGTTTGGTAACATTTCCTTTTAACGTTCCCCATCAGCCTCTGCATTGGGTATTTTCAGCCAGAAGCTGAAATATCAGACTTCTCAGGAGGCCAGACTCGTATATTTAAACATCTGTTGGTAACCAGATAGTGCTGGGAGTCCAGCTACAAAAGCTGTTCTAGCGACTTTCCCAGGTAGGTTTCTAGAACAAAGCAGTTGAGGCAGACGGTAAAACCCCAAGATTTTTAGATTCTTCCCAATGCAGAAAGCACCTGAAATAGCGAAGACAAACTTCTGGAAATTGTTCCCTGGGTCCCTCCTGCAGTTCAGCAGCATAAAGTATTCTAGCTTTACAGTTAACTTCCCATTAACTCCTTGGCTAACCTGAATGCCTGTCGCTAGTCCAAGTCCCCCTCTCAGTCAATCATTCCTTCCTTCAACCCCACAAGGCCTTGTCTATACAAGCAGGCTGCACTGGCAGAATTTTCTTTACATTGGTGGGCACAGCCACATTTCCTCCCATCAGCTGTTCCCTGAACTCCCATCCATAGAACGGATGTCTGGACTCTGTGGACGGAGCAGCCAGCCTGGTTTTTACTTATTAACGTATTCCTAACGTCAAACTGTTCTTTCATCCCTGACAACAATTCTGGGAAGTCTGGGCCTGCTTTTCACAGCTCTCAGACAGCCTCGATGCACAGCCACTTCCTCTGTCCTGGAAGCAGCAACCTGTGAAATCTGGGATTCTCCAGCCAGAGTGTCACGATTTTGATATTGGGTCAAATTTGATCCTTTTCACTTCTGGGAGAAATTGTCTTTCAGTTTTGTGAAAGCCAGCCCGGAAGCTGGAGGCCAGACAAGGCCCATCGTTCAGTGTCAACCGGACATCAAGCACCTCACAAGGTAAGACCTACGGCTTCATTTAATAATAATTTACTATTAAATGTTCCTTCCCCCCACTCCTCGGAGCTCTTCCCAGCCCAGGACAAGCTGCACACAAACAGGCTTTCCCAGGACCCAGTATTCAATAATAGGAATGTCTCAGGTTGAGACAGTGCCTTTCATCCTGATGGCTCCCTGTGCACACGGGTTCATCCACTACTTAAACCATGCTGTCTCTGGATGGAAGATGGGACCACAGGCCAACAGCTGGGGCACAGCAGAGCAGAACCTCTGTGTCCAGTGGAGCTCTACATACCACTACAGAACCACAGAAGGGCTAAACGGCTCACTGGATGTGTGTCCGGGCTGCTTTTCTGGCCAGTTGCAATGAAAATGACCCTCTCTGGATGCACCATCATGGTTGTTGAAATTGTCCCCTACCCAGAGCACTAGCAGTCTCTGATGGCGAGTCCTTGTATTTACATGGTGCATTGCCCTTGTTCTGGCTCTCTGCCCAGGAGAGAATTTCATCCGTTGTGTATTCCCATGGGGCCTCCAACCTTTCGAAAACTCATTGTCTAGGCAGAGAGGACAGGAGCTCAATGATTCACCTCTCCTCTGATAGCTTCTACACCATCAACTTCTTGAAGCACGCCTGGACCCAGGGCCAAAATCAGCCTGCTGGCACTGGAAGGTGGGTTTCCAGAGCTGGGACACAGGCCCCCACACTCCCCTCCCTTTCTGTAGATCCTCTCCTAGTTTGTAATACGTTCTCTGACCCGAGCGGGGACTGGGAAGGCAGAAGGGACCCACGCCCAGGTCCTGCCCCCAAAGCACATGCCATGCTGTTCAAAGGCAAAGCGAATGAAAGCGAATTTTGATGACTAGGCTGGGGGTGGGGAAGGCAGCAGGATTCCATTCCCCGTTCGCGAGAGGCTCAGTCTCAGCACCAGGGGGAGATTTATGGGGCGTGAAGGCAAATTTGAATTTCCCATCAGGCCCAGGACTGCACTGCCGTTGCGGGGATCTGCCACATCAGGCTGCTCCAGGGAAGCAATCTCGCTAATGAGAACAGAACAGAAGAAAATGGCTCCATCCCCATTCCTCCTGGCCCCAGGAGGGTCCGTTCTTGTGCCAGCTGTTTGCAGCATGAATCATTCATTAATATTACATAAACAGGAAGCAGTGGGTGGGATCTGGCACCAGTATCTGCATGGGGAGGAGAGAGAAGGGGGAGGGAGGTGGGACTATGAAGGCATGCTTAGATGCCAGTGGCCACAGGGGTGTTGGCTCTCCTCCTTGTTTCCAGCCACTGACTAGCATTAAGAAAAGTTAAAAAACATTAAGTATGTTCTTAATATTACTCTTGGCCATTTGAGCAATGCTGTGGCTGCCCCGTGGACGTTCATGGGGGAAGGGTGGCCTGTCTGACACCAATGGGACAGGAGGTGGGTCCATAAGATAAGACATGGTCCAGACTATTAAAAAGTTTGGGCCTGAAGTATCTGAGGTGCTGAGCTCCCGTCGCTCCCTTTGGAGGCATTAGCGTTTGCACTCTCTGAAAACCAGACCTTTAAATGCGTAACTGTCTGCAGGGGAGTTTATATACAGCAGCCAATGCTTTAATATCACTTAGGATAAAAGGTGTCAATGGGGCCATTTAGCATTCTCTGGAAATAAGGTGAAGCAAGAT
This sequence comes from Natator depressus, assembly GCF_965152275.1. Taxonomy (NCBI): domain Eukaryota; kingdom Metazoa; phylum Chordata; order Testudines; family Cheloniidae; genus Natator; species Natator depressus. The sequence continues at coordinate 2,103,322 of NC_134252.1, forward strand.
GTTAGTAAACAAGAATTCCTTTGGCAGCACTTGAGTAACATATGGGCTCCGTGCATAATGCGCCTTGAAATAGCTTTGGTTGGTTAGCAAAGTGACTTTGGGATGCAACTCACATTGCACAGCAGCAGCCGAGAAGTCCTGCACTAGAAGAAATGCAATGCCAGCCTTGTGCTGACTTCTCTGCATGGGGAATGAGGTGGAGCAAATATGCACTGTCCTCTGTGCATGAAAAGGGAGAAGAGATCCTTCCCAACAGAAGAGGCTTTCATTCTGACACCAACGGCTAATGAACTAGTTCAAATCAGTGTTTAATAATAAAGAATAATGGTAAAAATAAACCACAATATAAATAATACTTTGTATCTAGAGTCATAGAATATCAGGTGTGGAAGGGACCTCAGGAGTTCATCTACCCAATGTCTTTCACCTCAGGTCTCAAGGTGCTTAGCAAATAGGAGTTAATATTCATACTAGCCTTGTGAGGCAGACAAATATTCCTACCCTAATTTTACAGATGAGGACATTGAGATACTAAAAGGTTAAATGACTTGCTGAAGAGGAAATAGAAAATCAGTGGCAAAGGCAGGAGCAATCTGATTTGTAGTCTCTTTGACTTCATCTCTCGCAGAGAGCACAGAAAGTTTTCTTTAGTTTCTATTTGGAGACAAACACCTTTCCAACCTTTTGGAAAGAATGGGATTTTGCCAGGACAATAATTCTCTTAGGCTTTGTCTATCCTGGGGATTTTCCCTTTGACAGGGTGAAAGCCACGCTAAAAGCAATATTCTTCCTCTATTCCAAAGACTGAAAGCATAGTATCAAAATAGGAACCAGACTTAATGGGAATCAGGCCTGGGATCTTCAGCGAACAGAGCTTGTAGCCAGGGGCGCTGGAACAATTTGTATTGGAGAGGTGCTGAGAACCATTGAACCAAACTGTAAACCCCTGTATATACAGGAAACCACTTCAAGTCAGGGGGTGCGCCAGCACCTATTCTTATAGTTCAGTGATCCTGGCTGTGGCTTAATGCAGATCCACAAAATACCACCTTGTGATAAATGATGCTTAATCATACCCTGCTAATTACAGGCTCTATCCTAGTATGTGTGTGTCAAAGAATCAGCTTTGATTTGGCACCACAAGACTTGCACATTTCCCAAGTGGAGAAGTCTACAGTTTGCTTGAGTGTGACCACACTGGCATTAGCTGTAATTACTTATGGTCTGATTCTACCATACTTATCACCCCTTCTGTGGTTCTGTGGACATCAGCGGGCCGTTTGCTCTGTGAGGTACAACTCACTGTGACTAAAGGCACCAGAAACCATCCCAAGTTGAGCATGGCAGAACAGGGTCTTCAAGAAATTTATTCCTCTTATATCACTTCTAGTCTCCCTTAACTGCACTTCACCTAGCACTAAGGGCCTTTCTGCATACTTGGAATGAAAGATAGGTGCTATGGGACTCTACATTCAGTCACATCGGGAAAGCTCTTAGCCTTTGCTCCTTGAAACTCAAATGTATTTCTCTCACCACACGTGGCTTTTCTTCACTGGTTATTACTGTAAATTACTGGTACCAGGAAAGCTGAAGTAATGCAGGTGAGCTGCTGGACAACTGTATTCATGCTACGAGTCATTACTATTATTGGTTTCAGAGGAGCAGCCGTGTTAGTCTGTATCCGCAAAAAGAACAGGAGGACTTGTGGCACCTTAGAGACAAAACACATTTATTTGAGCATAAGCTTCCGTGGGCTTGCATCCGATGCAGTGAGCTGTAGCTCACGAAAGCTTATGCTCAAATAAATGTGTTAGTCTCTAAGGTGCCACACGTCCTCCTGTTCTTCTTACTATTATTGGAACTCATGCAGCATCTTTCTAGAATTTGGTCTGCATCATAATACAACCTAGGCCAGCCATACCTGGTGGCCGGGAATGGGTCAATCTCCACAAAGCAAACTCACAGACATTCTCCTTGCTAAGATCCCCTGTGATCTTGCTGAATTTAAACTGCCCTGTGCCACTTTAAGGCAACTTCCAGCACTTACTCAGCAGCTCAGTGGAGGTGTTGGAGACCGTGGCAGCTACAAGGGTCAGATGAACCATTGCAAAGCATTTGCTGCACTACATGCCACGCCCAAGCTGTCTTTTTCTTTGACCTCAAGCACCAATTGTCTTTATGTTCTTCCCCTCCCCCCATCTTCTGCAGACCTGAAGATCCTTTTTTTTTTAATTATTTCATTTGCAAAACTGCACGCTGCCATGTACCAGCTATCCCATTCCAATGTTCATTGCTCAGGGAAGTGTGGGCTCTTCCCTGTTAACGGTTTTATTTGCTGTTTGTATCACAATAGCACCCAAGATCAGGGCCCCACTGAGCCAGGCTCTGAACAGCCACATGGTAAGAGACAGTCCCTGTCCAAAAGATCTTACAGTCTAAAGAGATCAGACAGACAAAGGCTGGGAAGGAGGCAAGTGACTTGTCAAGGTCAGACAATGAGTCAGCAGCAGAGCTCAACTCCCAGCCCAGTGGTCTCTCCACTAGACCAAGCTTATGAAACAGACAGTGAAAATCTATCACTGCCCAAATCTTGCACAAAGCATCCCAGAATATTTTGGGAGGAGAGCACGAGGCATCCAATATACAAACACAACCTCAGACACCACAGTGGTGCAGGGGAATTCTTGTTTTCATATTTTATTGCCAGTGCTATTTTTCACCATCCTCGAGTTTGGAGTCATTTTCACCCTCCACATAGACAGAGCACGGACAGCAGTTGTGCAAACTTCCCCCCATCATCTGGAAATGAAGGGATCCCCACTCAGGATGACCGAGTAGTTCAATCATGATGACCCAGTCAATCTTCTACTTCTCTGCAGAGACCACCCACAAGGAACAGGGGAATTAATCCCCCTCTTCCTTTTTTTAATGACTATATCACTTGCCCACTAGATACCAGACAAAGAAATGATGTCCCACGAACAGTCACTCTCACACCACTGCCCTGAAATGACAACAGCTCTGTGTCCCACTTCCTACCATCCAACCCATCCTGCCCTGAGTCAGGGCTGGAACCAGGCAATGAGCTAGAAGTGAGGGATTCTCTCTCATCTCCTTAGCAATCCCCTAAACCCTGCATGCCCACAACCATTACAGCTCTTGAGTTGGGGGAACTACGGAAAATGTCGTTTGGGGATAATTTAATAGTGTAGGAAGAGAGTTCTTTTTGTTGTGAATATTTCAGCCATGTTGCAATCCCTTTTTCTGGCCCAGCTGAAGTAGCACCGTGAGGTATAATTAGAGAGTTTAAAAAGTATTTGTCATTATTATTTTATTATTTTGCTGCCGTTTCTATTATCTTATGTAAATGAGCCATGTATTCCCTTCCGCAGAGCGGGCTGCATAGCGATACGAGTCCCAGCTAGAACGTTTGTTGCCAGGCTCTCGCTCTTGGGATGATCGACTGCCAATGAAGAACTGTAAATACACTTCTTCAGCTCCTCATGCCACATCACCGTGCCCTCCTGGTTAGCGGCTCACCTGCTCAGCCTGCTGGGGTAGGGTGGGCTGGCCAAACAGATCCCCAATGCACTTGCTCCCACCCAGTGCGCAGAAAGTATTAGACAGTCTGTGGCATGAAGCCTTTATGCTAAGGGGGTGCATTGCTTATAAAAACACTAATCCCGATACATCCTTTGGGTGATCATGCAGCTGCAGCAGACAATTCAGTCAGAATTTCTTTGTAATTTAGCTTGAATGACTGTCCTATCTCTGTACTGTAAAATACTCCTCTGTTCCCCCACACCCACACGCTTTGCTTGGATTCTGTATCTCCACAATTCACTTTTACATAAGGGATTTTGTAATTCCAAGCTGCCTTAAATGCCAGGTATAAATGCCATACAATGTATGACTATGGTATGGCCCTGTATGTGCTCTCGATCTCCCTGTCTAGGGCCTTATGCTGTGCCTATCACCCTGGTATCTGAGCATCTTAATATTTCACAGACAGTGCATCGAGCCTGATGGTCAGGGCTGAGGTGCGGACAGGAAGGCTCTGTTTTGGAACCAATGTTCACCCTCAAAGACTGCATCCCACCACCTGCTCCATTGCGGCCTTCCAGCTTTTCTGCTGGGCTCTAGGACAGGCCTAGCTTGATATACTGCAGAATTACAGCAGGGAGACAGACTAGGAACCCCAACAATTGGGAGCCTGGAACAGCAGAAGTAGGGTTGCCAGTTTTGGTTGGATGTATTCCTGGAGATTTAATCACACAACACTCTTTAAATATTAATCTTTAATTCCTGGTGACTGCAGGCCAATCCTAGAGGGTTAGCAACCTTAAGCAGCAGGGAAGGAAACTTCACAGCCAGCCCAGGATCAGGAAATCAGCTGTATTTTAAAGAGGGCCCTTGTGCAATGAAAAGAGCAAAAGCCAAATCCCCAAACTCATCCCCATCTTTGGCCACTTCTCCTTCACGCAGCTTAAATTTTTAAATACCAAATCATCCACAAACACAAGACTATGCAAACAAATCAGGACTTTCTGATACTAGCAGCCCCTTTCCCCAGCTTCTAGACACCAGTCCCTCTTTCCTCTCAGAGGGCAGCTCAGCTCCTATTTATGGTTCTGAGCCTAACGAGGCTCAGCTGCCCCTAATTTCATCCCAGCTGGGAAGCCTCTCCCTAAGCAGGCTGAGACCTCCTGCTAGGATTGTCCCTAGAAGCACCACAGACTATTACTCAGGTAGGCTGGACACTGCTGGGAGGAGGGCTGCAGGGGGCATGGGAGGAGCTGCTTGCCTGTAGGGAGCCTAGCACTGAAGTTCCAAAGGACGCATAACTCCACACTGTTCAGTATTTGGGTTTGTGCCTTTCCCGGCTTTGTGCAGCCTGGAATCTCCCCCCTGGAGAAGCTGCTGCATTTTCCCACATGAACAGTGCCTTCTGCCACGTCAGCAAGGTCCGGAGCCCTCCTACCGCTTAATCTGTACCCCTGGCTAATGCGTATTCAGGGCATTACCGCTTGTGCTGCTTGGTCCTCATATCGCCAGGCCAGACAGCAAAGGGCTGCGGTGCCCGGTGGCTCCTGCAGACAGTGATGCCTCTTGAAGATGGTATGTAGGCAAGGGTCTCTTCATTGTCTCGGAGACACTGCTGGAATGAAGAATCCCTCTGGGGCTGGCCATGGCAGACTCTCTGGGTATGTTTACACCGCAGTGAAACACCTGCAGCTGGCTCCAATCAGGCTATAAAACCCGTGAGAAGAGAGGGTCCCAGAGCTGAGCCCAGAGGTCTACGCTGCAATGGTATAGCCCCACAGCCCGAGCTCCGAGAGCCCAGGTCAGCCGACTCAGGCCAGCCACGGATGTTTTATTGCAGTGTAGACACATCCTGTATCACAAATGCAGCACTGCGTTACCAAAGCAAACACGGGGCTAGCCTGGCAGGAGCACTCTGGGCTGCTCCCTTCTGAGGCCACGCTCAGGTTGGCTTTGTAACTGTTATGCTAGCTCAAGGGAGATCGCAGATCCTCTGCGCGTGGCTGCTAGCAGGAACCACAGCTCCAGCCACAACTCACTGTGGCAACCACGCCCTGCTGAAACCCTGTCTCTCTTAACTACAGGACAGTGACCGAACCAACAGGGTCTGCCTCTCTCTGCTCCCCCAGAACACGCACGGTGTGATAAAAAGGCCTTGGAAGGTAAATACTCAGGGAGGACAACTGCCTCCTAGAGTCGCTGAGTGTAAGACCAAGAGATCATCTAGTCTGACCCCCTGCCTACTGCAGGCCAGTCGGTTTCACTCAGATAACCTTGTACTGAACCCAGTCGCTTGTAGATTGACACCTTCTCTTAAAATTCGCTTAGCATCCACAGAGTTTTATGGAGGAGAGTTTCTATCTTCGTGGCCTGAATAAACCCTGCAGTAGTTTCAAAAATCACTTGTAGAAGCTACGTTCTTGCTCTCTCGCTCATTCTCTCTTGCGCAGGCACATGCATGTGACTCACGTGCACTCTCTCTCTCTCACACACACACACACACAGAGACGTATGAAGAAAAACACTAAAGCAGAAGGGGGAACTGAATCACTCAGAATCAAGTGATTTGCCCGAGTCACTGGTAGAGTTGAGGATTGATCAGGTTTACCCTTCTTCTCTGCCCCCACAGAAAGGCTATGATATGGCCCCTGTAAAGGAATGATGGCTCTAACCTCTCTAGTTCTGCCTCTGTTTATGAGCAGCAACAGAGGAGAAAGGCATGGACTAGTGGGTGGAACACAGGCCTGGGCACCAGGAGTGGTTGAACTGTAATCCTGCTTCACTGCCTCCTGCTGTTTTTTTTGGGGGGGGGGGCAAATTACCTAAACCAGGGGTCTTCAAACTTCAATGTATCATGACCCCCTTCTGACAACAAAAATCACTACATGACCCCAAGACGGGGGACAGAAGCCTGAGCCAGCCTGAACTGCGCCGCCCTGGGTGGGGGAGCCAAAGCCAAAGTCCAAGTCCCACTGCCCTGGACGGGATGTGGTGGGGCAAAGTTGAAGCCCAAGGGCTCCAGACCCAAGCAGGAGGCCTGTAACCTGAGCCCCGCCACCCGGGGCTGAAGCCCTCAGGCTTCGGCCCTGAGCCCCAGCAAATCTAAGCCAGCCCAGGTGACCCCATTAAAATAGGGTTGCAACCCACTTTGGGGTCCCGACCCACAGTTTGAGAACCGCTGACCTAAACCCTCCACCATTTCCCTATAATTGCCTACAGGGGTTCTCTCGGGCACACACTTGTACCTATATCTGGCTGGAGATTTGGGGGTGGAATACTTTTCCCTCAGGAAATGCCAATTTGTTAAAAGCAAAACTTTTCTCAGAAATGTATCAATTTCAACAACCTTTCATTTGGAGAGGGAAAAAACCCATACAAATGTTCCCTTCAGACAGTCTCAGAATGAAACACTTTGATTTTTTTTCATTTTCAAAATTTTGCCTTGTTTTTAAAGGAAATATCAAACATTTTGTTTTCAGTCCATTTCAGAGTGGAAAAAATGGTCAAACTCACAGAATTTACCATGAAATGGAAAGTCTGGTTGCTCCCTTGATCCATTCACACCTTTCCACTGTTAACTCTTTGGGGCAGGTTCTGGTGGTTTGGTCACATATCACCTCTTGCACACCACTGGGTACTCATATGTCTGCCTCTCTATATAATAACAGTAGTAAAATGGGGTGTTTTAAGACTTAATTAATGTTTGTACAACAGCCTTGAAAGGAAAGGCGCTCTATAAATCCTAAACATTATTGTTAAATATATCCTTGTACCTTATTAGTCCTAATTTACCTGTTTGAATCTGAACATTTCTACCACCACAGCCCCCGCTCGTGTCCATCATAACCAGGAGCCAAAGTCTGCTCTCCTTTGCTCCTGTGTAAATCTGGAATAACTTCATTGAAATTAATGGGGTGACTCAGTATGTAACCAGTGTAAATGAAAGCCGGTATATTATCTGGGCTTAGCATTTACAACCTATAGCAAATAGCTGATGTCTGTAACTTTCTCGGTGCCTTGAAGACTTAGACAGAGTGATGGCACTGGGGCAGATCCTTCCCACATGCCCTTGCTCACATCAGCTGGGATAAATGAAACATCCCCAGCACCAGACCTTAGTATTCACCCAGGACCATGAGGAGAGAAACAATTAGCTAAGTAGACTGGCCACAGTCATTCAGGCATTGAATGAACATAGTGGTCTGACAGGCAGCCATTGTGAAGGCTTAATGCTTGTTTTAATAATAATCTTATAAAGCCCCTCTCTCCTGCCTACTTACTGACACAGGGGTGTTCTTCTTCATATGCCACGAACACAAACAAACTCAATCTAAGGTGAAGCTATTGGAGCACTAGAAACACATAGAAATGGTGGATAATGCTGTGCAATCTAAACCTGGCAGCCAGCAAGCAAACATCCATCAGAAGTGGGTAATTGATGCTATCTGGGGCTAGTTTATTCCAATCAATATAGCACTCTCTTTACATCTACATTCTCCACAGCTCTCGTGTTCTAGAGGTTTAGAAAATGTTATTATCCAGACCCCTAATTCCAACAAATTCCATTAGCCAGGCAAATGAAAATAACAAAACCAAAAATTACTGAAATTCTTATGGCTGAATTGCTTGTCGGGGTTTTATTTATTTATTTCTAATGGGATTTACAGTGCATACCATAGGCTCACTGGGCTTAAAAGCGGTTTGGAACAGGGGCCCTCTTGCATCAGTTTATGCAAACACTAAACAGTGATTATCTTAAACATTGTACAGCAAATGGCTTCTTGGAGGGCCAAGGCTCTTCTATGCTATTTGAATAAATCTCTTGCTCCCTCTCATCTATTTTAGCTTCAGATGCAAAATTTCAGGCATGTTCTGTAAGCTTTAAGCATTGCCACTTGGGGCTATTTAATGGCCATGGATTTTAACTAGGAGATTTGGAAACCTTTGGAATTTTTTCTTTAATCTTTTTTTTAAATAAACAAACAAACAAAAACAGGTTTTTTTTTTCCAGAGTATGCTGCTAGCTAGAAGAGACTATCAAACAAGTTTACTAGCAGGAATGTTTGCTATAACATCATTATTTAATGCATCCGATGAAGTGAGCTGTAGCTCATGAAAGCTTATGCTCAAATAAATTTGTTAGTCTCTAAGGTGCCACAAGTCCTCCTTTTCTTTTTGCGGATACAGACTAACACAGCTGCTACTCTGAAACCTATCATTATTTAAGTGAATGCTGCAGAATAGTTCTGGGAAGCAAATTTAGAATTTATATGCACACCAGAATCAACTGTCTAAGAGCTACACTCATCCCATCAGGGAAATAAAATGTGTCATGTGACTTCGGTGTTCAAGAAAAATTGCTCAAATTTCAATGTTCAGACCGAAACAACTCTCGGTGAACTGTTTTGAAACAAGCCACAAAGCACAACTGATTGCATGAAGCTGGTTCAGATAAAGCTGGTTGCAACTGGTCTGTTATTTTTCACTAAAAAAAAATTTCATTCAATTTATTTTGCAAAAAAAAATTCTCAATTAAAAATTTTAAAATTAATTTTAAAACTTTTCTTTCATTTTTTAAAAAAAGTTCTTTTGTTTTGATGAGAAAAAATCTGACTTTTCCATACTTTTGAAATCTTCCTTTTTATTTCCCCTGGACATAGAGGATGGGGAGAATGGGATTGGACAAAATGAGGGGGAAAAACCCCTACTTTTGCTCCCTTTTAAATTTTTTTCACCACTAGAAAAGTGAAAGTGTTGCTCTGTTACTTTCTATCAATTAACAAGAGAACGTTAAAAAGCAAGAGGAGTTACTTTACTGATTCAGCATTCAGAGGGTTTCCCTTGAGTCAGGAATGATTTAAGATCCCAAATCAGGAAAACACTTAAGCATGTGTGGATGCATTCCTGAATTGGGGCTTTAATGTCTCAGCATCATGCTAAACAGAGGTGTCTTTCATATAAGATATAAAATCAAGACTCTAACTACATCTAGACTTTAAATATCCCAAAACACTTCTTCCCTGTCTTTCAGATTAAGGAAGCTAGCCCTAGGGTCTTGGCCACATGACATTTTGTTTAAATGCATTCTAGCTAACTGTGTTCGTTCCATTGGATAGGATAGCCTTCACTACCTCATTGAAATGTTACAGTGTTGGTGTTTGCTGTTGAACAGTTGCCATGTTCCATGTCAGAGGTGGCTGCATTTCATTGGTAGGTGAAGGAATCGCTGTACCCATGTACTCAGGCCACATCTACGCTACCCGCCGGATCGGCGGGTAGTGATCGATCTATCAGGGATCGATTTATCGTGTCAAGTGTAGACCCGATAAATCGATCCCCGATCACTCTGCCATCGACACCGGAACTCCACCATGGTGAGAGGCGGAAGCGGAGTTGACGGGGGAGTGGCAGCCGTTGATCCCACACCGCGAGGATATGAAGTAAGTGATTCTAAGTCAATCTAAGATACGTCGACTTCAGCTACGCTATTCTCGTATCTTAGATCGATCCCCCCCCAGTGTAGACCAGGCCTCAGATAGTTTTAGTATGGAGCTTTTCAGTATAGAAGGTGCTATATAAATGTATTATTTAAACTCCAAAGAAACTGTATGTGAGTCTTCAAATAAGGATTATCCCCCACGTTTCCAGAGCTTCATGGAATGTAACTCGCTAGCTCCCACTGATTTAATGATCCTGTTAATTTTAATGGGCCAGCTGCCTTCCCACTAACTTTAATGTGAGTTGGGTGGCTAATAAAATGTGTGCAACTCTTTGAAAATTTAGGATTAAATATTTAGTTGGGTCCATATTTCATGTATTGTGGTATTGACCTGTTTGTATCCAGATTATGAAACCACAAATTCTGCAACATGAATTCATTGCACAGTTAAAATCCTTAAAGGCTAAACATAAAATTAACTTTGTACTTTATTTCTTCTAAAGTTCATTAGCATGAGGTTTACTGGAGCCCCCTGCCATGATCTAGCCCATTTTGGGATGGAAAACGCAATGCCCAACCAGCACTGAAAGAGAGATCTTGATGGTCTGTATGATTGCCCTTGTAAGTCTCCTCTCTCTGTCTGCAAAATAAGCAGTGAGATGAATACATGCCAGTAAGTAAACCAAGCATATTACAAAAACCCTGTCAGCTCCAAGGTATGGTACTATGCCACATTGCCTAACGGTGCCCACCTGCTAACCCAGATTGCAATACCCAGCAGGTGTGCCAGCCCCCCTGTTTGCCTGAGAGATTGGAACAAAGACTTTCTTTCTCCCTCTACCTTTGCGAAGGTGTGTCCAGGGGCATTTCAGAAGCAGATGATACAGTAAGAGTTGGCTGTGGGCCAGGTCTCTACCTTCTGAGCTGATATTTCCTGAGAAAACGTATCCAGCCAAGCATAACAAGGGGGCCATGCATGCCAGGGCATTGACACAGATCCTGGAAGTGGGTTGGGAGGGCAGAGAGCGCACCAAATGAGCATGCAGTGTGATGGGTATGACTGGCTCAAAGACTAATTAATCTGGCCAAAGCTGCTAATGCCTAGCTGTGCCCCTCAAGCTTCTGTAAACAGGTGACACCTAGGGTCAGAGACTTCTGGGGTGCTGCACATGGGGAGGATGGAGGAGAACATCCTCAGACATCATCACATGGGCACAGTCTATTAGCAAGCTTACAGGAATGGGCAGACTGACTCCACAAGGATACTAACCTGCCCCATCTTATCAGAGCTTGATCTAAAGCCCATTGAAATCACTGGGAAGATTCTTGTTGAGTTCACTGGGCTTTGGATCAGGTCCTAACATCATTTCCCAGATGCCTCCCCAATGAACTGGACTCAGCCACCCCTGCAAGACTGACACTCTAAGACTCGGAGGGGCTGACTTATGCCACTGTATCTGGTTAACACTGATTTATAGCTGGGTGAATGAAAGGAGAATCTGTCCCTTCTCTCTTACACCTGCAGGGAAGCTGGTTTGGTTCCAGTATCAACACAGGAACTCAGTTAGTTATTATTATTGCTCCCTTTAATTAATTGATTTTGATGGGGTTTGGGATTCTACCACTAGCCGCTGCTTTGGAAGAGTGCAGAATCCTGAAGCTAAAATCCCTCCAGCACATATTGAGAGTGCATTTTAAATAAAATAAAAGTCCCATTTCAGACTTACTTCCAGTGAATTTCCCCTTGTTTTGCTGCACAAAACGTGGGGGAAAACCCCACACCTATAACTAAAATCCTGCTACTCAGTGCTGGAATAATAGTGGCTGGTATCCATGTTTAGTAGCAACCCACACATCCTCCCTGTGATGGGTTCGGTCACAGAGACTCCCCTCGAGACTGTTACTCAATGAGCTGAGATACCACTGAGAACAACCCTCCTGCCAGAACAGGCACCCCTCCACTCCTGTCTTGCTGAGTTAGACACTCCAGTCAGCTCCAGCACAGACCCAGAGGTTGGGCCATGACTCTCTGCAGTTGACTGAAACTGAGATTCACTCAGCCCAGGGGCTTCTCAGTTAACAGGGACTTTCCCAGCACCCAGCGTTCAGCCTTTCTGGGAGCCTGAACCCCAGATAAATCCGTTTTACTCTGTATAAAGCTTATACAGGGTAAATTCATAAATTGTTCTCCCTCTATAACACTGATAGAGAGATATGCACAGCTGGTTGCTCCCCCAAGTATTAATCACTTACTCTGGGTCTATTAATAAACAAAAGTGGTTTTATTAAGTATAAAATGTAGGATTTAAGTGGTGTCAAGTAATAACAGACAGAACAAAGTAAGTCACCAAGCAAAATAAAGCAAAAAAACGCAAGTCTAAGCCAAATACTTTAAGAAACTGATTACAGATAATATCTCACCCTCAGAGATGTTCCAATAAGCTTCTTTCACAGACTAGACTCCTTCCTAGTTTGGGCCCAATCCTTTCCCCTGGTACAGTCCTTGTTAGTTCCAGCAGACATCTCAGGTGGGAAGCAGGGGTTTTCTCATGACTGGCAGCCCCCTTTGTCCTGCTCCACCCCCTTTTATAGCTTTGGCACAAGGCGGGAATCTTTTGTCTCTCTGGGTCCCCACCCCTCCTTCTAAATGGAAAAGTACCAGATTTAAGATGGATTTCATTATCAGGTGACATGGTCACATGCCACTGTAAGACCCCTAGTCTCCATTCCCCATGGGCTGGCCCACATGTACACAGGAAGGCTTTCAAGTAACTAGAGCCATTTACAACTGATTGTTTCTGAAACACCCTTAGTGGCTTCCACTTAATCTGTTTACATCAGTAATACAAGTTTATTCTCCTAACTCCAGACATAGAAATAATACATGCAAACAAATAGGATGAACACACTTGGTAGATTATAAGCTTTGTAATGATACCTTACAAGAGACCTTTTGCATAAAGCATATTCCAGTTACATCATATTCACATTCATAAGCATATTTTCATAAAGCATACGGAGTGCAACGTCAGACTTCACAACACCTCTCTCTTCACAAGGGGAATTACAACATCTGTCTGAGACCTATTCCAACAAAAACAGACACATCGGGGAAACTGGAGTGGTATTGTGAAGACAGAAACACTGAGCAACAGTGGCACCACCTGCATCCGCAATGGAAGGAAATGCTTTCAATGAAGAGGTGAACCATACAACACATCCTGGTCCTGTTGAGATCTGGATGACCAAGGCCTTAAGGATATTGGGTCCATAAGCTGCATTTTGAATCCTTGGTAGTTCACCCACTTACACCACTGCAGCATCTGGCCGATCATCTCTAGAAAGCAAAATAAATTTAAGAAGCTTAAGAGTAAATGGATGGTAAGAAGAGTTGGCTGGAACATTATAAATATTTTCTGCTTTCATTTTGTTTGAAATTTTTGGAAATTTGGGGGATTTTCAACAAAGCAAACTGAAAGCAAAATGTTTGGTTTTCAGTTTTTTGAGTCCGCCTCCCTTCTCTTTTGTTTCCCTTTATTTACCACCAGAAGAAAAGGGGTGTGGGGGGGAAACAAAACCGAAAGTCAGAAATGGAATTTTTTTCTGTTAAAATTTTCAATTTGTGCAAAAAATCATTTTTCCTAAGAAAAAATGTTAAAGCAAACAAAAAGTGAGAAACTGGTTGGTCACATTTTCAAATTATGCTGCTTGAATGCTCTTCCCCTTGCCTTCCAGGGCATGGGGTGGTGAACCCTAACATTCGAAGCTACATTCCTTTAAGCAGGAACATTTAGAAACATTTTTCTTCTGGTGTAAACTGGAATATGTAAAAATGTCTTTCATAGTCTAGTGGTATGCCTAAGGCAGCATCCTAATTAGTTCATCAATAACCCAGAGCAGCTGCTCAGAAAGAATTCAGCTGTTCAAAGATGGAAAAGTCCATTAACTTTATTGCATAGAATGTTGGACATGGTTTAGACAGAGGATCATTGCCAAATTATATCAACTACCAATACCAAATTGTGCCAAATGAAAAGAGTGCAGACAGGACAAGGCATTTTTTAAACTGTCATCACCCCTAAAGAGAAAGGAGGAGCCCTTTATCTCCTTTAATATTGCTACTGAAAAGTGACATGTCTGATGGCTGCTTTGGAGTCCATCACTTTGCTATACAAAGAGATGCCTGGGGTTTCTTTAAAGTCATTTTTACAAGGGATTTTTCGTTCAGGCAGGCAGCAAGTTTAAGGTCATAAAATGCTAACTGAAAATAATTTATGTTCCATACATGTGTTAGTGATGAGAAAACCTTGGGGTCTGGCTTTGTTTCAGATCAGCATCCAGAAGTCTAGATACATCCCTGATCCTTGCAGATCTGTGTGGGGAATCTCTCTGGAGATTCCCAGCACTTCTAGCTCTGGTCCCAGCCAGAATCCAGACGAACAACCATAGGCACAATGAGCAGTTTGGTTTGGTTTTAAAAACTACTCAAACCTTTCAGCACCTCAGAAAAGCTTCTATTTGAAATTAGCCGTAAAGACGAGAGGAGGCATCTTAAGGCCTTTGACAAACGATATACAATTAAAGTAATAAATAATACAGCCTGCAACGGCGGGCTCATGTGATATGACTGAAACCAGCAAGGGAACATCCTGTTGTAACTCAGATGGTGAACGAGCAGCAGTGCCATCTGTAAGGTCGCCAGGCAGCGAGACCACAGCAGCCCACTAGGGCAGTACACGTAGGTACCTATGAGATGAACAGGCCAGCGCTTTGTGGGGACGAGCATAAAGAAGTGATAAGACTGTGGGTCAGAATCCCACTCGCTCCAGTTCTGTGCTTGCAGCGAGGACCAATGTCGCCTTAAGCCATCTTCATGCTCCCAGGGTTGCCAGTTCTCATGATTTCATCATGAGTCTCACAGTATTCGGTAAAAGCGGCAGAGTCCTGAGGCACCTTATAGACTAACAGACATCTTGGAGCACGAGCTGTCCTGGGCGAACACCCTCTGCGTCAGATGCACGCAGTGGAAATTTCCAGAGGCAGGTATAATTTATGCAAGCAAGAATCAGGCTAGGGATAAGGAGGTTAGCTCAATCAGGGACGATGAGGCCCTCTTCTAGCAATTGAGGTGTGAACCCCAAGGGAGGGGAAACGGCTTTTATAGTTGGCGAGCCAGTCACAGTCTGTGTTTACTCCTGAGCGGATGGGGTCAAATTTGCAAATGAACTGAAGGTCAGCAGTTTCTTTGAAGTCTGGCCCTGAAGGTTTTTGGCTGCAGGATGGCTGCCTTTACATCTGTTAGTGTGTGTCCAGGGAAGCTGCAGTGTTCTCCTACAGGTTTTTGTATCTTGCCATTCCTAATATCTGATTTGTGTCCATTTATCCTTTTACTTAGGGACTGTCCCGTTTGGCCAATGTACAGAGCAGAGGGGCATTGCTGGCACACGATGGCATATATTACATTGGTGGACGTGCAGGTGAATGAACCAGTGATGGTGTGGCTGATCTGGTTAGGTCCTGTGATGGTGTCGCTGGTGTAGATATGTGAGCAGAGTTGGCATCGAGGTTTGTTGCATTGATTGGTTCCTGAGTGAGTTACTATGGTGCGGTGTGTCATTGCTGGTGAGAATATGCTTCAGGTTGGCAGGTTGTCTGTGGGCGAGGACTGTCCTGCCTCCCAAGGCCTGTGAAAGTGAGGGATTGTTGTCCAGGATGGGTTGTAGATCACTGATGATGCGCTGGAGAAGTTTTAGCTGAGGACTGTATGTGATGGCCAGTGGAGTGCTGTTGGTTTCTTTCTTGGGCTTGGCTTGCAGGAGGAGGCTTCTGGGTACACGTCTGGCTCTGTTGATCTGTTTCCTTATTTCTTCGTGTGGGTATCGTAGTTTTGAGAATGCTTGGTGAAGATCTTGTTGGTGTTTGGTGTTGTTTTTTAAAGCCCGAGGGACTGTTATTACACATGGATCGCAGCTTTCATTAAAAACAAGCTTCTAGCCCTCATGGCTGCAGAGAAAAGCTTGAAAACGTGACCCCTAAAAACTCAAACGCCAGAAGAACCCATTTTTAATTTTTTTTTTAAAAAAAAATCTCATGATTTTTAAGCCCATCCCATGACTTTGGGGTCTGACGCATTAATTGTTGAACACTTGGGATTGGCAATTCTGTACGTTGCAGGGCTCAGGAAGCCCTCTGGGCTTAGATAAACTGAGAATAGCCTTAGTGCCATGAGCCTCCCTTTCCCCCAGTCCACTTCTACACTGGCTAGGGAGGCTTCCTACAGAGAATTGTTCCCAGGGAGCTGTTTCTACCCATTGTAAAGCGTTTTTGCACTGCCTGTGTGTGAAGACAATGAGAAAGCTAGGCCCACAATTCCAAAAATGCTTTAACAAGTTGAAAGAAAAATCTTGAATGTAAAATGGAACTAATTTACCATATGGAAATAAGACACAAAAATACTCAGAGGGGCAAAAGCCCACAAAACCCCATACACTTATAATCAAGTACAATGAGTAAATTATTACATTTTTTCACTAATTGTACGGTCTGAAAACATCCAGCAATGTAATAAGCGATACAAAAGGCTTAATAGCTCTCAAGTTGGTGAGGAGAGAAAGAAAGTTATTCTTTATCTGCACATAAATGTGATAAACAATACACAGTAATAATTAGCAGCAATTATCTGGTATAGTGATTATCT